>NW_023270447.1:46591024-46939024 GCF_011800145.1 Mirounga leonina | reverse complement strand
AAGAGAAGAGAAGAGAAGAGAAGAGAAGAGAAGAGAAGAGAAGAGAAGAGAAGAGAAGAGAAGAAAGGAGAAGAGAAAAGGAATAAAGTCTGCTCTGGGTTCCCATTAAAAATTTTAAAAGACTATTAAGTCAAGGTGGTTATAAACTATAAAGTGATTTGCAAAACTTGGAGTTAGAACCATGTTTTAATCTCACCTCCACTGCTTGCTAGCCATTTGATCCTTGGCAAGTCAATTTCTTTTTCTTAAACTCACTTTCATATTTTGTGTGTTTCATACCTGTCCTGGGTCCTGATGATCCCAAGGACCATCAAAGCAGCAAAGTATGGTAACTTGGTGTATTAGTTTCTCGTGGCTGCTGTAACAAATTAACACAAGCTGGATGGCTTAAAACAACAGAAATTTATTTTCTCACAGTTCTCGGGACCAGAAGTATGAATGTTTCACTGGTGGTTCTAGAGGAAATTGGGTTCCTTGCCTCTTCCAGCATCTGAGGTTTTCCAGCTTTCCTTGGCACATCACTCCAATCTCTGCCTCCATGGTCACATTGCCTCCTCCTCTTCTAGTGGGTTTTCAGGTCTTCCTCTGCCTCCCTCCTATAAGGACACTTATAATCACACTGGAGGTCCACTGGAAGATCCAAGATAATCTCCTCATCTTAAAATACTTGGCTTACTCTCATCTATAAAGTTTTTGCTATATAAGGTAACATGTACAGGTTCCAGGTATTAAGACCTGGTATCTTTGAGTTCCATTATTCAGCTATACTTAGGGATATTTAAGTAGTAGTATCCCTCTTACATTTACTTACTTCTCCCTGATTATTAAGGAGATATAGAGTTTCAGAAGGACCCCACCACTAGAAAAATCTTGTGATTGAAGCCGAGAATTAAGGACTATGGAGTGTGCCAGAAATAATAATGTTGAAATTCTTCATCTTACCCTGCATAGAACCCCATGTTAGTTATCTATTTATCCCAAGCAAGTGACCCAGCAGAGATACTGATACAAGCTTGATTAAGAAAAGTTTATAAGGAAATATTTGCACAAATTTGAATTTCATTTTGGGTATAGCAGAGTGGTTGTGTGGGTAGAATAAAATCAGATAAAACCTTAGTGAAACCATACCCCCTCCCTTATTAGCTGTGAGACTTTGGGCAAGTTACTTAGCCTGAGAAGTTCCAGTGTTCTCATATATAAAATAAAAATTATTATAGAAACTACCACATAGGATTTTGCAAGGAACAAATGAGATGATCCGTATAAAGAAATTTCATAGTGCCTGTCATGTGGTATTTGTACAATATATATGTTAGATATTATTAACTTAAAAAAGTTTTCAAATTTAATGTACCCTTTGTATATACCAAGAGTTGACTAATTAAGTGGGGGGGCAGGGAGAGATGGTTAGTTTAGAGAGAAATAAGGGAACTAGCAATATATCTTCAGACTTATGTTAAAGAATTCCAATCAATTGTTTTCCTCCCCATCTTCAACCCAGATTCCCACAAGGACCAGGATTGGGCTTTGCCTCTAGGTTTTATTCCCTGGTAAAACACTTTGATCAGTTGAAGTCTTTCTTTCTTTAGGAATTCCTTCAATAAATACTTTCTGAGCCCTTTGACCTAGAATCTTTCTGAACTCCTTTCCACTGGGGATGGGGAGTAGGGCAAGGACTGAACCAGCCATTGAGAGTTCCATGGACCCAGAGCTTTTTATGACATGGTTCTAAGCCACAGCTTAGGACAAGATTGCCAACTGAAAGAATAATATTTTCATCCAGGAGAACTAGAAGAGATACTAGAACATAGGTATCAAGACCCAAGGAACCCAGAGGGCCTTAGGAAGGTGAAGGAGTTGGGTGAGAAGAAACACCTAGAATATATGTTGTTGCTATAGTTGGCTCTTACATGCTTGTTTTGTGTGGAAGAGCAGGCTGCCTTTAAAGGACTTCTTTTGAAAGATTGCATGTTCTACCAAGAAAACAGATATGTACACAACAAATTTAAGATGGACTGGGAAAGATGCAGTTTTTAGAGGTGTTACAGGGCAGGGAGATGAAGGGAACAAGTGCTGATCGAGGGCTAGGGAAGGGGCTGAATTTGGAACAATGTTCCAAAGAAAGTGACATGACATTTCCATGGGTTTCACACTGTTTCCTGTAACCTTTAGCCCTTTCAAAACATACTTTGAAGAATCAAATACAAGAGACCTCAAGAGATTATCTGGTTTAGACCCCTGCTTTCAAGGGCTGTTTATCCCCATTTTATAGATAAAGTTGCTAAGGCCTAAAGAAACACAGGAAATGGTGGTGGGGAGAAAATCACATAGATCTTTCTGCTTCTTAATAGTCTCTACTTTCAGAGAGGATAGATAAGGAGGAAGTAGAATTTTTTTTTCTCATTTTAATTGCTAGATCCCTTGTATCAGCTAAAAGTATGATCAATTGGAAGTGACAAAAATCCAAATAACAATGGGTTAAATAGACAGAAATGTATTCCCAGCTCATGTAAAAGAAATCTAGAGATACTTGTACACAAATGTTTATAGCAACACTATTTACAATTGTCAAAAAGTAAAAACAACCCAAATGTCCAACAATAGATGAATACAAAAATAAAATATGGTTTATACATACAATGAACTATTATCTAGTCATAAAAAGGAACAGCATACTGATACATGATGCAGTGTGGATGAATCCCCAAAATATTATACTAAGTGAAAGAAACCAGGTGCAAATGGTCACATGTATTATGATTCCATTTATATGAAGTGTCCATAATAGGCAAGTCCATACAGAATGAAAGCAGACTAGTGGTTTATAGAGAATGAAGGAGAGGGGAATGGAACTGCTTAGTGGGAGTTTCCTTTTGGAATGATTAATATATCTTGGAACTAGATAGAGGTGATTGTTTCACAACCTAGTGACTATACTAAATGTCACTGAGTTGGACACTTTGGGAAATGGCTAATTTTATGTTACACGAATTTTATTATCAGTTTAAAAAAATAAAAGAAGTCCAGAGTTGGGAAATTCGGAACTGGGAGGCAACTTTATGACAATTTCCAGGCTCCCTCTATTTTGTAGTTCTGTCATCCATAGTTTTCCCTTCTGCCTCATGGTTTAAAATGGATGCTCAAACTCCAGTGATCCCAACTGCATTCCAGCTGTCTGGAAGGAGAAAATAACAAAGAAGTGGGATGAGAAAAGGCCCCCATAAATTGAGATTTGAAAAATGTACAGGAATTATCCAAGGGAAGAGGAATAAGGAAGAGCTTTCCAGAAGAAAGACTGGAAGAGTTCAGGTCTCAGGAAACTTCGGTGGGGGAGGTGCTAGGAGAAGTCTAGTGAATCTGGCACTGGGAGAATGAGGAGGAGAGTACTGGAGAGGGGGGCATCAGCCCTGTCTGGCTCTGGAACTCTGTGATCTTTCCCCTCGCCATCCCAGTTCTTGCTCGTCTTACCATACCATACTCCTGAGCTGTAAGGAAATTGATTCAATAAAAATAATCAAATGAGAGAAGAGTCTCCGGATGGCCTTTGGTACGCATAAAAGCACACATTTTATCCTCCCGTCAAGGACTTCTTGAAATTATTTACTTCTCAAAGACAGCTGCCAAGGACCCCATGACTCAAGGGTCCTCTCCTGCCTCCTGACAGTGTGTTTTACTGCTGCCCTTCCAGAGGTCTTCTCCATTGTCTCCTTCCTCCCATGACCTCATTCTTAGTGCCAATGAGAGCCAAACTAAATCGTGCAGACTTACAGCTGGGGCCAGCTGCTGAGATGTGAACTGGTTATCTGTCTCCCCAGGCCCCAGGGGACAGCATTTGGTAGAACAGGGAGGAGGTAACTGTTGCCTTGGGTCACCAGTGCCCCTAGCTCTCTCTATTTTGGCTTTGATAGGAGGTGGGATTTTACAAGCCAAGGAGCAGGGCCGGGGCCAGCTTGCCCTGACAAAACCTCTCACACCTAAAGAGAGAAAGAGAGAAACTGCTGTGCTCAGCTGGGGCTCCGGATGCTTTGGCATACCCTGAAGATGCCATGGTTTGTTGTGAAGATAGAGAATGGCAGAGCTGAAGGACCTGAGTCCCAGAGAGGTGAGACCACTTTCCCAAGGGCGGACATTGAAATTCACAATAACCTGGTCAGCTCAAGGATTGCAGTTCAGCTCATTAACTGGCTTGTGGCACTAACCCAAGAGAACTCCCTCCAAATTGCTGGATTTTGATAAGGAGAGCTGAGGACAGAGGTGACAAAAATGCAAAGATTAGTAGAGAATGAGGACTATAACACTGCTGTGTCTATGAGTGTTTTCCAGTAGGCCCTCATCTAGGAATAATCACTGCCGACTGATTCCCAAGCATGTGCTTGACTCTGAGTGCGTGACATGTTTAAACTGACTTTGTCACTGCCCCAATGCTGTAAGGTAATATGATTGTCTCATTTCACAGGTGAGAAACTGAGGCTCTAAGAGGTGACATAATTTGCCCAAAGTCACCCAGCTATTAAGAGATAGAGCCAGTATGGAAACACAGTGATGTATGATCCCAAGGTTCATGTCTTTAGTCAATACCCTTTACTGTTTCTTTTTAAACTTTACTAAGCAGCACTTCCCTGTTCAGGCCAATGCAGAATCATTTTTCATAGCATAAAGGAAAAGATTTGAAGAAATCAAAAGATCCCAATTTGATTAAAAGGAGAAACAGGTAGCTGAAGGTATGAGATGTGCTGCTAAAGGTTGGTGGTAGACGGAGGATGGAGGAGAAGCAGGGATTTCCACCTGCTGCCATCTTACAGTGGTCTACAAATCTGATATAGACTGGGTAGTTTTTATTACCCCTGCAAACCCACTTTCCACCTCAGTCTCTCTGGGCCCGGGAGCCTGGCCTCTGTGGACTCCAACAACTCTCTGGCTCCCAGCTGGGTTCAGCAAGTAGGAGGCACTTGCAGAAGATCCGGGGACAAGAGAGAGAAAGGTCAAGGTGTTTATCCCCTACTCCTTCCCTCGGGGTCAGTGGTTGGTGTGCCGTGGCTGTATTCCTCCATCAAAGGCCTTGACCCTATCAGGTAGCTCTCTGCTTAAGCCACGGCACAGCTCTGGCTCTCTCCGACTACTGTAACCAGACACTAGGACTTCATCATCCCTTGTTTGTGTCCCTCAGCTCCATCCCTAGCTTTGTTCATAATTCCTTCATTAAACTCTTCGCAACGAACCCCATTCGAGTGAGCAATCGGTTTCCTTTTAGGACCCAGGGTAAATCAGTGCTAGAGTTTTAAGTCTGGAAGGTGTGTCAAAAGTCTTCCATTCTTGTGGTTCTCAAACCTTTATTCTTACCTGCAGAGATCTAGTAAGAACGATTCTAAAACCGATAACGTTCTAGAAGGCCATGGATCCCTGACCACTCAGCCTCCCACCCAAAAGCACTCCGCTTCTCTGCCTCCCCACACCTGCTCCTTGAAATCCGAGGGACGTAGGGAGCGCACTCCATAACCAGCTGACCTCATCCAAACCCCTCACTCACACCAAGAGAGGCAGTTGGCAAGGTTTCCAAAGTGTCCTTTGTTGGCCTGAGTGGGTCAGATTTATGCCCTGGGCCTTCATCAACAGTTTGCCTCAATATCTTCCAAAGTGTAAAGTCCCGTAAATTTTCTCTGGGAGCGACAACTTGACCGCCAGCCCATGTTATACAAACACACAGAAATGTCATTAAGGCAACAAACAGCCCCACTGGCCTCGGTAGAGGCCTTTTCTGCCAGGCTCAAGTTACCTAAAATCAATATTTGAACAAGGACAAAACCACATGTTTTCTAAACCAAATTAGAGGGGTCTAATACCAGGCCTGGAGATGTGGTTACATCACGCGCCTTCCAGCCGGTCCCCTGGGGGCTCTGCCTTTGGACTTGACCAGGCCACACAGGCTCCCACCCCCTCACAGTCACTGGACCTACTTGTCCTGAGTGTCTGACCTCACTAGACAGGTGATGCCGAGGGACAGAAGAAGCCAGACATAGGAACTTTCCAGAGCCAGAGACGAGACGGGAGTTTAGAAAGCGAAGGAAGCTGGGTATGATCTTTCATGCATTCCTCAAGAATTGATTCAGGATCTGTACCAGGCTCTGTGCTAATGTCTAAGAGGCCAAGAGTGAATAAAATCATGGGTCTCTGCTCTCAGGGAACTCACTCTAGAGTATGAGGGTAAGAGGAGACAATAGGTTACTTTCATTCCAAAAGACAAGTACCAGTGATACAGGTGAGTTAACGGAGCTTTGGAGGCATGTGACAGGTAACCCAGGGCTCCTTGGGAGAAGGCTTCCAACAGCAGATGTGCTAAAGGTGCTCTTAACCTATTTTTCTGGCTTTGAATGTGCCAGGTTCAGGAAGCAAAGGAGACAGGTGAGAGGAGAGAAAACCCCTGGCTTCTGCCAGAAGGGGAAGGTCTATTCTTTCCCTGGACGAGTGCTTCTCTGAGTTGAGGAGTAGATATGAGACATGCCCACCTCAGCCTTTGTGGGTCCTGTCTTTTTCGGAACCAGCCTATCCACAGACACCCCACCGCCACTACCACCCATCCGTCCTCTGCTGGAGCATAGGATAGGGCTGGGCAGGGCCTCTGCAGCCGGGCCAGTCTGCTGAAACCTGCTGCCATGCGGGAAAGCCTTACTCACAGGGCAGCCTGAAGGCCTTTCGCCTGCATGTCTGAAGTCCTGTTACATCAGCAATAGGGCCCAGCACCTTTCTTTCTGTTTCTCGTGCCCTATGTCTCTATTAAGAGAGGATTCTTCGTAATCGGTCCCTTCCCAAACAAATAACATGTGAAGGGGTTCCTGGTATATTATTAGATGAAACTGTAGGACACAAAATTGGTTTTTTCTTCAGATTGTGTTCAGAAAATTAAAATAAAGTATGCCAATATCTAAATGATTGTATTTACATGTGGTGATACAAGGTTTTCTTTTCTTAAAAAGATATTTTCCAGTTTTTTTTTTTTTTTTTTTTATGGAGTATGTGCTATTTTTAATCCGGGGTGGGGGGGGGGTAAGTAAATGCAATAAAATGGTCTTTTACATTTGATAAAAATATGAGTGAACGTTGTAAATCCTGACAAAGACATAGGGGGTCCAGGATCAAGCAGTTAGAGGTGGCCGTGAGAGTAGGCCCAGCCCGTGCTCATTCTCTTTTAACTTGTTAAGCAACTTTCTGTCCAGGCTGCAGTGCCGGAGTAACAATAGTTACTACCTCCTTAGGATGGTATTTCAGGCCCTCCGTATTTCGCAGGAGCCTGCAGTCTGTGCTCAACACTTGTGCGGTGTGGCACGTCTTTCCTTGGCAAGCCAGCTCTCGCGTGTCTCTACGCCTATGCACACGTTCCGCTGGAAATGCCTTCCTCAGTCCTCACCAACATTACCTAGACGTTGTGCACATCGGGTGCGCACAGCAGACAGTCTTCCTTTCCCTCTCCCACTCTGTCCATCAGCCACCAAGACCCACAATTTCCATCTAACTTCATCTCGGATCAGCCCCTTCTCAGCAGCAGGCTGGACCTCCCAGACCGTGGCCCTCTGTGAGAGGCAGCTTCTTAAGGGGCTCTCAGTGATCCCTGGCTAGGCTGCCACACCAACGGAGTGGTTTCAGCGACAGGAAGTTAGTGTCCAACAGTTCTGGAAACTGGAAATCTGAGATCGAGGTTTTGGCAGAGTTGGTTCCCTCTGAGGGCTGTGAAGGAAAGTCTGTCTGCTCCAGGCCTCTCACCCTGTAGGTGGTTGTCTTAATGTTCACACGGTGTTCTCCCTGTGTTCATATTGGTCCCCAAATTTCCCTCTCCTACAAGGGCACCAGTCATCCTGGATTAGGGCTCACCTTAGTGAACTCATTTTAATTTGATTACCTCTTTAAAGACCCTATCTCCAAATAAAGTCACATTCTGAAGTACGGGTAGGACTTCAACATATGAATTTTGGGATGACACAACTTTTTTTTTTTTTTAAGATTTTATTTATTTATTTGACAGAGAGAGACACAGCGAGAGAACGAACACAAGCAGTGGGAGAGGGAGAGGGAGAAGCAGGCTCCCCACGAAGCAGGGAGCCCGATGCGGGGCTCGATCCCAGGACCCTGGGACCATGACCTGAGCTGAAGGTAGATGCTTAATGACTGAGCCACCCAGGCGCACTAGGGATGACACAATTTAACCCATAACACCCCACTGGTATTTACGCCCTGATGCAATCTCCTCCCCTTGAGTTTTGGCTGGACCTATTGACTTGTTTCTAAAGAACAGAAGACAGGAAAAGGATAGGGTGTCACTTCCAACATTAAGTTACAAAGGGGTGTGACTTTTGGGGGCTCCCGGGTGGCTCAGTCAGTTAAGTATCTAACTTTTGATTTCAGCTCAGGGCATGATCTCAGGGTTGTGAGAGGGAGCCCTACATCAGGCTCCATGCTGGGTGTGGAGCCTACTTAAGATTCTCTCTCTCCCTCTGCCTCTCCCCTCACTCTTGTGCACTCTCTCCCTCTTAAGAAAGAAATACACATACACACAAACAAAAACAAAACAAAATGAAACAGAAAAACAAAGGAGTATGACTTTTGTCTTGTCATTCTCTCTCTGGTCCTTCTCACTTGCTTAGATAAAGGAAGATGCCATGTTGTCACTGCTCAACAGAGAGGTCAGTGGCAACAAACTGAAGGCAGCCTCCAGCCAATAGTCAGCAAGGAACTGAACTTTACCAACAACTATGTGAGGTAGATTGGATACCACTCCTCTCTGAGTTGAGCCTCAAGCTGACTGTGACTCCAGCCAACACCTGACTGCAAGTTTGTGAGATATCCTGGAATGGAGGACTAGCTAAGCCATCCCGGGATAAGTCATGTCTAGAGGAGTACTGTTGTTTCAAGCCACTAACTTGCAGGATAATTTGTTATGCAGCAATAGCCAATTGATACATTCTTCATCCCCTCAGACTGGGCTTCTCTCTGTCTGCCTCTACCCTGCACCTGTTGTGACCTCCCTAAATGTAAATATGACTTTGAAATGTCCCCAGTTATAAATCTGCTATGGTCCCATTGCTTTCAGGATAAAATTCAATTTCTTTAGCATTTCTAAAGGCCCCATTTTTACATGCAGGCTCTGAAAGTCTATAATAGAATATCGTTTGCTTTGAAGAAGTCAGAGTCAGGTTCTAGTTCTGACTCTGCTAGTTACTGTTGGTGCGACCTCTGTTCTCAGTCCCCTCATCTGCAAAGTCAGGACACAGATTTCTTATTGAACAAATACTTATTGAGAGCTCACTCCATTCAGGATCTGTGCTAAGTACAAAGGACACAATGAGAAATAAGAAATGGTCCCTGCCCCCAAGGAATAGAAACAATCAAATTTTTAACAACTGTAAATGTGATAAGTGCCATGATAAAAGAAGCACAAGGGACTAAAATTTAATATTCACTGAACATTTACTGTGCACATGGCGCTTTAGATGTACTTATCATGTAATTGCCACAGTAGTCCAATGAGGTATGAACTACTACCTCTACCTTACAGATGAACAAAGTGTGGTTCAGAGAAGTCAACTAACTTGCCTAACATCACATACATAGTAAGTGGAAAGACTAGATTCAAACAGTGTTTTCTATCACTCCAAAGCTCTCTCTGTTTCCTACTATGCTCTGTTCTTTGTATATGGATGTCACAGGTTGGGTCTCAAGAGGCAGACACTGAGGTGGATTTGGGGGTACAGGGTGTTTATTGGTGATGGACATTTGTGCAAGGAAGGAACAGGACTGGGCAGAGGAAGAAGTTGAATCTCAATGCAGAGCAACCTGGTAAAGGGCTCTGGAGCTAACTGCCCAATAACAAGGTCTTCCATGAGGCTAAAATGAAGATCTCTTTATGTCACTGCCTTGCTCAGTACTGATGACTACAGGGCTGTGATTCTAGGCAAGGTGGTTTTCTATAGCTCGGGCTGACCCTGGAGGAGCTGAGAGCTGGAGACAACCTGCTGACAATAAGTCCTTTCTTGCAGGGGATCTGAGCAGTGGGTTCCTGTGTCTGTCACAATGAGTGAGCACATAACTCTTATAGAAGGGCATGGGAAGGACATCTAAGGAGAGGTGACATCAAATCTTAAAGGATTTTGCCTAAAGGGAGGGCAAGTGGCATTTGGAGCTGAGAGCTAAAATCAGGAAAGAAAAGAAAAGGCTAGGAATTCTAATGCAGGGGGGAAGACAGGAAGCAAACTCGAACAATGGCTGCACCAGCATTGCACCTCCATGGACTTTCTCTGACCATCATAGTCCTGGCAAGATAAAAGGCTTGTCTTTCCCACTGTAACCTCTCCTCATTGAAGGGTCTCCATCAGGGTCTCCTAAGTGCTCCCTAGGAATTTTCTAGAATATACAATTTAGGTTTCACAGGTGTTGTGCCTAAAAATGCAGTAAGTCGGGCAGATAGAGGAGCAAATCTGCTCTATGACTTTCTTGGCAAGGAGGGGGGTGCACTAATAAGTAGAAGACCTAGGAACATGGGATCTGAGTTAGGAGACACTAGGAAGTCTGTGGTCAGCATCAAGTAGGACTCCGCAAATAATTGAATCCCTATCAGTATTTGAGCTCGGGGCCCTGGTATGTGATAGAGTGAGCAAACATGGGGAGCAAGCAGGAGCATGACCAGCCCTGCCATGCCAGGGGCCATGGCCAAACTAGGGGCATTTCATTTATTTATGCATCCACACATCCTGCCTCTCCTTTGTTCATCCATCCAACCATCCATCCATGCTCTTGTACATTAAATATTCACATGAAAGATAGTGTTTGACTTCCCTCTCACTTCCTTCTTTTTCCTGCCACAAATCCTCTGCAGAGAGGAGATCATTAGCAAGACAGAGTAAAGACATAAAGTTTGTGTCAGCACAAAAATACATCTACAGTTTATTAAGAAAGTTGGTCAGTGTTAGGAAGAGAAGTGCTGATTTAGCTTGTTGATGTTGCACTCTGAAGACTTGAAAGGCCTTAGAGCTTGACAGACTTAATGCTCCCCCTTTGGGTTGAAGCTAAGATTCCAGGCAGGGGAGAAGGAAGTACAGGTGGGTATGAAAAAAACAAGGGGAAGACAAGGGAGGAAGAAAGGCCCCAGATCCCAAATGTCTGTGTGAACTGGACTCTGGCGTGGGAGATGGTGACACGGGAAAATAAATGTTTCACATCATCTTTATGTACACTTGGCCATGGAAAGGATTTTCACTGTGATGATAAGAAATGCCCACAAGCTCTTTCAGGCATTTTGCTCAAACTATAACCAACCTTGCCTAGGCACTGGGGACACCAGCATGGATTAAGACACAGTCCCTGCTCCGGATCACTTACATCCTAAGGGAGGTGGCAGACAAGCAGCGAAGTGTAATGGAGGACAGTTGTGTTGATAAGATGGGCACCTCTCCCAGATGTGGACTTTCAGGAAGACTTCTCAGAGGAGGTGTGATGGTTGAGATGCTGAGTTTTTAAAGATGTGTTGGAGTCATCCAGGCAAAGAAGTAACGAGCATTTCAGACAGTAGGATCAGCTTGAGAAAAGAGTTAGGAGCAAGAAATATTGATGGTAGTTGATGTGTTAGAGAAAAGGTATGAGTAGGAAGGAGACAGATGCTAGGCCTAGAGCTAGATCATGAAGGACCATGCATGCCAGGATGAGAGTTTAAACTTCATTTTGAATGCTGTCAGGAGCCATTTGAAGAACATTCCATACAACTATGATCTTAAGTCACTGAGATCGAACTGATGGAATTTCTTGGATGCTTCCAACAGCTTACCTCTGGGTCTTAGGCTCTGATGTCTGGCCTGAAATTCATGCAGGCTTTGGCTTTATTCTCTGCTGTGGGAGCAGGGACTGACACCCCTGGCCCAGACCATGGGCTCATTTCCATGGTATTGGGCCATTGGGTGGAGCCTCTCTGGGTGGGGCCTTCTAGAAATGAGCTGCAGGCCCATGATGTCAGAGGGGTGAGACATGGGGAATGGATGGGGCATAACAGCTGCTATCACTGTCCCCCTCCTGAAAAATTAAAAATCATCCCCCAGGGCCACTGATCAAGGAGTCCTTGCACTTCTGGAGAAATTCAACCTTTTGTAAAATCCAATTTCTCCTAGAGACATAGAGCTGTGAAAAGACCTCGAGCTTTAGAGTCAGGTTGATCTGAATTTGGGTCCTGGCCTTGTTACAAGCTGTGAGAACTTACACAAGTTAATTATTTTCTCTGAGCCTCAGTTCTTTATCTATGGGTGGAGATAATGTTTCACAGAGTTATTAGGACCATCAAAGAACAAAATATTTATAAATTGTTGGCAGTATATATTTAGTTCTGCTGATGGTGTTTTACTTATTGTTCATCCTGGGCCTACTCAGTTCAGCTTTCTGCCCTAGTATTATGTGAAAATATGAATTCCATTGACCAAACTGAAATATTTGGCTCATCTTGAATTTACGTTAGTAAAACGCACCAAGTCAGGTACCCTGGATTTATGAAGTTGAAATGCAAAGAACCCAGAACTCAAAGCAGTAAGACCTGAGCTCCTATCTCTGTCCATGCTCTTGGCCAAGTCCCCTCTCTGAAAAATAAGGTCCCTTCCAGTCTTGGTCTCCAGAACAAGCTAATAAATTATTAGAATCCAGTAAGTTACACTTATGAGGGCAACAGGAGTTGAAACACCAAAGGGTGTCTTTCTTTTTTCTTTTCTTTTCTTTTTTTTTAATGTAACTTCTGTGAGCTTCCATGCAGACCTGCTGCTAAGGAAAAAGAAATTCTTCCTCAGGAAAAGAGTTAAAAAGTTCATGCTCCAAGAATGATTCATAAAGTATTCCAAGAATGTCAGAGAGAAATATGGCATACCCCAGGGGACCCCCACTGAAGTGAGAGAGGAGAGCAGCTGGAGTTGCCACAGGCTGAGCCCAGTGAAGTTTCCAGTCTGGATCCAAGCATATTAATATGATGCAATGCCAAGGTGGGACTTCTCTCCCTTTGTTTCTCTCCTGTCTTCTGTATACAGGAGTCCTTTCCAGGACACACCCATTGGCAGTCTCCAATTTCTGCTTACTAGATAAGGGGACTACCTTTGGAATCAAACATCTGGATTCCAAACACAACTCTGCCAATTAATGTGTGGTTTTTGGCAAGTGACTTCCTCTCTCTGAGCTTCAATTTCTTCATCTGCCAAACAGGGATACAGATAGCTATTCTCCAAAAATTTTTAAAGAACTCAATGAAATAATGTAATAATGCCTTCAGCCCAGCATCCTAGGAGGGGCTCCATCAATGGCAGATAATGTTTTGGAAGAGGGCAGTTGGGTGGAGTGGCTGTGAGCTGCATGCACGGCTTAGGCCCTCTCTGAATCATCCTGGGCCCCAATGGATATATACAAATTATGAGACTAGCTTTAGTTTCCACCCACAGAGCAGAGGTCTCTAAGGTGCAGGGCGGGGAAGCAGAGACTTTTCGCAGCAATATAAAGGGCAAAAGAGAGTTTCCAAGAGGCCAAGTGGCCAGGGGAGCAGGTCTGGCTACTGAGCCTGAATGGACATGCATCTGAGCTGTACTGGGAGGGTGGGGCCCAAGGGGTGTGGTAAGCTCTGTGGGATTCATCCAGTAATCATTCAATAACTCTCTACTGAGGACCTACTGCATGTCAGCAGACGCTGGTTCTGGAAACTAGGGATACAATGGAGAACGAGTCATTGACCTTGACTTCCTGGAGTTGGCATTTTTTGGAGGAACAAAAATAAATACGTAGCCACTTTAGGTAACCACTTTAGATAGTACTTCCCTCATTCAGATAAGTCAACCCCAAGTTTCTGAAGGGAGACAGAAGGCCGGGTAGGGCATAGAGTCAGCAGCCTCTGTCCCTAGGTGGGCAGCAAGAGCAATTCACAGTTACTCGAGTTGGAAGCACAGGTTCTGAAGTCAGACAGCCCAAGGATGAAGCCTCACTCCACCAGCTGCAAACTGTAGGCCTCAGGCATATTACCTCTTGGAACTTTAGTCTCCTGCTCTATTAAAACACATAAAACACTACTCTGGGGTCGCTATGAGAATTAAATGAGACAATAGATACAAGTGCTTAGCAAAGCACCTGGCTCAGAGTAAATGCTTAGTGAAGGTGAATAAGCATGGCCAGAACGTGTAGGCTCATATGGATGGGAACTCAAGAAAAAGAGTGAGTGGGTAGATGACAAAGACTCCATGACTAGGGCAGGAGCCTAGTCCTAGATCAAGAGATGAGTGGGCAAAGACAAAGAGCCCTCAGGGTGGGTGTGAAGGTGGAAGAAAACAGGATCCAGTGGTCAATGCCAAGTATGGAACCTGGGCCCATTTGGCAGCAGAGCAAACATAAAGAACTCACAGACAACCTGGAGTACAAAGAGAGTAGAGATTCAAGCCAAAGAGTAGCTAGTAATAGCTCATCTTGACTGAACACATCTGTGTGCCAAGCCTTCTGGAAGTGTTTGATATGCATGATGCCATTTAATAATTCAGCACCTCTCTGTGGTGGGCATTACTGTACTTCATTTTACAAATGAGGAAACTAAGACTCAAAGAGATTGTAACTTACCTAAAGTCAACCAGCCAGGAAATGGTCTTGAACTTGAATTCGAACCCAGATGTATCTAATACCAAACCTGATGTTCTCAGACATAGGCCATTCTGTATCTCCCCACACCCACCTGACCTCCTTCAGTCAGGTTGGTTACCTTCATTTAAGTGACAAACATTTATTAAGCTTCACCTGTGGTAGCCTTGCCACAGGGTGAAATGCAATGGAGTCCTCAGTCACTCTTATTAATATAGAGAGGAGGATAGCACAAAAGAGCCATACCTCAGGAGTCAGACAGATCTGGGTGACTAGTGAAGTGACACTGGACAGCTTTGACAGCCCAATTCCTCAAAACCTACATTCAAGGACACATAGCTAACACGTTTCAACATGTTGAATTGTACTGAAAATGGTATTGCAGAATGAATCTGGGTCTCTGAGTCAGAAATGTTGGTCACAGGTCTTGGTACAAGTCATTTGGCCTGCCAGATCCTCAGTTTCCTCCACTGCAAAACTAGTACTTAAGACTAGAAGCCTGAAAATACCCTTCTGGGATGACAGAAGGACCTTCGGTCTTGAATTAAAATCCTTGAGCTCAAATCCCACACCTACGGCAAACCTACTCTGTGACTTTTGGTGATTCAGCTTGCTAACCACACCTTACCTTAACCCTTGGTTTCTTTGTTAAATAGGAAAAATTGATTCACTCAATATTCAACATGTCCCTCAAGTGGTGGCTGTTTTCTCTCCCACATCCTTGAATCACTGGTACTAGGACTTGAGATCAACTGGATGTCCTCCTTCTTGCATCCAGCCAATTGCATCCTTCCCCCTCCAACTGTTCCCAGCATGGAAGCTCATCAAACCACTGACAGCTGGGAAAATGAGTGCCCAAGTCCTAAAGAGGAGATCTAGAGGGCATAGTACTACTGCTATACTTGCTTTATATAATAAATACAACTCAACTGAACAGCTTCTCTCAGATCCTGCCTTTTTTCTTCCCAGGGAAACTTACAAGAGGAAGATTAGTGGATGAACTAGGCCCTGCCACTTCAGTTGGTCTCCTGGAGAGAACAGATTCACATCATTTCTCTCTCCTAACCCATTTTATATTCCCCTCACCTTCTAGAACCTCTACTGATCTATGTGGGAGAACAGGGATAATCCAGACTCTCATCCATGAGAAATCGGAGTCTCTGGTCACCACATCCTTCTTGTTCATTTACTATCAAAATTGGGCATGGGGGTAGCAAAAGATGCCCCCAGGGAATCCCCTGGGTATCAAATTTATCCTTCCCTGCCCTCATTGTATAATAGCAACCCCACCTCTTGCTGGTGATCAGAATCAATGAACCCTGACTAAGATGGTGATTCCTTTCCTTGCATGCTGGTCTTTTGACATAAGAAGCCCAAGGTGACCAGTAGTCACTTGACTAGTGATAGCTTAAAGTTTAATGGCATCCTTAGAGTGTACCCTGATGGAAGTTTTCTTCTTTTGAGAGCCAGGACCTCAAAATTCACAAAGTCCAGAGTAGTGGGTATAAAAAGCACAAATTCTCCAAGTGGATCATTTAAAGGTCATGGTAAACAAGAAACTCATACTTCCACTTCTTGGATCCTAGACCCATGAATTCTACCTATTGGGGACAGCACCATATAATAGTCATTGACTTAGCATGTTTAGTGCATCCTGGAAGATAGTGCCCATCTTTGCGAAGTACCATTTCAAGGCTGGCATTCTAGATCACTCTTCAAAAGGCCATTCTATCACTCAATCAGGTGGCAGCTTTGGGTCATAAAATAGTGATAGGACAAATGGCACTGCCTTATCTCCTTTGCTGTAAGTAGGTTTGTTGGTGCAATGTGGTATTAAGCAGACTGTCTTACTGATGGATCAAACATTCTATAAATCTTTGGATGGCTATTCTGGCCAATGACCTGCAAGCAGAAAAGGCAAACCTATATTAGGTTATGTGCCACCAAGTGACCCCTATTATTTGGGGATTCTATCATCCCCAATACTATCATGGAGCCCAATTCTATGATACCATCTTCTACCGTTAGCTCATACCCATATAGGACAGGTAACTGGGTTTCTCAACAATATTTATCCTCCTCTGTCCAGATAACTATTATGTTGGCAAACAGGGTATCACCCCACAAAAAATAATTGACTGGTGGGTTTTCTGGCCTTTCTTGTATGTTCATTCTAATGTACTCACTTCTTTTAAATCCCTTCTTCCACCATCTGCCATGGCCATTCTGTTGATTCTACTTTACCCCATGTTGGCTAATACTTTTAATCCAAGTTTCTGGGATCTATTGTATCATCTTCTGAGGTCCTTCCCAGAGTGTTAAATCCTACATCACAGGATAATATTCTTATGCCAATACACTGTCATATCACCTTATGTCTTGCTTTCCTTGATCTATCACACTTTGGATTCAGGTCCAACTGTACCCTCCCAGTTCTTGCTGCTTTGTACTGTATAGGTCCTTCAGCTTCTTTGGGGTATAGCCCCTCTCCTCCCTTAGTGGGCCCAGCACTTCCTCTGCTTGGTTATGATAGGACTTGACATAATTACTGGTCTGGTGGTCATGAGGATAAGTGGAGTTGAATCCTTGGCAGGGGCATTTTGTCTTGCAAGGCATAGGCTTCTCCATCATCACCAAACAAAGACTATCAGAGCACTAGCAAGGAGGAGTGCACCAATTCTCAGGCCAAGAGGGTTCAGAGATATGAGGAGTCTTTTTTTTTTTTTAAGATTTTATTTATTTATTTGACAGAGAGAGACACAGCAAGAGAGAGAACACAAGCAGGGGAAGTGGGAGAGGGAGAAGCAGGCTCCCCGCTCAGTGGGGAGCCCGACACGGAGCTCCATCCCAGGACCCTAGGATCATGACCTAAGCCGAAGGCAGACGCTTAATGACTGAGCCACCCAGGTGCCCCAGATATGCAGAGTCTTAAGGTTTCCACATGCAATCAACGTAGATATTCCCACCCCAAGTCTCAGGATCCTTTTCTTTCCCAATCAAGGCCTTGGCCTTGGTTGAGTTGGCTCACTATGGTTGAGGATCCAGTCTTCTCTAGGGCTCTGCTACTTTTTATAACTAAGTCCTGGGCCTGAGCCTCACTTTTTTTCTGTCCTCCAGCTATAGTAAATGAGCTTCTCCCTGTAGGCTGCCAAGGAGAACCTCTAATTTTTACATATTACTATGAATTGATGATTAAACACTCCAATCCTTCATATATTTTCTCATACATTTTTCTAATGCATTAATTGTACTCAACCATCCAATTCCATTGTCTTTCTAATTATTCTTTCCCCTAAACCTCTTAAATGGCTGAAATATTGCAATGGCTAGTGCATTCCTCTCTATTGGTCTCCCATTCTCCCCAAGCACCACTAACTGAAGTATTAACAATTGTATGGCTGGAGCATTCCAGGGGCTATCAGGGCTCCACATACCACTAGTGATAGCTTCTCATTGCCCACCAGGATGCTTATTCTGAGTTATCCCCCACAGAAACAAGGGGTCAAGTCTTTGTACCTCTGCCTCAACCAATCACTGGATGTGGACTGCTCCTAGAGAGAGGAGCAAAATGTGGTCAAGTTAGCTCTTCCAGTTGTGGACAGTTTCAGGGGAGGGGTGCAGAAGGGAGCCCTCAGCAACTTCCAGAAGCTGGGAGAATGAGTACCTTGATCTTGATCTGGGCCACACAACTCAACATTCTCTATGATCCCGTGAAATAGAGAAACACTCTTAAACCACCACCATCCACACTGCAAGTGTCAGCTCAAATGTCATCTTACCAGTGAGACCTCTCCCTGGCCCTCTCTATTCCTCTTACCCTGTTTCATTTTTCCCCCAGCACTTATCTGCACCTGAAACTCTTGTATATTATCCATCTCCTACTAGATTGTTTATTCCAGACCTATGGCACCCCATCACCTAGAAGAGGGCCTGGTACAAAGTAGGTCCCCCCAAAACATAAATAAAATACCAATATTGGTATGCACCTATTACATGCACCTCACTGAAATTGCTTTGAGGACTAAAATAAATCTTCTATGAGAAGGAATCAAGCTCAACCGTAGACACCAAATACAAATATATAATAGAAAAATATAAATGTACGTAAAGAAATGTTTGTAAACATATGTCTGTAAGTGGTGTTGGGATAAGGAAAAGGACCTTTCTTTTTTACAGAAAGACACTACCATTGGCAAAGCAGCCAAGGACAGAGTCTAAATTTCTTACTCAGGGCTTAAGGGCAGGCCTTTGACTTCTGTAAGGTAGGGAGATTTAGGACTCACTTTTATTTCTTCTAGCACCAGCATTTAATTGCGGACTTAACAGAGGCTCAGGCTTATAAAAGATTCACCTTGTTTCTCTGAATGTATACATTATTTACCATACAGTCTATAAAATATTTACCCATTTCTCAGCCGACTGCACCCTGCTCAGTCTTAACTACCTCATTGCTGTTCGAAGCTGATCAAATAGGCGGCTGGCACCTCTCCAGAAATGGACTGAGCAAGCAGCTGGAAGGGAACCATATTTTATGCATTTGTCAGAGCACATAGCAATCAAGGGTGTTGAAAGCCTTTCTGAAAGTACTAGGGAGGGGTGTGGGTCCTTAATCCCTTCCCACCTCGACCCACCCACTCTAAAACACGACTGCCTTTGCTAGGCCCAGTACTTCATCCATTTGGGATACACTTACAGAGCACCAGTTGTGTCCTATATGTCTTGAGGAGATAGATGGGAATAATGCACATTCCTATGCCCTCATTGGAGAAAACAAACCCAATGATAAAGAAGATCTCCCAGGTATTGAGCTATCTCTCCATGCAGCTGGAATGCATAAAACACATAGCCTTGTAAGCCAGTATGGGGTTGAAATTCTGTCTTAGTCCATCACTTACAAGTGTATAACCCTGGGCAAGTTCCCTAAACTCTTGTTGCCTCAGCTTCCCCAGGACGTTACAGTTGTCCCAATTTCATGGGATTACTGAGCCTATGGTGCCCAGCTCTTGGAAAGCACTCAGTAAAGTTTAGATGAGCAGGAAGAGAAGAAAATCTTCAGGACAGTTCTATGTGGTAAATATGTTATGATCCTCTTTTCACAGATGAGACACTGAAATTTAGAAAATTAGGTACTGTGCCAAAATCTACTTATAAATGGGAAAGCCAGAATTCAAGCTCATGTCCGCCTAATTTCAAGCTCTACTTATAATCAGTTTACACACGTGTGCACACACACGCCCCTATACACATATACATGAAAACGTGGCATAATCATCATGTGTACGAAAGTTTCAGTGATACTCCCAACAAACCCTCAATGAGATTAGCTATCCCTGTTATTTGCCCTTAACAGCATCTCTTTCATAGCAGCAGTTGTGCTTGTAAAAATTTATCAATCTCGGGGCGCCTGGGTGGCTCAGTTGGTTAGGCGACTGCCTTCGGCTCAGGTCATGATCCTGGAGTCCCTGGATCGAGTCCCGCATCGGGCTCCCTGCTCGGCAGGGAGTCTGCTTCTCCCTCTGACCCTCCCCCCTCTCATGTGCTCTCTCTCATTCTCTCTCAAATAAATAAATAAAATCTTTAAAAAAAAATTTTATCAATCTGGTCATTGCTTGCTGCTGTCTGAGTCCTTCCTTAAGCAATATGCAGACAGGGGCTGTGTTCATCATGTGTTCCCAGTGTCTGGGTGAATGAATGTTTCACATGCACTCTCATTTCTTCTTTGCAACAATGCAAAGAGGGTAGTAATATTTTTCTTTCCATCCTATTGCTAGTGCAACTGAAGCTCAAAGAAATGAAATAACTCATCCAAGAACACATAGCTAAAAAATGGGAAACCAAAGATTTTAATCTAGCTCAGTCTAATTCTGAAGCCCATGCCCCTTCCGTTGAGCTATGCTCCCTCCTTGAGAAGGGAGGAAACCAGAGGACAAGGGTAGAGGAACAAACATCTACATTTGAAGGACCACTGTGGCAGGCATTATGTGGAGACTCTTGGTCAACAGGGTCTTTTTCCCTCTTCATGACAAATTTGTGTTCAAAACAACATTTTTGCTAAAACAAGTTTGTTTGTTTGCAAACTCAGTCGCAAGCCTTGCCTGGAATAAATTGGCAAGGAGGAAAGGAGGCTAAACACTGAGCAGGAAGTGAATGGGGAAACATACAAGGCTATAAAGCCCTTCAGTGCAGCTCTTCCCTCCAATACTTCAGGTCCAAAGAAAAAGGCCAGCTCAGGTGGGGCTCATGCACATGCCAGTCAGTGTCGGGAGCTCCATCCAGGGTGAGGAAGAGAAGTCAAATGTTTAAGGTCACTGTTTTGGCCCTGACTTATGCCATACTAACTCCTTGCAATACTAATGCTCCTTCTCCTTTGCTTTAAAAAAGAAAACACAACTATTTTCATCTAAATTATATTAACATTAGTGGGTCAAAAATTTGTTTTCTGGAGCAAATTTTACCGAGCCAATTTATATTTTTGATTGAGTTTTTACATAATGCAGTTCACTATTTATGAATATCCCATTTAAATTTTGTTAGAATCAGATATTTCTTTGTAAATTCTAGAATGAGTATTTTATTAATCACTTACTTTTTTCATGTCAAACTGAATTGATTATAGCTTTCTGCCCCTGACAGTTTTCTTTTGTAAACATTACTTCCATAAAACTCAGTTTTAAAATCTGTTCTTGTTTAAGAAGAATTGACATTTCTATTAATTTGTAGCCATTATCACATTATATTATGTGAGGTTTTATCCATTATCAACTTTGTTTTGTGCCAAATATTTCTACCAGTCGTGTTCATTAAGAATCGAATTCAGGACATTTTGCAAGGGGTGGGTAACTTCTGTCTTCTCTGCCTCTCCAGAAAGGCAGGGATGGCTGTGCCTTTTTCCAGGTAAAAATGTTGAGACCCCGGAAGACAAACGAACTAGCCTATGGTTTCAAATTGTATAAAAGACCAGACCTTTCCAAATCCTCTGTCCACCATTCTCTTTGTTCCATGAAATGAACAAATGCCATTTTTACAAAGTAACTAGAGGTAGGGAGTTCTCTGATCCAAGAAGAGTAGAATTGTATGGAATGTGAAGTGATTTATTCATGGTTGATAGCATTCAGGGAATTTTGTCTCCCTACCACCCATCCCCCCTCATCTGCATCCCAAGTAAAACAATCCTTCAAAGATGCCTGAGTAATATATACTTCAAAGAAGATCCCAAGGTCCTTGTACTTGCTATTTCAGAGTGTGAAGGGAAGGGGCTTAGGTTGGTCATTTGCAACATTGTATCAGTGTTTCCTCTTATCCCTGGTTTCTCACCAGGGGGATCTTTCCCCTCTATTCAATGGCTATCCCTAGGTACCTAGGAAAGGAATTAAATGTTTGTAGTGTGATTTCCATTTGCTTAAATCCAAATCAATAAAGTCATACTGAACTTCATTTCATGAACCTGGCATGACACTTAGTGTTCTGTGATAGAAGAGTAATTTTATAAGACATCTTAGGTGACCACCTGCTCTGGTTTGTCCAGGACTGGAGGCTTTCCCAGGATGCAGGCCTTTCTGTTTAAAATCACACACAGGGTTAGGCAAATCTGAAAGGTTGCTAACTCTACTTGTTCACCACTGTATTACTAGCACCCAGGCCAGCACTTGGAATGTAATGAGCCTCTGCTATGCGCACTAGACTTCTCAATGCTTTGACTTCCTTCCCTGTAGAATGGAAACAAAGGGGACTAATATTTGTCCTGTTATTCACAGGGTTATTATTCTGTATAGTAATGTTGAGAGAGGATTGTTATTGTTACTTTTTGATTATGTCCAGCCAGGTCAAAGGGAATTTAAATAATCTCTGAAAAATGCAATCTGGAGCATTATCTTCTTGATCCTGGAACCATGTCTTATTGTAGTGAAGCACACATCACAGTACCTGGCAGAAAGACAATGCTCAAAACCCTGGTCAGATAAATGAAATAATGAATAAGTGGATAGTTAGATGAGTAACTATGTAAATGAGTATAAAGTGATTAAATTAACTAATTTTGTAGGATTCTTTTCAGAGCCAGGATTTTCTTTAATCCAACTCCTGCATTTTTCAGAGTCCACATTCAAACAACAAATTCTTGGCAGGGTCAAGTTTAAAACTGGGTCATTTCATATTAAAATATGGTAAAAATTCCAACTAATTTTACTCATTTTCTCCAATGACTTTTTCCTACTACACAACACTCGGGTTCAGCCTATAGTTTACAGCTTTTCTTCCAACAAAGCCGGAGGGCTTCTCTAACAGCAGAGCAGTTTGATTTGAGTCTCAGCACAGGCCTGGTCTCCGCTCTTACTCAGTTATTGGTGAGCTTCAGAGAAAGTCCTGAGAAGCTGGAGGGGGCTGTCCAGCAGCCTAGGTCATTGAAAGTCGTTACCATCAGCATAAGGAAATTACTAGTTTGTTGTTCTAGAAGCCTGAGCAAAGAGACTGGAACTCTCAACTTGCTTTCATCCTTTTTTCTAACTCTGCCTTTCCAGATCCTAGCTCCTTCTAAGCCCCAATCAAATTTCTCCTCTTATCTCTTTGGCTCCTGTCATAGTTGAGATTCCATTAGGACAAGGACTTGCTTTATTCATCTCTAGGTTCCAGCACTTAGTAAAGTGCTCAATTGATATAAGAATGAATGAATGAATGAATGAGTGAATGAATGAATGAATGACTTTTTTATCTTAAAGTTCCAGAAGTACCCCAAATTATAGCACCTGTGCCTAGCTTAAAGTGTGGTTTTAACAGATGTTGAATAAATGTGTGAAATAATGAATCAATGATTAATATGAGAAACTTCTACAAATGGACTATTGATTGTGTGCAAGACACTGGCTAACAACATTTTATGTTATTTTATTTCTCTTTTCAACAACCCTGCTTTATCTTTTTCTCCTTAGTGCTTAGCACTATCTGACACACCATATATTTTCCTTGTTTACCTTGTCTACTATTCGTTTCCTCCACAAGAATTTAGCTTCCATAAAGGCTGAAATCTTTGTCTGTCTTGTTCACTGCTGCTTACTCTACCTGGAAGAGGACATGGTATCAAGTATATGTTCAGTAAGCATTCATGGCATGAATATTGAATACATATTATTATCCCTACTTTGCAAAGAAAAAGCTAAATTTAGAGATGCTAAAAAAAAAAAAAAAGTCCCTGATCTTGTGGCAGGCACTCCAAATTCACCAGGCTTTCACTGAAAACTGGTAACTACATTGTGAAGTATTACCATTCTAGCAAGGTGAACACTGAGATTCAGGCAGTTGGAGTCACCATGTTGAGTCAGAGAGCAGTTTATCTAATAAAGGGCTGGGTCACTATTCAAATCCTAGGTCATATGGCCTCAAAATTCCTGCTCTTCCCATGACTTCAACCCACCTTTACATGAGAAAATGCCCATCCCTGAATCAGAATATTCATGGGGAAGGTGTCATTGCACACCTAGAAAAAACAGAGACAACCCGTTACAACTCAAATCAACTTAGAAAGACCCCATTGAACAAAAAGCATCCTTTTAATATGAACAATGCAATAAACGCCAAATGCGGGCGATTAGAAAAATGTTTTTAGGAGAACAAAGACATGCCAATGACTTGAGCCCTTAATGAGATGCCCATCATAGCTAGGACTAAGCAATTTCCCAGAGGATTGTTTGATGTGAGAGGAATAATAAGGAGCTCTTCAGTGACACCCAGACACACCCTCTCACATACACACCTGCTCAGGGCTCAGCAAAAGACAGTGCGTAAATGTCTGGAATATTACATAAAAGCTGTCTGCCTAACCAGTCAAAGCTATTAAAATCCATCTTGCTGAAATGAACCCTGAGAGCAGGTCAAACAAATCTAATTTTTATTGTTCCTTAAGGAGATGGCTGTGTCGGAGACAGAGGAGAGAGGCAGGAGGCCAGTTAGAAAGAAAAAAAAAAACCCTAAGAGGCCTTAAAAAATTAAATGTTCAAAAGAGCCGTGGCAGGCAAGATAAATGATATATTACAGTGCTGGTTTAAACCTAATTGATGACTAATGTTGTAATGCATCTGAACCTACACTGATCTATTATCCGTCTGGTCCAGGCTGAAGGGACACTGCAAGGAGAAAAATTGCTAACTGTTTTAACCTGATGGAACTTTAAAAAAATAACCAGCCCAGTTACTTTAAAAGATAAATGGCTGGGTGGTGACCTCTTAATGTATATCTGGGTCTTGCAATGCAAAATCAAATGTTAATTAAATAGAATCCAGTGTAGGAACGATGCAGGAAGAGCATGGTTTAGAGCTCAAGAGGCCATAGGGAATTGTGTTGTTGGGTTTCCTACAAAATGTTTCAAAGAAACTACCAATGGAAAGGCAATAATAGCAGACCACATAGGAGTCATTGAAAGATCAAATGTACACACAAACACCATCTGGATAGCACCTACATATAGGTTATATCGAGTAGCACGTGGGCATAGCTAAATCACAGTCATTGGAAGGACAGGTTCACCACCAGAAATGTTTAAATTCATTGGCGGGTGGATCAGAGAGGCTTTATTTTCTTCATCTGCACCAACACAATCCCAATACAACCCTCAGAAGGAAAAACAATGTAAGATGTAAAAATACGACAAAAGGATTCAAGAGCCAACTTGAAAGCACTGTCCTGTTGATAGCCAGTCTAGGATAATGTTAGCTGCAATAGATTGTAACCAAAAACTAAAATAAGAAAAATGAGTTCATACTGAAACAAGTGAATGTATCTATGAATGAACGAATGAATGAAGAGAAATCTTATTAGCATAGAATTCCAAATTATAAGCGTACGAGAAATGCCAAAAATAGAAAATCATCATTTGGCAACCAGAAAAAGTAATAATTGTTTCAGGCAAGAATCTTCAACAGATAATAAAATTAGTGAGAAAACAAAAATGAGAAACAGAATTTTTGCATACTTCCATAGTATCTCCATTTTGAGGACAATTTGACGAAGATATTGTAGTAAACGTCACCAAGACAGGGACAAATGGTCATCATGTGTCTCCTGATGAAATGTATTGAGAAGGACACAACATCACTTCTGTGGTATTCTTGATAAAAATGCATAACCAAAATGTAATCATGAGGAAATATTAGACAAATTGAGGAACATTCTACTAAATAACTTGTCAGTTCTCCTCAAAGGTATTAAGGTTATATATCAAGTATCAAGTCAAGGAATGGACATGTTCCAGATTCAAGGAAACTAAGGAGATATGGAAATCACAACCTGTGATGCTCACCTTTGGATGCTGGACCAGAGAAAAGACATCTGTGGGTCAGCTGGAGAAATTTGCTTTAGGACAAATTTGCGTTAGAGAAATTTTCACGAGCTACTAATATTGTATCAATGTTCCTTTTATAAGTTTGATTAACAGTATGATGGGTATGTGAAAAAAATGTTAACATTTGAGGAATTCGGATAAAAAGCAGACAGACATTCTTTGTTCTATTTCTGAAACTTTTCTACAAGTCTGAAATTATTTCAAAGTGAAAAGTTAAAAAAAATAAAACTTTAATACATAGAATACCACTGTTGTACTTTCTTTGAGGACCTACACCTAGCTTCATTTTTTCAGGCACTGTTCTCCACAGAATTAGGAAGAGGCACCACCAAAGCCAGTATGTCCTTACTCAGCTGGGAAAGGAAGGAGCCAGGAGCAGAAAAAGGTGATCATTTTGACAAAGTTCATGAGAAAAGGTCACATACCATCACAGGCATGAGCAACCACCAAACAGTTTGGCCTGAATTGCTCGTGCCTGTGATGGTATCTGACCCTTTAGATACAGAGGCTGCAAATAGGTCCACTGAGTACAGCTCTTTTCTGAAGGTGCTCCAGGAGAGGGAACCATTATGAATAATTGTAATAATAATTGTGCCATTTATTTTGCACTGTCTGAGTTAGCCTTTGTGCTAATGTTCTTAATATATTATCTAATTTAATGCATATAAAAGCCTGTGAGAGAGCTATTGTCCACATTTTAAGAAATGGAGAGAAAACATACTTGTTTGGCTATAAGGGAGATTTAGCAATTTGCAATGAATGGAAGTACTAACTCCAGAGTCTATGTTTATTACTTCTAACCCTGGTATACTACACAGTCTCAACAAGTACATCTACTAGTGACCTTTTAAAACTACAATGAGATTTGATCCATAGCTTAGGGTGAAAGTTGAAATGTGAAAAGGGTAAAAACAAAGAATTTCTTAGCCAAATATACAAGTACATAGGCAAGACTTTTCCAGGGTCATTTAATCTACTTAGGAGACCAGTGATTTCTAGTACTCAGGTAGAACTTCATTTATTTCAAACTAATCATTAATGGGCTGACCACTACTAATACTCATCTGTTCTTTTGAATCAACAAGGATTTAGTGCAAAAAACAGTTCTGGGCTTCAGAGGGATAGAAAGATCAAAGTCACCCTCTTGGACCTATTGAGGGCAAGCCATGAGGGCAAGATCCATCACAGGAAAATTCCTTCTCCTTTTCCTCCTCCCTCCCCCCCTCCCCCTCCCCTTTCTTTACACTCCTCTCTCCTCTCTCCCTCCCCTTCTCTCCCCCTCCTCCTCCCTCTATTCTTTCTCTCTTTCTCCCTCTTCTTTTTCTTTCAAACTTTGGAAACACAGAAAAGGGAGAAAGTCATTTTAACTGGAGGATTTAGGAAGATTTATGGAGTGAAGAACCCTGAGCAAGTTCTTGAACAGGGGCAGGACTTTGATATTCAGGGATGAGAGAAAAAGCTTTACAGTAAGGGACTCAGTGAAACAAAACTATACTGGTGGGGAAGTCCAAGGAAATAAGAATTCATGTGACTGGTCAGGGCATGTGTCCATGAGATGATGAGTGTAAGGGGCAAAGAACAAGGAGCAAGGGGAAGGGGTAGTAGGACAACTGGGGTAGGTTGGGGCTGATCGTGGAGAGACCATTAGTTCTTCAGCAGGAATCGGCATTTGACCTCCTGGACCAAAGAATGTTACTTGTGAGAGGAGTAACCTGTTGAATAGGCAGACTCCTTGTCATCATCTTAGACCTGAATCCAACTCCTGAAGGGCAGGCTCAGGAATCTGCATTCAAACTCTCCTGGAGAATCTTACAAACATTAAAATGACTTCAGGAGACCTCCACTGGGGCCCAGTTTGTTATTACTGCATTCCTTTTAAAGAACAAATTATATGTGCTGTCTTTTAAAACCCCTCTAATTCAAACCTTTCACAATATAAACAGCTGTCTCTCTGCTTTGTAAGAATCAGTAGGGATTGCTCAGAAGGTGTCATTTTCCATGATATATTTTGATGGAAATAGATGATATGAGTGGCCAAAGGTAGCAAAATAAGAATAAACACTCTTGGAAAGAATTATTAGCTTCCCTACTAGTGTGGGAGCTGACAAACGAGCTGCCCTGCACAGAGGCACTGGCCACCTTCCAGGCTAGCCATGACCACTCAAGCTCCCAGACCACTGGCTGGAAAGGTCAAAGTCATATTTTATGAAGCTCAGCTAGTTCAATGAAAACATCTTGTTGAAAAACCTCAAGTACTCTGTAAATAGATTTCTAGGGTTTTCTTGAAAGGTTTATGAGAACACCATGGCTTAGCACTAAGTTTTTTGAGTAGAAGGACCAGAATGCACCCTTTGAAGGGGTGTGTGTCTCCTTGTAAATCTCTGCTTAGCCACCCAGATAAGAACACAAGCTTTGGGGTCAGGAAGACCTGGCCCAAATCACAGGCTGCATGCAGATGCAAGTTACTTAACGCCTCTGAACCTCGGTTTTTTGTGGCTATAATGCCTGCTTCTCAAGGTTATTTTGAGGGCAGTTTCCCCCCACTCCCCCCCCAGATATGTGTAGGACTCATGATCACAACTCTTTGGGTCTTCACTCAGTTGTCCTAAGTAAAGCCTTTTTCAACCTCCATATTTAATACTGCAAACATCCCTCCCTGCTCCCAACACTTCATATCCTCTTCCCATGCTTTATTTTTCTCCTCAGTACTTATCACTATATAACACACTGTGTATTTTACCATTTTTTAACCTCTTTATCTCCTGTCTCCAACACTAACATCTTAGCAACACAAAGGCAGAGATTTTTGCCTGTTTTGATCACTGTTAGATCCCTTGTGCTTAGGGAAGTGCTTGGAACATAATAAGTGCCTAAATATTTGTTGAATGAATGAATGAGTGATTATGTGGTTAGTCAACAGGAAGATTCCTGGCCCAGAACTTCTGGTCAGTATGCCTTAATGAGTTTCTTAATGAGTTCATGCTTCCACTGTTTTTGAGTGCCAACAACCAAGAACTAAGAGATAAACTTCAAAAAGAAAAATATTAAAAATCTAATTGTGTTATGTAACATGCTAATATTAGGGGGGAAAGCTGGATGGAAGGTATATGGCAACTTTCCATCCTATCTCTGAAACTCTTCTGTGAGTCCATAGTTATTTTAAAACAAAAGTTTAAAAAATGGTTAAAAAAAGAAAGAAAGATAAGCATCTCTGTGGCCACACCCAGAAATAGAAACAAAACATAGCACTAATCAGGGTCTAAAGGTGTGGCTGACTAGGCTCTTCACCTGGCCGGCCAAGATTCCAGGCAGCTGAATTTCTGGAGCAAGGAGAACCAGATGTGGCAGAGAACCAGAGTGAATCTCATGAACTAAAACTGAGAGTCTGGGCAGGACTCTCCAATCCATGAAGGGAGGCTTAAAGTCTTACCATCTGTTGCCCAGAGCTGTGGTTTGTATAAAGCTCCAGGAGGGAGCAGAACAGCTGTGCAACTAGGATTCAGGCCAAGCTATCTGCTATTGATTCTCTTCTAGACAAGAGTGGAAAGGCAGTACTTGAAAAGATAATGGATGAGAATTTTTCAGCATGAAAGACAGACCAAACCATTGGACTGAGATTGAAAGCACCACGAGGGCCAAAAGATAAATAAAAATAGAATGAATTGTACTTAGATAAAAAGTGCAGAACATCATGGGTACCAAGCAAATCTTCAAATCTACTAGAGAAAAAGGACAGATTATCTACCACTGAACAACAGTGAGGTGGATAGTAGATAACTCATAGAGGCAATCTTAACCAGAACTCCATAGATATCTACAAGGTGCTGATGGGGAAAAGATTGGACCTTGACTCCTACGTCTTATATTACTATCATTCAGAAGTATATTTGTTTGCCAGGGATATCACAATAAAATACCATAGACTGGGTATCTTAAACAATAGATATTTGTTTTGTGCTTTTTTTGTGTGTCCAAATTTCTTCTTCTTATAGGGACACCAGTCAGATTGGATGAGAGCCCACCCTAATGGCCTCATTTTAACTTAATCACCCCTTTAAAGGTCCTACCTTCAAATATAGTCACATTCTGATGTAGGCGGTGACAGTTAAGGATTCAACACATGAATTTTGGGGTTGGGTGGGAACACAATTCTGTCCATAACAAACTGTAAGAGAGATAAAAGATCCACAAAAGATAGAGCATTTATTACCTATAGATACTTGCTTAAAGAACTGCCAAATGCTATTTATAATAAGGAGAAAAGAAAATATTTAAAGAGACAGAAATACATCCAAAAAGTAGTAATCAAGTTAATTATAAATGAATTAAATTCATCTATTAAAAGCTAGGGATTATCACATTGAATTTTTAAAACATCCTGCTACATGCTTCATGAAAAAAAATACCCAAAACACAATGGCCCAAAGATTGAAACTAAGTGGATGAAATAAGATATAACAGTCACATATAAATCCAATAAAGCTGGTATAGCAATATTAGTATTAAGCCAAAAGCAGCTTAAGGAAAAAAGCATTAGTGGAATAAAAAACACTAGATAATTAAAAGAAACTCTGCCAAGAAGATATAGAAGTCATAAACTCATATTTACCTAAAACTGACTGAAAACATATAGAACAAACACTGACAGATCAGAGTATTTGTAATCATGGCTGGGAATTTAAAATCATCTGTCTCAGAGATGGTTTAACAATCTTGAATATGCATACATTTACACACATATATCTGATATAGAGAATATACACACTCCCCTGGATAGTTCTCTCTGCCTCATTAATCTGGCATATGCCTTTTTAACTTCAAGGCTGCATCCTACTTGGGTCTCTTAGGCCCAAATTAGTCATTACAATTCTGGGTTTCCTTAATATCTTCCATATACTTTGTATAGTACTTATCTGAATCAATACAGACAAGTACCTATTTGTTTCCACTAGATCTGAGCCCCTTCTTCAACATCTGTGTCCTAACCATCTTTCTGCAACACCAATGCCCGGCACAAAGTACATGGTTGGTAATTGCTTGTTGAATGAATGAATACATAGTCCCTGCCCTTAAGAAGCTCACAAAGTAGAATAATAAAAAACTAACATGCACGGGAAAAGTCTAGGTGCCACTCTTCTAAGTGCCTTACAGGTAGTATCCCATTTGTCATCACAGCATCCTTATGAGGTGTAGTGTTAAGAGTATCTCCCATTACAGATGAGAAAATTGAGACCAGTGAGCTTTTGTAACTCATCCAAAGACACATGGTTAATAAATGGCAAAGCCAGGATTGGGCTCTAAGTCCTTTGATCTCAGGGTCTGAGCCCTTCACCATTATTCTGTGAGCCTTTCATCATTGTATGAGTAGTAACTCACATTTTGTGTATGAAGACATAATCACTAATAGCAGGTTTTTTTGCCAAGCAACCATTGCAGTAAATAGACAATAAATCCAATGCTGTTTTGCTAAAAAGATGATGCACACAAATTCATATCTTGACAAACTGTAAAATGACTCCCACAACTTTCCTTTTCCCTCTTTTCTGGGAAGCACATCTCTCTCCCACTTCTCTAGAAGGATATGTTAGGCGGGAGATGAGGGAAGAACTCAAATGGACACTTTCCTCTGGGTTCAGCTCCTCTCTGAGTCTCTAGGTCATTCTAGAACCCTACTGGCCACCCTGCAATTCTATAGTCTCAGCAAGAATTCCAGAGTGGTGCCCCATGATTCTCAAACTTGTCTGGCTTGCTGCTTCTCAGTGTCCTTAATAGGGACAGAAGAGATGAATGGGCCCATATAGATAATTGGGTGGCTGCACTTTCCCCTCTTTTATTATCCAGAAAGCTTGGCTGTAGGTCAATAGATAAGATTCTGAGAAAAATCTGGAGTGGAAAAGAGTAAAAAGCCGATCTTCTTCTCAATCCTCATTATGATGAAAATATTATGAAATACTGTATGTTTTTTGGTGCCTGGGTCATATGGGTTATGCACTAACATATATACATATACAAATATGCAGATACACAATTGACATCTTAGCTTACTCCCCCTGAAGTAACAGTCAGGAAGAAAATACTGCTTTATTTGAGGAGGTATGTATCAACTTCTCCAAGTTCTGGGAGCCCTCACGCTCCATCCCAGTGTCACTGAGAAATTATTATACAGCTTACATTGTTCATTGTGTTTGTTTTATGGTACATTTGACCACAGTTTATGAGACAATTTACCACTGAATAATTTCCATCCATGTAGAAGCTGGAGACAGTTTAATTCATGTCTAACTTCAAAGCTAAAGTGGTTGAGGGCTGCAGTTGAGCAATCAAGCAGATGGTAGGGCGAGCATTGTAAAGCTTTTGAGTACAGAATTCAGAGTGTGAATTCCTGGCCAGTAATTTAATATCAATGATCCCTTTTAAGAAATCATCTCAAAAATTCCTCTGGTTTTCATGGTAGATCTCTTAAGGCCCAAATTGGTAAGAGAGATATTAATCAAAATAACAATATTTTGTTTTTGGTAGAGAGTTTTAGAGTTTTAAAATGTATTACCAATTTAATCCTGACACAGATTTTGCTAAGACTTTATTCTTCCCCACACTATGAGAAAAATGAAGTTTCCAGAAAAGAAATGATTCCTCTGAGCAAAATCACATAGATCATAGGAAGTAGTAGAGACAAGACTTGAACCTAGATTTTCTTGTCCAATCCAACACCCTTCCCACTATTCCAAAGCCCGTCTGCCTCAGGCTTCACCTTGTGTTATTTTTAACTACCTTCACAGGTGGGTCCCTTAGCCAAAGAGCTAGAACCTCTGCTATGTTTCACAAAGGGGGGACCATCAGAAGAGCTGAGAGGGATCTTGGACACTATTTAGTTCCATGTTCTTGCTTTAAGACAAGAAACCAAGGCCCAGACAGATGGAGGTCACTTGTTGAGATAACACTGGGGTCAGAATCCATCTCTGGATTTTCAATCTTTCTGCTAGTCCCTGACACTTCGCCAGAAATGTTTCCCCTCCAAACCTGAAATTATATTTATTTACTCACTACATTTGCTCATCAGTTGCTGTGGGACAATTCACAGTTTACTCACTGAGAACACAAAGATTTATATCGTAGGAACACTTACTCCTTCAGGGAAGATAGATGCACACACAGTTATAGTACATTGGAGGTTTATACAGAAGAAATGGATTAACAAAAAGTGAGCAATTAACTAAGCCTGTGGAACAAGAGAGCATTTCACCAAGAAGTAAGGGTTAAATTTTCATGTAAGAGGAGAGGCTTGCTATCCAGATCATGGAGAAAGGGGCTTTGTGTGAAGAGAGAAGAATTTGTATGAAGGAATTGGGGCAGAGAGGAATATGCACATCCTTCAGGATGGGTCACTCGCAGGGGACACAGAGGAGAGTGAGATGAACAGAGATTAGAAAATGAGGTGCTGCTACTGGCTATTTACCCCAAAGATACCAATGTAGGGATCCAAAGGGGTACGTGCACCCCGATGTTTATAGCAGCAATGTCCACAATAGCCAAACTGTGGAAAGAGCCAATATGTCCATCGACAGATGAATGGATGAAGAAGATGTGGTATATATGTATATATAATGGAATATTATGCAGCCATCAAAAGGAATGAGATCTTGCCATTTGCAACAACGTGGATGGAACTGGAGGGTATTATGCTGAGTGAAATAAGTCAAACAGAGAAAGACATGTATCATATGGCCTCACTGATATGAGGAATTCTTAATCTCAGGAAATAAACTGAGGGTTGATGGGGTGGGGGGTGGGGTGGGAGGGATGGGGTGACTGGGTGACAGACACTGGGGAGGGTATGTGCTCTGGTAAGCGCTGTGAATTGTGCGAGACTGTTGAATCTCAGATCTGTACCTCTGAAACAAATAATGCAATATATGTTAAGAAAAAAAAAAAGAAGATAGCAGGAGGGGAAGAATGAAGGGGGGGAAATCAGAGGGGGAGACGAACCATGAGAGACGATGGACTCTGAGAAACAAACTGAGGGTTCTAGAGGGGAGGGGGGTGGGAGGATGGGTTAGCCTGGCGATGGGTATTAAAGAGGGCACGTTCTGCATGGAGCACTGGGTGTTATGCACAAACAATGAATCATGGAACACTACATCTAAAACTAACGATGTGATGTATGGTGATTAACATAACAATAAAAAATTTAAAAAAAAGAAAATGAGGTGCTGGATGAAGGCTGTATAGGTCATATCAAAAAGTAGGGACTCTCTTCACAAGGACATGAGGAACTTTGAAGACATGAACAGCAGAGTTAATTCACAGATGGACTTTGTCAGGTGAGTACGATTATCCCCAACTGTAGAGATGGGGCAACTATGAAGTTCACAGAATAAATAACTGCTCACGTCAGCCAGCATGCATGTGCATGCGTGCATATGTGTGAGTGTGTGTGTGCATGTGAGAAAGAGAGAGAGAGAGAGAATGAGCATGAGCCTAGACCAAGACTCGAGTATTCTGAATCCAAACCCTAAGTTCATTAGACATCACCATGCTGTCTCTGAAAGCAATGACTTGTGAAAGGGAAAAGCCAAGTCCTGATCATTGGTCATTCCAAAGATGTGTAACATGGGAAGTGCAGAGGACCCATATGCTTCCGTCTCTGAGGAAACACCAACCTGGCCTCTGCCTACCTCCCAGAGCCTTTTTTCTGTTGGTCTACAGACTTTAGTTTTTCTTTCCCAACTTCTGAAAACAAACAAAACAACCACACTTTTCTCTGCCTGTGACCCTTAAGGGATTTATGTTGACAGGAAGGGAAGTAAACTGTAGTGACAAGAAGGGGTTGCTCTCTCCAGCTCTGCCCTCGAAAGAAGAGCTCAACCAATAACAGAAAAACCCTCCAGATTCATATTCTCTCTCTCTCTCTCTGTATCTCTCTCTGTGTCTCTCATTATCTCATCTCTGGATTCCTTCCTAAGAGCCAGCACTTCAGGCCTGCCCTTTCTACGTGATTTTAGGGTGCAAACAAATTCTGCCTATCATTTCTGCTAAAAAAATGCATTTATTCTATATTCCATTTCCTCTGTGATATACTTTCTGCTCACTGTGGTTATAGAAATGAGAGACAAAGAATCCCAGATCAGAAGAGCGTGAACTAATATAACACTGTATGTTAACTATACTGCAATTAAAATAAAAACTTAATAAATAAAATAAATTCCCTGAAGAAAAAAAAAGAGCTTTTATAGTGACTCAGTCCAGGGTCTCCTGGGTGGCTCAGTTGGTTAAGCATCCGACTCTTGATTTCACCTCGGGTTATGATCTCAGGGTCATAAGATCGATCCCAGCACTGAGCCGATATCGGACTCTGCACTGGGCATGGAGCCTACTTAAGATTCTCTCTCTCCCTCTCCCTCTGCACGCCCCCTCCTCCCGCATGTGCTCTCTCTCTCTAATAAAAATAAGTAAATCAGTAAATCAGTAAGTAAATAAATAAATAAAATAAAATTGCCACTCAGTCCAACTGCAGCATCTTTTGTAGCTCTTGTATCTGTAGCATCTAGTATAACCATTGTGGCCAACTCACTGACAACTTCATGCCTGACCCACAGTAGACACTAATTTTTAGTTAATTTTCCAAATGCTTGGTCTCCTCTTTACCATCTCGGGTAAAAATTGGAAAACAAAATGAGAACAGCCATCCATGTAGAGCTGAACAAATGACTAAAAAAGTAGAAAATACGATTAAGTCAATAACAATTACCAAGTCAGTCAAGGTCTAATGAGATAAATAGAACCCAGGCCAAGTAATTTAAGGGAGGAAATTGAATATGAGAAACTCATTTCAAGTGTCTTGGGAGAGCTAAAGGTGCAAACAGGGGATGGAGAAGTAACCCAGAATTAGCAGGAACCCACTGTTACCCTGAAGGATGGCAGGACAAAGGAAAGAAGTAGTGTTAACAGAGCTAAGACGCAGAGCCATCTAGAAGGAGGGGTAGCCAAGGGAAGGGGGAGCCACCAAGAATTCACATCCACTCTGTCCATGCTGCCTGAGCAAGCAGCAAGGCGTAGAGAAATCCCTTGTCTTCTGTCTTCCTCCCACCCCTAACCTCTGTCTGTTGCCTTGCACTGGCCAATCCTAACAGAGGGACAAAGAGCCAGAATGTGTGAGGAATGGGAAGTGTAGTTTGCGGGGTTTACTTGCCACAATACAAAAAAGATCATAGGAAGTGGTGAATGGGTCTGAGATCAAACAAACAAAATGACAGAAACATATCTATAATTTCACTTTAAAGGGAGAGCCATGGTTGACATTCCAGCATATTTACTTTTCATTATCTCCTTATATTTTTCATTTGCATAATTGAGATCATACAGGTTTTGCAAGTTGATGTCCTTCTGTTTCCACTCCGTATTATTTCTTATGTATTTGCCCCATCATTCAAAATTTTATAAACTTGATTTTTATGGATGCATAATACTGCATTTTTATGGCTTTACTATAATATATGCCATTTCTTTATTGTTTTGATATTGAAAATTAAAAATGTAACCATCAAAGCAATTTTTAAAAGAAGAACAAGGTTGGAGGACTTCAGCAAATTTCAAGACTCATTATAAAGGGATGATAATTAAGGCAGTGCACCATTGGTGCTAAGTTAGGAAAATAGACCAACTGAAACAGAATATAGAGTCCAGAAATAGATCCCCACATATAAGGTCATTTGATTTATAACCCTGAAATTCAGTAGGAAAAGACAAATCTTTCCATAAATGGTGCAGGGCAAATTGAATATCCATGTGGAAAAAAATGAACCTTCTTCTCTACCTCACAGCATGCACAAAAACCAAAGTGCATTAAAAACCTCATGTGAGGACTAAAACAATCAAGCTTCTAACAAAATATATTGAAGAATATCTTCCTGACTTTGATATATGAAAGATATATTAAATAGGACACAACTCAGGACACAACTAAGAACTCAGCTTAAAAGAAAAAAATAATAAAATGGATTATATTAATGTTAAGAATTTCTGTTCATCAAAAAGTGATCAGGCAAGCCACAGACTAGAAGGCATTATATATAATACACACATCTGAATATAATTCATACCTATAATATGTGAAGAACTGCTTCTAAAAATCAATAAGAAAAATACAAACAACCTTATTTTTTCAGAGGCAGAAATACTTGAATGAGTACCGCACAAAAGAGGCTGCTCAAATGGCCAAACACACGAAAAAGTGTTTGATTTCATTAGCTATAGGGGAAATTCAAGATAAGCCACAATATCACTATAAACTCACCAGAACAGCAAAAATTCATCAGACTAGCTATAGCAAGTGTTATCAAGGATGTGGGGCAACTAGAACTTTCATACATGAGTGGTGTCATTGTAAACTAGTTAAAGCACTTTGGAAGACTATTTTTCAGCATAAATTAAAACAGTGAAGCAGGAATTTACTGGTATTTACTTAAGAGAAATGATGGTATATATCCACTAAAGACATGTAAGAAAATATTTATAAAAACTATTCGTAACAGTCCCAAACTGGAAACAACACAAATGTCCATCAATACGAGAATGGATTGGTAAATTGTGAAAAATGTCCAAGGTAGAATAGGACACAGTAATAAGAATGACCAAACTATTGATGTACACATACCAAAAAATGGATGAACCTTATAAACATTAAAGCGGTCACAAAATACAATTACTATATGGTTCTATTTATATAAAGTTATTGAACAGGCAAAATGATGTTGATGGAAATTGGATAGTAATTACCTCTGCATATGGGTTATTTTTTTTTAAGATTTTTATTTATTTATTTATTTGACAGAGAGAGACAGCGAGATAGGGAGCACAAGCAGGGGGAGAGGGAAAGGGAGAAGCAGGCTTCCCATGGAACAGGGAGCCCGACATGGGGCTCGATCCCAGAACCCTGGGATCATGACCTGAGCTGAAGGCAGACGCTTAACAACGGAGCCACCCAAGTGCCCCTGCATATGGGTTATTGACAAGAAAGAGGCAAGCAGGAAACGGCTGGGGTATTGGAAATGTCTGTAGTTTGATCTGAGCAACAGTTACATGGGTCAACATACGTATGAAAAAATTCAATAAACTAAACACTTAAGATGTGTGCACCTTTACTGTGAATACATTGTACCTTTAAAAAGTATCAAAATGTTCCCTAGGATAAGTAATATGACAACGCACATCTTTGTGCAGAGATCTTAACCCACATAAACTGTCTGCATAGATTGGAGAGGCTGTGTGGTATGCTAATTCTGAAGTCAGACTGCCTCAGTTTAAATTCCAGCTCTGTACATTACTAGAGTTGACATGCCAGGTGTGAGCATGGCATGTCAACTCTACTTTTCCTACTTCTATCCTCATCAATAATGGAAATAATAGTATCTACTTCAAGGGGTTTAGTGAGATGTAACTGTCCTAATACATGTAAATTGCTTAAAATATTGCCTGTATATGGTTAAGTATTTGGTTGCTGTATTAGGGTTGTCCAGAGAAACCAAACCATAGAAGATGGATTGATTGATTGACTGATTGATTGATTTTAAGGAATTGGCTCATGCAGTTGTGGTGGCTGACAAGCCCTAAGATCTGCAGTCCGCAAGTTTGAGCCCCAGAAGAGCCAATGGGATAGTTTCTGCCCAAACACTAGGAGGCTCCAGACCCAGGAAAAACAGATGTTTCAGTTCAAGTCCAACGGCAGGAGGAAAAAATGATGCCCCAACTCAAAGACAGTTATGCAGGAAAAGCTTTCTGTAATTTAGGGGAGGGTCAGCCTTTTGTTCTATTCAGGCCTTCAACTGATTGGATGAGGCCCACCCACATGAGGGAGGAAAATCTGCTTTCCTCCATCTGTGAATTTAAATGGTAATCTCATCTAAAAATATCCTCACAGAAATACCCAGAGCAGTGTTTGATCAAATATCTGAGCACCTGATGGCCCAATCAGGTTGACACATAAAATTAACTACCACAGTTGCATTAGCTATTATTACTAGTGATATTCCTGGATTAAAGAATATTGACATTTTGAAAGTTCTTACATATAGGTCACAAAATTTCTTTCAAATGGTTTGTACCAGTTTACATTTGAATCCGGTCTGAGAGAGGACCTGGCAGGTGATTTAATGAAGCCAGCTATGTTCAGGTATTACCGAATATTAATGGGAAAGGACAAATCATTTGGTTTGGCAACAAGCACCAAGACTTGCAGCTTTAAGGGAAGCACAGAACGACCCTGAAGAAAGCTGAGTGTCGTGACTTAAAACTCAACTGCTTTGTAAGCTCCTCATTTTACAGATTCCCTCTTGAAATTGCTGTCACCACTCCGGTGTTTGTCCTTCTTTCTGAATCCCGCTCCTTGCTCTGCTTCCCCAATCCCTCTCCAACTTTGGCTACTACTAGCTGTCCATCCTCTTATCTGGCCCTGGCACTCTTAGTATTTCCACAACGCCTGTCAAGCAACTTTCTTAGATGGTGGGAGAGGGGATTCCAGACAGAGCAACGAGCACAAGCAAAGACACAGAGAACATACGCCCACCCCTGGGCCCAGCAATTCCAGTGCCAGGTATTTACCTAAAAGAAATGAAGGCATATGCGTGTAGTAATGGTAAGAGGGTTGGTGGCCCTGAAATTCAGGGTGCATGGGATGGAGAGTCATCTCTCACCTGTCCCACCACTTCATCACTCGCCAAATTCCGGGGTCTTGCTCTGAGCCTTTGCACATGCTCTTCCTTCTGCTGGTACCACCATCTTCAATTGTTATCAGTGGACTGGCTCCTACTGTCAGTAGGACTCATCTTGAGGACTACCCTGTCCATATCCCCTTAAATGAGGATGACTGAGAGAAAAATACATCCTGAGTGTGACTCTTCAAACTGCAAATCCTAATCAAAAATTTTGGATGATTCCTCATTGTCTTTAGACTTCAAAATCTGGCCCCAAACACTCTGCCACACCAGCTTCACCTCTCAACACTTCCTCTTCATGCTCCAAGCTCCAAGTACACTAGACGTCCTTCAGACCCTTGAACTTGACACCCACTGTTGCCTCTGGGCCTTTGCACATGTGTTCATTCCACCAGAAACACTCCTATCTCTGCCGCTCACTCCTGTAGATTGAGTGAATAGGGCTTCTGTCCACTGCCAAGTCTCTGAAATGTCACTTTCTCAGGGGAATATTCTATTGGCCCTAGACTGGATTAGCTCCTTCCCCAGCCAGTATACTCCTAAGGCCTCCTGACCTCTCCTTAATGTAATACTCATTATGCTTTATGGGTTATTTACTTTATTCATCTGTTTCTCACTAGACTAGAAGGCCCATAAAGGTAAAAATGGTGTTCATTTTGTTTATCCTTCACTTACAAAACCAAGTACACTGTCTCTAGCGCTTTTATCTACATTATTTACATGGTAGGAAATTGGTAAATGTTTGCTAAGTAGGTGAATGGTGTGGGTGTGAGCGCCCACGCATGTGAGTGTACACGTGCACACCTAGGCACCTTGAGAGATTGTAAATCAGATGTGCTGGCTCGTCTGCATTTACCCTCTCCCTCAGATCCCGTTTTCTGCCCTTCTCCGCCTTGCTCTATGTTTCTGGAGGCCCACTCTGGGAGGTTATATCACATTTGCAATCCGGCTTCCAGTTGGATTCAGCCAATGAGAAGCACCGATGGAAACTTAGAAAACTGGGGGCATTTCTTCCCTGGTCCTTGCTTTGGTGCCTTTTTTCTGGCAGCAGCTATGAGCCCCTATGACTGCAGCTCCTGGCGAGAGCTGCTTCTCCAGGGCTCCTGTTCTTACCAGACTCTAATACACGACTTCTTCCTTTTACCCCTTTGGCCCTAGGGGAGAGAAGAGCTTCTCACTTACTATTCTTGGGGGCCCCAAATTCCCTGTTTGCTCCCTTTGCTCTGCCCACATTCTGTAAGTAGTCCCTTCATCACGATCTCGTCATTGAAAGCATCTGAATGAGTCCTGGTCCCTGCAGGGACCCTGACAATGCACTTGACCAGTACAGATCCTTTTTCTTCCCTCTCCCAGCTGTCAGTCCTAGTTTGTAGGGGGTCCCCTCAGTTGCCTAGCACTCACCACTGAGCTTACTGATCTCTCTCCCCCAGTGGATGGCTAGTGCCTTGAAAGCAGAGAAAACCTCTTCTTCATCTCTGCATTCCCAGGGTCTAAGACAGCGCCTGATCTGTACTAAGTATTTACTAATTAATTGTTGGTCCTGCCTCATCTCTAAAATGAAGAAATGGGGTTGAACTGTCTCCAAAATCACTTTTAAGTCTTCCTAAGCAAATGAGGTAAAGGAAATGTTTTTAGATTTCCCCTCCTGGAGGAGTTGCCCAGGAAGATGCAAACAGCCTTGCCTTTTCTGGGAGATGTAAAAGCTGTCTCCGGAGGGGGCAGGGGGGGGGGGGGGATGCTTTAAGAAGCCCATACTGAGCAATTTATGTTGGAGAAAAGACTTACCACAAAATATCACAGTTCAGATCAGATTTAATAGACCAATAAATGGCTGCTTAACAAGGACATTTGGTTACTGTTACATTAAGTTTCCTAAGGGACTTTGTTCTGTTCTATGAAAAGGCTGTAAAGGGCTATAAGGCACAGGCCTTCCAAATTTGATTTTTTTTTAAATCAGTCCTCTTTGGAAATTGTTCTTCTTAAGTGACAGTATGAAAACAAGTCTCAAACGTTTTCTTTTCCAGGCGCTTCCTTCATGTATTTTGGAGAAAGCTTGGCCTGACTTACAAGGAAACCCCTTAATTGTCCCTTAAAAGTAGAATTGCGTCATTGTGGATAAGACATGGGGTTCAAATAGCTCCCTGGGGGCTGGACTCTTGGAAACTCAGCAGGATTTTAATTGTAAGCAGACAATTTGTTTTGGATTGTATGCAGAGCATGAAAATATAACTGCTATAGGATCTAACAACGTATAAGAGGATTAAAGTCTAGTATTTCTCCACTGCTTTACTTCTTGATCCTAGGCATCTTTGCAATGGTGATGAACTCACCATCTAAGGTTAGTCAGTGTCCTTTTGAAAATCTGAAATGTATTAATTATTAGCTCCTAGTGCCTTGGGAAGCAAGCTCAGTCTCGTTCGCTCCTGTATCACCAGGACCTGACAATATTGCCTAAATCACCTGTGCTTGATACATATACTGCATTTCATTGATTCTCAGGTACACATCTTTTCACAGTTTAACAGCTCCAAAATCTGAATGTCTCTTATAAGCAATTGCGTGTCAGAGATTAATCAGCTTTTCCTTTCTCAGGGGTACGTAAAATTGTGATGCCTACCATGATTGATGGTATCTTAGATCCAGTGAAATGTGGAATGCTGAGCACCTGTGGTGAGCCAGATTCTATGTCAAGTCCTCTAATGTATCATTCACGACACCATATGATAATAACTCTTTCAGGTAGGTATTAGTATCTCCACTTGACAGAAAAGACTCAGAGTAGTGCAGTCAATTGCCTGGACTCATAATTCCTGCTTGGGAAAAATAGAGTTGGCCTCAAACCCAAATCTGATTCCAAAGCCCATAATCTTCCCATAGTACTGTGCTGTCCCAGTGGAGACTTCAGATAAACATATTTTAGAAACGAGAAGTTAAACTCTGTGATGCTTCATTGCGGTTTTAACTTTCCCTATCCTGGTTGTCTTTGATTCAAGCAATGAATGCCATCCCAAAAAGCTCTCAAGAGTGATCTGTACATATGAATTTGTTTGTATTCTTGGTGACAGAGTGGCAGAAACCCATTCAAATTAAGCCATGTGGAACTGACTGGAAGCATCCATGGATAGCTCATAGCTCCAAGGCGAGGCAAGGGTTGGATATAGTTGGGGTTCATGAACCGTTGGCCTCAGAGACTCCAGTGATGATAGGACACTATCCTGTCCCTGCTTCTCTCTGAGTACAGCTTCATTTTTCTCCTTCACTGGAGGCCTAATTCTCTACAAAGCAAAACCAGCCCCAGTGGTACATCTTAGAATGTCAGGTATATAGGATAGGTTGATGCGACCTTTTCTAACCCAGACCTTAAAATCCCAGAGAATGGACTGACTGGTTCAAGTATCCACCCTGCTCCCTACTAAGCTGGGGTATCAGGTGGAGTCACACAGAATGAACCTGGCAGGCCCCACGGTGACCACGAGATAGGACCTGGAGGACCCAGGGGGCAAGTCCCAGAAAACAGTAGTGGTAGGCAAAACATCCCTAAATGTCTGTTCTACAAAGCTACTAGAGGTGTGCAAAAATCATACTAATAGAATACCAGAGACGAAGGACAAAAGTATTTGCTACTGGGGAGATTGGTAAGAAGTGGAATCCAAGATGGACCTTGAAGGATGGCTATGGGCGGGGGGGCACTTTCCAGGTGGGGAAGCAGCATGACAAATACCTGGTCTCTCTGGGAGCAGTCCGTATAATAACACGAATGCATAACTGTAAATTAAAATTAGCGTCATGGGAGAAAATACATATGAAGATATGATCAAGGAGACTTGATCTTGAGGAATGAGGGACAGCTTCCTTGAAAATGTGATATTCGAGCTGTGAGCAAAAGGATGAGGAGGAGGACAAAGTGGAGACCAGCGATACTGGAGGGAACAACTTCAGGCAGAAGAAAAACATATGCACAAGATCCTGTAGTGGGAGGACCCTGGCAAGTTTGTGGGACTAGATGGACCAGCTGCTCCTGATCTTTTTCTGGGTCTCAGCTGAAACCATCAAGAGCCCTCGATGCTACCCTAATCAGATCACTTAGATGCTTAAAACCCTTCAGGTACTCTCTAGCACCTGGAGCAGCACTTCCCAGCCACATCAGGGCACAAATGGCTTACGGGGTGCTTGAGATACTGATCCCTCCTCTTCTGGACCAAGCATCTTCCTCCATCTACTGCAGTGTGCCATACAAAACCAAAACTACAATAATTTCCTATGTGTGCCACAAAGAGACAAAAGATGGAAAGCACTGAAGAGAATAAAATGAAAATACCTAGCTTACAACTCAGGTCTCTTCCCTAATTTCCCTGCTGGACACGTCCATCACCATCTTCCAATTCACCCCCCAGATATAAGGGCAGCATACTAGGCTCAGCGGTGAGCTAGGACAATGGAATTCGCTTGCACCCTCTTTACTTGCTTTCAGACTAGAATTTTTAGGGACCTCCATGAAACTGATTCCTTATGATATGGGCCTTTCTCTGCACCCTCTTCTTTATGCACGTGAGCCCTAACATAATTCTTTAATATTTTCCCCCAGTACTCCTTCCACATTGCCCCATCCAACAAAATTGTTTCACACTTCTGTGCCCTTGTACTTTTCCCCCTCTTCCTGGATTGCCCTAATCCGAATCCCTGGGAGCCTCAGTGCTGAACGATATGAATAAGCATTGTGAAAAAGTAATTAAATATGATTGCGTTTGTAAGCAAAGGAGATCAGGAAGCCCCGGGTTCAAGAGAGTTCAATGGTGCCTTGACCACAGGATTTCCCAGAGCTCTGGGCATGGTGAGTTGCCCTGTGAATTTCTAGGAAGGGTAGGTGTCTGGTGTCCCGGGTTTCCCAAAACTGCTTACACACAGAGCCATGCTTGGTGGTACATCTGTGGGATGAGGAAATGTTCCTAAAGTCATGTAGATGGGAATATAGGAAATGTGGGGTTTGTGTTTAGGATGGAGAGAAGTCAAGGATGAGGAGGAGGAGGTAAGATAGGGAAGACAGAGGAGAAATACGAGGAAGAGGAAGACAGACGTCCACAAAAAGGAAGTCTCCCCTCCCAAATCTGCAGATTGGCCAGATTGCCCCCATCTACAAGTAATTATTTTTTCCCTTGGCAGAGTCCCCAGAGTTGGGCTGTGTGTTCAGGGTAAAAATAAGCAAACAAAGCCACCTCCTGCTGTTAATCAGGGACCCGGTTAAAAACGGTCCCTAGAGGGTGAGGACTGAACCTCCTTCTCCCGTCAAGGTCCCAGCTGCAGGAAGAAGGATCGTCACCACTTGCCATCGGGTTGTGATGATGCCTTTGGCAGCAGCCTTTCCTTCCTTATCGCAAACAATAGCTCTTCTTGCTGGTCACAGTTTACTTGAGGAATGAAATTCGAAAGGCAGGTGGCTGTTGGCATCGTTCCTTGATTATTCTACCAGGACTGTTTTGACCACTGAGTCAAAGTTAGTGCTTTAACCACCAGAACCAACAATATACTGAGATTAATAAGAACATTATTGATCAGTTACCATATATTAAGCACCTTTCATGTATCAGGAACACTGCAACAGTGTGCATAATGAGTATTCAAAGAATGGCAGCAAGATTGTTAAGATTATGCCTTTTTTGTCCTTATATAACTGCATGACCTCCTTCATCATCTTGGGCTACAAATGAGGTCACATTTTCATGATCAGTGCTTCTAGCTCCTGACACTGCTGCGTGAGGTCATCATCATGGTCTCGTCCTGGCTGGTTACCTTCACCCTCACTTCCTGACTCAGTGACATTCTAGCTGTTTTAGACACTTTTGAAGCTGCAGAGCTTTAAGGAAGGGAAGTACTATTCTTCCAGTGTTATTCTCAGCCAAGGTTGCTGCACGTTTGTACTCCTAACTGTGCTCAAAGTGTTCCCTCCAGCGGAATCACAAGCCACACACTTGACGGAAATGACCCTTCCTTTTCGCCGCCTAAATACTGATACTGAACCTGGATAATCAGTTCAGAGATTTCCTCATGGGGAATCCCTTTTCAGTAACCCTTGGTGTCCTTTTTGCCAGTAGACTTCAGTTGGGGCCATCTCTGATCGTTGGAATGATGTAACAAAGTCAAACATCTTAAAGGGACTCCGGATCCCCAGACCTTTGGGATCTCTTTGCAAATTTTCCTGCTTCCACCAAAATGACCCTCTTTGAGTAGCAAGGGAGGGCAGCCTCCCAAAGGCAAAAATAAAGTGCTTTGCTCTAGAGTTCCCTCTGGCAGTGGGTGCCCACATGCCTTCTGTCTGCATAACTAAAGAGGGCCATCAAGTGAAGAGACACTTCCAGATCAAAGAAAGATGACTCCGCTGGCTTCCAGGCTTTGACCAATTTTTAAATGGCAGCTTCTTAAAAAAATATTTTCAGACCCACCTACTCGGGGGTCCACTATTTAGAAGACTGTCCCTTCTCTGGTTTGCTGGCTCTTCCTCTTTCTCCCATGCTCTGAATGTGAGTTCACAACCCTCGCCTTCTCTCCTTCTCTTGGCATCTTAGCTCCAGTGTCCAGGATATTGGTGACTCTACAGTCTCTGTTCCCTTACCAGAGCTCTGTTGGGGACCTATCTAGTGTCTGGCACTTAAATGGTGCCCAGTATATTTTCTATTGAATAGACTCCCATCTCTAAATGCCAAAGGATATCTTCATTTGTATACTCCCTTTCGTCAGAAATTAAACCTGCCTGAAACTGAGCATAACTTCCCATAGAGGTGGACCCTCTCCAATTTTCTTTCTCTTAGTCAGTGGGGCCACCAGCTTCTCAATGACACTTCAAGTCTGGGGGCCTATCTTGGTCAATCCCTCCCCTCCACTGGTTGCTCTCCTCTGACCCATTTCCCTATCTGTAAAATGGGGATAATAACAGTACCATCTCAGAGGTCTCTTGTGAGGATTAAATGAGTTCAAATAGAAGAAGTGCCAGCACAGTGCCTAGCATATAGAAGGCAATAAATGCTAACTATTATTATTTTTCTATTCAGAAACCAAAATGACTACATACAGTGTGACTAGGAATTAATCATCGTCACTCTAAAGGTGCAGGATGGACCCCCACCCAGATTGTGGTTGGCATGCCAAGAATGATGGCACACATGTGCTAAGGGGGTAATTATAAAAGGTTTCTTATTTGCACAATGAGGCTTTCTGGGGAGAGCAGGGTGGCTTCCAAGCACATCCAAAAATGGCTTGAGAGAGCAGGGACAGGAGAGTTGGCTGGGGTTTTTATGGTGGTCAGGTGAGGCTGGGGTGAGAGTTTCCATGCATGGTTTAAACTTCCCATGGGTGGGTGCCAAAGCAGGGAGTACTGGGCTTTCTTATCAGTTTCCTGGGTTGTGGGGAAGAAGGAGCAGAGGGAGGGTGAGGCTTAAAAGCTGTCAGCAGCCAAATACTTTTCAAAAATAATAATGAAAATGAGGTCAGACTCTCTATTACAGAGCTAATAGAGCAAGCCTTAGCCAATCAGCTACCAAATATTTCCAATTTTTAATTTGAATTACCTCTAATATGTGCCTCTTCCCTCCCTGTCCCATGATGCTGAATGACAGAGGCTCCAATCACTTTTTAACCTCAAGTAGCACAAATCTTCCTTTCTGGCTCCCTTACCTCTCTTTCTCCTACCTCCTCTTGCCCCCTCTGTCCCCAGCTATCTCTTTGATCATGTAAGAACTCAGATCTGACTATTCCTTCCCACTGTAAGGTTCAAAGTGGTTTCCCATATGACTTTTTAAAACATAGTCCAAAAATTCTTTGACACTCTTCCCAAAAAGAGGTGGGGTGTATAGTCCTTCTCCGTGGCTCTATTTTAACCAGTGAGGTGCTGCAGAAGTGCTACTAGGGACTTCCCAGGCTGGGTCAGTAAAGGCCACGTAGCTCTACCTGATTTTCTTGGGATGCTTGTCCTGAGATAAGCCAGCCACTGTCTAAGAAGTCTGACTCCCTGAGACTAACATGCTCCAGAGGCTATTCATAGGGGCTCCTGTTGATAGCCTGGCTGAGCTACTAGTCAGCAGCCAGCATCAACCGTACCCATGAGAATGAGCCACCTTGGACATCCAGCCCAGTGGAGCCCGTGGATGCCTACAGCCACAGCAGATAGTGGACTGTAACCGTAGGAGAGACCCCGGACAAAAACTTCCCAGCAGGCCCTGCCCAAAGTCCCAACCCACACTGTGAGCAAATGAAATGGATGTTGTTTTACATCACTAATTTTAGAATAATTTGTTATGTAGTAGTAATAACTGGAAACTCTCATTTTGGCATTAAACATTAGGCTTGTCTAAGTATAATTTCTTAAAAACATAAGCAATTATAAAGTGAACACATGTATAAGACTAACCAAAATCCTTAATGAAGAAACCAACAGATTAGTAAAAATCATTAAAAAAAAAACAAAAAAAACCATGTAAGGCAGAAAGTATTTATGTGTGCTGAAGAAAGAATGTCCAAATAAAACAAAACTGGTTAATGTCCTGCCGGGCAATAAAACCATAATCTCTGGGGTTATTTTTCTTCCAAATAAAAATCATTTTCATCTGGCTTGAAAAAAGTCTATACGTTGGTATGTTTTGTCACAGAATCTGGGCCTTAAACAATAGTACATGATGTACTAAACAATAGAGAATTAAATAATCCTAGGGTAAGCCTATTGGACAATGTCTCAGTATGATATTGAAAGAACACGCAGCTAATGTTTCGTCTAAGTTGTCAGTAACTTTTCTAATATGACCTACGCTAGATTTCGCACTCCTGAGGTGGAAGACAACAGGGCATCAGTGGAGGAGTACTGAGCCTTCAGTGTCTGTGCCAGACCATGGAAAGAGACAGAAAGAGAGGGTTCTGTTCTGATACCTTCAAACCACATCATGTTGTCACCCATCTCTTTCTGTATTGTGGCTGTCATTTAGCAAAATCTGTGGTTTGCAGACAGTATGTGGTTAGAGAGCTGACTGGGTATTTTTCCTTTGGAAAGAAAGGGACTCTTAGTAGTAAAGATTGTGTTGGGGAATGTCCTGAATATCAGGTTTTCAGATTCTCTTCAAGTCTCTGTCTCTGTGTGATAGATTTCATTTAAGGCGGAGGTGTACATATAGAAAAACAGAACATGCTCTGGACCCGAGTCCTTTTTACGAAGACACTCCTTACCAGCTGAATCACAATCTCCCTGACACCTGGTTTCCTGATCTGCAAAATGGGGCTATTAATACTTACTTTCCTTACTCAGAGAGAGAGCTTGGGAAATGGTACAGCTCTGTTCCCAAGTAAAGGATTATTATTATTATTGTTGTGGTTATTACCTATTTGAGGACACACATGGTGGAAAAAGAGGAAACCCCTTCCAGCAGATTCCTAGGTCAATGCAGCCCCACCCAACTGGCTGGTCCTGAAGTTTTCAGTGCAGCTGACTGTTACCCAAGGAATTGCTCGGGTGAGCAGGTTGTTTTGACATCCCCTGGCAGGGGCAGCTCAGGAAATCCCCTCTTCACCCCAGCAGTGACTCATAAAATAGACTCAGAAAAACCAAAAGTGAGCTGGGGGGAGTCTCTTGAGCCTTAAACACACCGGATGGAGAGGAAAAACTGGGCCTCCAAGGAAGGGGGGAAGTGATACTGCAGGCTTTGGATTCACAGAGAATCAGGTTAAAGTTAAATTCTGGCTCTGCTGCTGAGTGGCCATGTGATGGCAGGGAAGTTTCTTACCCTTTCTGATTCTCCATGTTCTCACCCATATAGTAAAGCTGATAATACCCAGTTCACAGAGTTGGAGGGAGATTTGAAATTGGAGATGGGAAAAAATTAGAGAGTTCTTCATAGAGTAGGTAATCAGGGAAAAACCCCAATCCCCCCCTTCCCACCCCAGCCCTTCGACAGCAGAGTAGATAAATCCATGGTGGTGCATGAACACAGTATACTGGACAGGGAAAGGAATTAACCAAAGCTATATGCATTCGAGTGACTGAGTCTTTGTAATATAATAAATACAAATGTGTGTGTGGGCAAACTGTCCATTTTTTTCATACTGTCCATCAAATGAAGGGAGCTCACTTTGCAAGCTGGAGAGCTTGGAAAGTGGTTAATTGGGATGGGGCTAGAGGAGGAAGGGAAGAGGAACACAAGGGTAAATGCCAACGTCCTAGTCCTCAGGTTCCGTGGCAGGTGCAACACTAGATTATTTTACTGTTGATGATGATGAGTGTTACTCATTATTAAAATGATGAGTATATTATGAGCTAAGGATTACAATGCATTCAATGTTGTGCAACAATAACACAGAACAGACACTCAGTAACTACCCCTTCCTGTCTCTTTGTCTCCTCTCCAAAGTTCTTCTTCTGGAAATGTTAAAAAAATAAAACAATAAAGAAAAGAAAAAAAAGTAAGGGAAGAAAAGAGCAAAGCATTTTTCTTTGATGTAATTTGTTTTCTTCACATTGTATACACAGTCCTTTGTCCCACATGTCTTTAATTAAAGCTGAAAATTATTGGTATAGCTCTGTTTAATAGTTTCCATATTTGGAAACTGTGTTACTGAAATAGTCATTTGCTTCTCTTCTCTGTCCTGGGTCCTTTCAAACTTTTATTTCCTACTCATGTTTCTAATACAATAAGGGGGTAATTGAGAAGAGAATGGTGTCGTACAGACAAGAGGGCGTCGAGACCTCGGACCTGCACAGAAGGCTTTCACAGTCCTGCACCAGACTCAGACTCAGGCGTCCGGTACCTCTCCATTGCAGTCAAACCGAAAGTCATGGTGTCCGCCCAATACATTGTAACCGTTCAGCCTCTATGCAGGACCCTTCTGGAACACCTTTACCCCCATTTTTTTTTTCCTCTCAGAAAATTCCTACTCTTCAGAACCACACTGAAATGTGATTTCCTCTGTGAAGATTTCCTGAACACCCCCAGGAGGGTTTGTTGCTACCTCTTCCATGCTTTCCTATTCTTGAAAAATACCACTATTTTAGCTCTCAATACACAGTTCCTGTAACTATGATGTCACTTGTGGCCCCCCTAACACTCCTGAGGAGGAACTATACCTACTGCACCTCAGAGGTGTCTGGCACATCACAGACAGGCAAAAAAAGCTTGAATGCAGAGTGGGGAAAGTCTGTTACATTACATGTTTCATCCCCCCCTTGTCACTGGCTCTTCTGGCTGCGGTGGATGCTGCCTGGGAATGCTAATGACATCCACCAGCGTCCAGGCAGGGAGGTTGCTTGGAGAAGGGGGTTTTTTGTGGAGCCTTGGAGGACCAGAAATAGGGGAAAGGGGATATCTTTGTTGCTACACCATCAGTCCCTGGTTGTTATCTTTCTTGATCTGCACCCAGAAGAGCCAGCCCTGTCCTAGTAACTGAGCTCCCGTGAGTCTCACTAAGGCAGAAGATGACTCTCCTGTGAGAGAGTCTCACAGGAAACACACAAGCCCTTGTAGGCACAACTTTGGGTGGCCTGGGAGTGATTTCCAGAGGTGGAAAGTTATGGGATGCTTTTATGTTGCTCCAATTTGGTGACATATATTTCCTCTTCTGAAAGTGTGCATCCAAGGAAGGGGAGCGAGCATGACTGGTTAAGAGGTGAGGTCAGTCAGAACGCCGGTGGAGGCCCTGCTAGTTGGTTATGTCCTACCGCTCAGGGCTAAGGGTGCTCATGTGCAAGTAATATGGGCTATCTAGAAAAAACAGTGGGGTGTAGTGACCAACAAACAGGATTGGAAATTAGGCGGGGCTCAAACCCATGTTTCATATACCAACTTAAATATCCTTGGACAAGTTGTTTAACTTTCTGGATCATTTACTTCATCATTGTAGAAATGGGCAGAAAATAACATTTACCTCATAGGACTGTTGTAAGATTAAATGAGATGTAAAAACAATGAGCACATCAGAGGTATTCAGTAAATGGTGGCGATGATTATTATTCAAATGCTCAGGGTCTGTTTTCTATAAGAAAGAAAAAGATGAGCAGCAGGCAATGTTCCCTACCTCCAAGGAGGGTTAAATGAGGAAGCATTTAGTAAAAATAGTTAGAATAGTGTTTAGCATATGGCTCAACATTTGATGAATACCTGAATCAAGAAAAGAGGATACCTTAAAAATGAGGTAGTCCAAATTTCTTAATATTTGTTTCTAGATGTGTCATCAGAGACTCTCTTTAATGATCTTAAACAATGTTGAATCATTTGACCTGAGGGAGAAAAAAATATATTTTTATAGGATGTATATACATAATCTAAAATTCTAATAAAGTTATAGTGACCTTCTGCATTTTATTTTTAAAAATGGAGTATTTGGATCTCCAGGTTTAAAATCCCTGATCTAAATAAAGTTATAAAATATGGGTTAGAGGAGATGGGAACTGTACTGGTAGATTATTTTTCCTCGGTTTTAAATAAGTAAGTCTATCACTCATTTTAAAAACTCTTACTAACCGAGGCAGGCAGAGTCTTAAGTATAAATTAATAAACTCTTTTGGTGGATGAAACAGGAAACAATGGCAAATATTTAATCTTTCCTCTTCAAAGTTGGAGTGGTTTAGTCTCTGCCCTTTCTGAACACACTATAGATTTTAATCCCCTTTTGGCCTTTTCTTTTGATTACAGCTAATGGAATTGTCCCCCCACTTATGTCCTCATTTTCCATTCCTCAACCTGTCTGGACTTTTGCCTCCAAAGGTTAACATCATTATGAAGTAATGTAATTCATCAGTACTATTTAGACAGATTTATTCAGAGTTCTCTCCCCACAGATGTCTATAAGCACAGTGAATCTGACATCCAGCATTGCCCAGTAGGGTTGGATATTATACAGACAGTATCTAAGCCCAAAACTGAAAACAACAACAACAACAACAAAGAACCCTCAAAACCCCCACAACTATAGATTTAATCAGAATTAAATGACAATGTGTTTCTAACAACTGTCCCAATTAGGGTAGAAAATTCTCCTGAAAGCAGGAGAGTTGCAGGTTGGTCTGGCTACATATAGAGATGAGCTCCGGTGAATTTAGTTTCCGTTACTTGGCCTTACATCGATCAGGGCACTGAAGTTAGACTTACCCAAGCGTTCTGGTTTGGATAAAATGTACAAAGGTCATTGAGTCACAGGCATTAAGGTTTAGAGGGATGTTTCAAGAACAGCAGTATTTCTCACTGAGCTTCTCTGTGAGCAGTTTTTCCACAGAAGCCCAGGTAGCTACCACCATCAATCAGCTGGAAATTCCTTAGGAGTAGAAACCTTTTGCTATTTCTGGGTATTCTAGGAAATGCATTTGGGGAATACCCTGGTCACATCCCCACGCTTGACTCCCTCTTTTGAAGGGGACCTGGTAGCCTGTTCCATCCTGGGGGTGCAGAGCTTTCCTGTATCCAAGAGTCAAAACCTGTCTATTCCATTGGAACTGATGTTTCTCCTTGGGAAATAAAATACATCTCATCCCTCTTCTACTTGACAGACATTCAGCAAAATGTTTAATTAATTGCTTCATCTACTATTTATTGAGCATTAATTAGGTCCTAGGCACTGTGCCAGACACTTGGGGTAAGAGGAGAGAGCCCACTTCTCACAGAGCTTCCGTCTCAGCAGGGAAGAGAGTTGATGGCAACTGTGATTCTTCTGGTGTATAGGCTAACCGCTCATAATCTCATAAACCCTTGTGTGCAGTTCCTTCACCATCCTGCTCATCCTCTTCCACATTTTCTCTAATTGGCCTAGAACCCTCTCAAAGGGTGGGGCCTTAATTAAAAAACCAGGAAGCAGGCAGGGGACAACAAGACTTGTCGCTACTGTCCTATATTAATGACTTTTCCCTAGGCGTCTCTGAGGGCCTCATCATTATTAACCTTCCGTTTGAGTCTCTCAGCTGCTCTATGGGGTAGAGGCTGAGGGCAGTGCCTAGCCAGTCCGAATGATCTGAATAGGTGTCAGTATCATTCTGATCTGGGCACTCCCATTGTAGGGTTACTTATAAATTGAGACTATGGACTTCTGGATCAAAGAGTTCTCTTTAAGTCTCAGCTCTGCCACTTACTAGCTTAAGTAAGTTGGGCCAACCTTATGGGCATGTGACCTGTGCAGTTATGGGGGTGAATGGAGGGGGAGAATCAGAAGGACTCTGAACTTTATTTAATGTTCTGCTGTTGCTATTTTGGAATTTTTTTTTTTTTAAGAGTTTATTTATTTATTTGAGAGATAGAGCGTGCCAGAGAGAGCACGGGCTGAGTGGAGGGGCAGAGGGAGAGGGAGAAACAGACTCGCCGCTGACCAGGGAGCCCAACACAGGGCTTGATCCTAGGACTCCAGGATCATGACCTGAGCCAAAGGAACACGCTTAGCCAACTGAACCACCCAGGTGCTCTGTCATTTTGAAATTCATAATAATTTCTCATCATGGGCCCTGCATTTTTATTTTACACTAGGCCCTGCAAACTATGTAGCTGGTCCTATAAACAAATTATTTAACCTCTCTGAACTTTAATGTCCTCATCTAGGACACCGGGGTGATGATGATACCTACTCTACAGGTTCCCGCAAGCTTCAGATGAGACAATGTGTATACATGTCTATCCCATAGTAAGCACTCCCCCACACATACACACACCAACCAATGTAAGTCAATGGCATTGTTATTTAGAATATCTGACATCAACTATTCTTTTTTTTTTTTAAGATTTTATTTATTTATTTGAGAGAGAGAGAATGAGAGACAGAGAGCATGAGAAGGAGGAGGGTCAGAGGGAGAAGCAGATTCCCTGCTGAACAGGGAGACCGATGCGGGACTCGATCCTGGGACTCCAGGATCACGACCCAAGCCGAAGACAGTCACTCAACCAACTGAGCCACCCAGGCGCCCTGACATCAACTATTCTGAATTTAGAATATATGCTAACAAAATGAGCTCTTCTAACTTCCCCCTGCCATCAATTAATCTTTTTGGTACTTCTTCTATTCTCCTATATCAATAATACATATGTGGGAAAGGGAAGTTAACTTTTTTTTTCTTTTTTGGGCATCTAATTTCTTTGGTTGCAAGTGACAAAGACTATTTCTAGGGAACTTATGAAAAGAGAATTTTTGGAATGATAATGTGACTTCAAACAAATAAAAGTGATAGTAAGGCTAGAGAATAACCTTGAAAATGAATAGAAACCAAGACAGCTTTGCTCCCTGGTGGAAGAGCTCTGGCAAAGATGAAATGCCAGAACACCTACCATTTTCAGTCTCTGTCACTCTACTGAAGACTCAAGTTCCAGAGAGCACACGCGCATGACCAAGCTTGGGTCACATGTTCCTGGCCAGGCAAATGAAGGACAAATCATCTGATTACAGCAGCATAGGTTGGGGGTGGAGGAGACTCCCCAAAAGGAAAATGATGTGCTGGTAAGAAAGGGGAAATAGGTGCAGTAAAATAAAAACAAAAAAAATTTTTCTCCAGAGTGTCATCTGCTCTATACCCGGCACTCTGCTAGGGGCTTTGGGATAGTATTCACTTTACCTTACATACAATGCCTAGCATGCAACAGGCACTCTGTAGATATTTGTTGAATAAATGAATAATTGAGTGAACTTATTTAACCTTCACACAACTCTCAGAGTTAGGTTATATTAGTTCCATTCTACCGAGGAAGAGATTGAGTCTCTGAGAACCTGAAGAGTTTGCTCAAAAATCACACAACCAGTAGGCAGTAGAGTTGAGGTTAAGACCCCGTTCTGTCTGACTCCAAAGCTTGTCTCTGTTCTGCTGCATGCTGCCGGCCTCCCTTGAGGAGTATGTGAGAGTCTGTTCTAAACCTGAGAACCTTCTGTGGTGCTGCCCCAAAGTCATAGGGGCTCCATGCATTGTTGTTTATTGACAGATTCTAGAAAGTTTATCTAAGCTGGGAAAAGTTCATTTTGTGATTTTCCACTAATTTCAGAAAGGAAGTGATGCAAACGGTGTGACCTTGGACAAGATATCTCAGTCTCTTCAACATTAAAGGCTATGATAATGGTATCTCCTATGAGGCTATTGTGTGATAGGTGAGGGGATGTTTGTAAAACCTTTAGGACAGCTCCTAGTACAGAAAGCCTTCAGACATGACACTTTACCTAGAGTCTTAAAAGAGTATAGAGAAGCAGGAAGTGAGTGATGGGGCAGGCATCGGGTTTCACTATCATATTTCATCACAGTTAAGAGTACCAGCTGCACTGTTAATTTACATATCTCTTAGAAAGTAAAAGCGTCGCCAATGAAGCTATAAGATGGTTTCTAATTACTTCAAGTTTATATTATTTTATTAATACTAAAAAATCTTTTAGACATAAGTAGACATGATTTAGATATATTTTGAATGAAAATCTTTTAGATCTATTTAGACACACATTTTTTTAAATCGCATATTGCCCTTAGGTATATGTAAAAAGGAAAATACATGGTGAAAGTATTACCAAGACTTCTTTTCACTTGGAATAGTTCACCTCTTCCACAGCACATTTTGACTGAGTTGTTAATGTGTTTTGCACACAATATTGTCAACTGAGCCCTTGAGAGAGTCTCAGAATGCAGCATTTCTTCAAAGAATGCTGTTGTCTTGGGAAAATTCTGTCAGCCCGCTGGTACCAATTTGCAAATTCTGATGTCGGTGCCATTTTCTTTTTTTTTTTCCGCTAGAAGACACGAGTAGAAGCTTTCCAGAAAACAACAGCAATTCATGTCTTTTCCCTCCAAAGGTCCATAGGTGGTTTATTGACTAAAACATCAACAGCTGTGGTTGCCAATCATTTTACCCCAGAATGATAACCAAGGGCCTCCAGGCAGGCAACGTGACTATGGCATTGCTAGAGCCTGGCCATCTGATGTCATCGGTTGTAAGGCATGCCTTGATTTCTGGGACGTTAAATGTTCAATAAGAGTCTGCACCTCGGAATACGTGAAATACGGCAATAGGAAAATCAGACCTTTGTTTTATTCCTTCTTTGCCACAACTAGCTTGCTGCTGCAGAAAACGTTCCAGCATTGGGAGAGACCTCAGGAATAATCTTGTTGAATCCTCTTTCTTCACAAGTAAGAAAACTGAAAGGCAGAGACTTAGACCATCCAAGGACACTCAGAGTAGGAAAACCTGACAGAAGTTCCTCCGCCCTACACACTCAGCTGCCCTGGTTCCTATGGGGGAAGGGTAGTTTCAGAAGAGTACGAATCATTGGCAGTCCTTTGCTGCCCTGTCATAGAAGCTCCTCATGCTCTCTAATGGCTCACTGGCTAATCTGGGCATTTCCAACCGCTTTAGTCCTTCTTGGCCAACAACTCCCAAATCAAATGTCCTCTCTTCTTGGATGCCTTTTACAAGAGCCATTTTCACCTCTTGCTCCCACCCCCAACTCCCCAGGCAGGTAATTGCCCTAGGTTTTGTGGTTTTAGTTCTTGTTTTTCTCATGGAAGTCATCATATTGTTAAATATGACTTGATTTGCTTTTTAAAAACTCATTTTTATGGAAAATTTCAAACATACGCAAAATAAACACAATAGTTTAGCAAACCTCTATGTACCCATCATCCAGCTTCCACAGTTACAAACATCCTGTTATTCCTGATTTTTCTATACCATGCATCACTCTCCACCCTACCTAGTTATTTTTTTAATACTTTTTTTCATTTAATATGAAGTTCACATGTAATGAAATGCACAATTACAAATGGGTATGCTTGTGTAACCCACACATCTATCAAAATTTTGAACATTTCCATTGCTCTAGAGAGTTTTCTCTGGTCCTTTCATGGTTAGGCTTCCTCCTAATCTCTACCTCTGAAACCTCCAGACAAACTCATGCCATTTATTTTCCTTCATAAATTATTTTACATTCTGTTAGCTTAGAACTTCACAGAAATGCAACCATACGGTTGGTACTCTTTTATGGTCAGCTCCTTTCACTTGACATACTTTCTATGAGATTCATTCCTGTTATTACATGTATCAGTACTTCATCCTTTTTTTATGACTGAGTAATATTCCATTGTATGTGTCCACCACAGTTTGTTTATCCATTCTTGTGTTCATGGATATTTGGGTTGTTTCCAGTTTGGAGCTATTAACAATATAGCTTCTATGAACATTCACATACAAATCTTTTTTGTAAATGTGTATTTCCATTTATCTTGGGTTAATATCTAGGCATGAATTGCTGGGTCATAGTGTAGATGTACAATTTTACAAAATGATTGTACTATTTTATGTTCCCACCAGGAATATAGGAGAGGTCAGCTGCTCCACGTTATCTCCAGTATTTGTTGTCAATCTTTTTAATTTAAGCCCTTCTAGATGTTAGGTAGTGGTATCTCACTGTGGTTTGAATTTGCATTTCTCTGGTAACTAATGATGTTGAGCAACTTTTCATGGATTTATTGGCCATTCATGTGCCTTCTTTTATGAAGTTGTCCAAGCTTTTTGCCTATTTTTAAAAATTGGAATGTTTGGGGGCTTTTTGTTAAAAAATAAAAATGTTTTATGCATATCTCTTCCCACTCTGTGCCTGCCTATTCATTTTCTTAGTGTTGTTTAATGAAGTTTATTTTATCAGACTTTTATTTTGTGGTTATTGCTTCCCACGTCCTTTACTATTTGCTTACATGCCATTTCCATCACTAGGGTATGAATTCCTAGAGGAAAAGAATATGAACATTTTTTATCTTGTGCACAGACCTTGACCCATGAGTATATCTGGAAGTTGGGAGGAGGAAATATATTCCTTTTTCTGTCTCTTATCTCTTTGGGGAATCATCCTCAACCCTCATTCTTCAGTTTTTCTGGTTCAGGTGACGATTACCTCTTTCTAATCCATCCCTAGGGAAGGATACTTGACCAAAACTGGGCCAATTAAAGCTTTGTCCAGCAGTCTTGTAAGAAGTAGGAGCATGGAGAGACACTTGCCCACCTCCCATCAAGATTCATAAGGACATTGTAAGGCTAAAGCAATTGCTGGCCATCTTTGCTACCACATGAATTGATGCTACTTGAGTATGAAGTCAACACAGGAACTGAGACATAAAAAATGGAGAATAAAGATCCTTGAAGACATAATTTATATCCCTGGATCCAACCTTTCCTGAAGTTCACCTACCTTTTGAACTGCAAAAATATATGAGACAATAAATTGCCTTTTGGTTTGTTTGTGTATTTTTTATTTGTTTAATCAAGTCTGAATTATATTTTTATTTCTTATAACCAAAACATTCCTGTCTAGTATACTCCTTAATAATGTTACACCCTTATCACCAAGTCCCCACAACATTTTCCACAGCTCCAGAAGTCTTTTGGGAGGGGAAGAAGTTGGGGTAGACACCAATACTTGTAAGTTCTGAAAGTATATAAACCATGAAGCAGGAGTCCTTACTCTTTTTTTTTTTAAAGATTTTATTTTTATTTATTTGAGAGACAGAGAGAGAGCATATGAGCAGGGGGAGGGGCAGAGGGAGAAGCAGACTCCCCACTGAGCAGGGAGCCCAACACCGGACTCCATCCCGGCACCCTGAGATCAGGAGCTGAGCTGAAGGCAGCTGCCTAACCGACTGAGCCACCCAGGCGCCCCTGGAGTCCTGATTCTATATGTTATGTGGCAATATTGAAAGTCACAAATTTTTCATCATGATATAAACCGAAAACAAAATTAATTGCCAGACTCCTGTCATGAGAAGACCTGCCATTATCCTGTCCGAGTGTACCTTTCTTCCCACTATCATTTAATTTCTACATATTGTCATCAGTAATATTTGATAAGTGGATTAAAAAAAAAAAGAATCCTCTAAAAGAGCAAGTTAATCCCTTTCTTTCAGTAGTGGAACATTTGTCCAGTGAATTTTGTAATAGAATTTGTCACATCAAATTGATAAAGTAGAGTTGTTCTTGTTAAAGTTGTACATATGTATCTATATCTGTGTATATGTGTCTGTATGTAAGTATATTTATGTGTGTATGTATCTGTGTGGTCTATGTATCTACATATATGTGTATTTGTTTATATGTGAGTGGTATAAAGTGAGTGTGAGACTATATGTGTACGTGTGTATGTGTCTGAGGGTACTTGTGTTTGCGTGATTTGTGTGTCTATATCTCCATGGGACTATATTTGTGTCTGTGGGTATATGTCTGTGCACCCTATTGTAGCTTCGTTTGCATTTGTGTATGTCTGTTTACGGATGTGTGGGATATGGTATGAGTTTGTGCGTGCATGTCTATATGTGTCTGTGTGCTCTGTGTGCTCTGGGTATAGTGTGGATAGATGTCTACATGTCTACATGGGCGTTTGTACAATTACGTGCATGTGCTTGTGCTTCTGTGTGTGAGTCTGTGGGTATGTGTTGTGTGGCTGTATGTGTACATGTGTTTGCATGCGTGCGTGGTGGGGGCAGGGAGGAGAACAAAGCTACCAAAATTCTGTTTTAGACATTGTGCAAATTGGGAAAAGTGGACCTCTCTGGTGAGGCAGAGCAGCTTCACAGGCAGAGTTTGGCTAGCAGAGTGGAGACTGGATTTCAGCCCCCACTAGCCCCCTCATCTGGCATCTTGGAGAAAAGAACAACTTGGCAGGGAAGGGGGACATTTCAGAAGGCCCAGAAGTTCATTCCGTCTCTCCTTCACCTTATAGGAAGCTTCCCATAGACTCTACTCTGAAAACCACCCAAACCATTGCTCTCTAATGCCTTCCAAATGACATGATTCTAGAGAAATTCATGGCACACTTCCTCCAACTGAAGTCCACATACTGCACAGGCTCCGGGGGCCTCCATCTTTGACTCAGCCCTTGAGGTCATGAGCACGCTGCCTCCAGCAGGCTGCCTCCCACCTCTCTTTTGGCCTTGTCATCATCTCATGGCCCTGGACTCTCTTCTTCCACCTGTTGCCTTGTTGCAGAAAAACACTGGTGGGGGTTTAGGGTTGCACATTTTTGTCATGGCTCGTCACATAGTTTGCACTTTTATTAAAATGACTCATGGCCAAGAGGCTGTGGGGTTGTGATCAGAACATTGCTCATGTGGCGCTGAACCTAGGACATCTTGTAGAGTGAATTCTCTACAGATGGTGTGGAACTGGTTTCGATGGCAAGTGAGGTATTGGAACTGGGAAGTGGGTGAGCAGCTCAACCCCAGAGGGGAAAATTGGGGCTGTGGGTTGAAACCAGTGAGCTTACTGGGACTTGCTTCATCGGAGGCCTTTAGATCCAGTGTGAGCTTCTCTGCCCACTTTAGCTCCTCAGCAGAAACTCCCTCTTTGGCAGCTTGACATGTGGTCTTGTGATTGATGACCTTGGGAAAGTTGTTTCATGGTTGTGAGTGTTCCCTTCTTCAGCAGCAATCCCTACCCCCACACGTGGGAGTAGGGGAGGAATCACTGAGACTGCATGAGGAGGTACAGAACACAGCACTCAGCGGAAAGTTAATGCCATCTTTCCTCTCCCCTCGTACTCCACACCCCCTCTTCTTCTCACCGGCCTTGGGGTGCCCACAGCACTTCACTTGTGCTTTTATGATAGCAGCAGCTCTGGCCTAGCGCTTAGCAAGTGCTCAGTATTCAATGTTTGCTGAGTGAAGAGAGGAAGGCAGGCAGCCCGGTAAGGGCTGGTAATAAGGACAGGTAATAAGTAGGCAGTAAATAATGAAGTAAGTTGGAGCATTCTCCTACCTTTGGAAATGAGCTACTGGCATCTTTCAGAGATGAGGGCTGAACAAACTCATGATTTTGTGTATAAAATATGGCTCTAGGTGTTGGTCAGAGTGGAGAGCTCAGCAGGTCCTTCTAGAAAGGGCTTCCCCCTTATTGACCATCTGTTTGGGCTCCAATGAACTGTTACAGTTATTTGCCTCCTGAGATGACGGTGTAGACCTGGAAAAAAGAGAGTGTGTATACAGTGGCACCTATTCCTGCCAGAGGATCAAGTTTAAGGGAGGTTTAAAGGAGTCTAAGTTGAAAAAGAAAGAAAGGAAGAAAGACCAGAGAAAACAAGTTTCCTTAGCAGTGAGGGACCCAGTTGGCAGGCAAGGGCTGTCACTGCCACAATTATATTCTAATTATATACCTGCTCTTGCGGCACATTGTGCTAGTTGCTAAGGCTGTAAAGTAGCAGGCATGGTTCTTGCCTTCCAGAGGCTTCTAATCTATGGAATGGAAATGGATGGAAGACTGAGCACTGTGGAGCACTTACTACCTGTTAACACTGGAACACATGTTTTAGGGTATATCTCAAGAAGTCAATATTATTATTCTGCAAGGAAACTAAAATACAGAGAGGCTAAGAAACCTCTCGTAGGTCACCCAGCAAACACGCGGAACTGGGAGAAGAGCCCAGGTCTGTCTGGCTCTAGCGGCCTATGCTGCTCCCAGGACTGTGAGCAAGGACATCAGGGTAAGCCTGTAAAAAAGAGAATTCACTCTACAAGGTGTCCTAGGTTCAGCGCCACATGAGCAATAGATAATGATGTTTGCAGGGGTCTAGAAGAGATGTATTGAGGCCTCAAATAGAGGTGGCAACTTGGCAGAGGAATAGGCCCTCCAGTAGATGCTGAAGACAGAATATGAACCCAATAAGAGAAGAAGGGAGGGGGCGGCTTTCAAGGCGGAAGGCGGCAGAGCATGTGCAAAGGTGGAAGGTAGGAAAAAGTTCACCTTCTGGATTTGTGGAGTACTGGAGAGAGCACAGCCTGCTCCAAACTTAGTAATAGCCTTAGGCCAGCCACCTGATCTCCCTGAGCCTCAGTTTCCCTATCTGTATAATGGTTGTGAGAATAGCCACTTCATAGGATTGTTGAAGACCTGAGATTATGTATGTAAATCACCTCTTTCCTCAAAATCATCAGTCTAAGTTAGACCTTAATCTAAATCAGTTCCTTCTGTCATAGTATCTTATTTCCCTTTCTACTTGCAATTGAGTCAATTATATATCTGCATGCTATTTATTGAATGTTTGTTTCATGACTGTAAGTTCTGTGAGGATAGCGACAACATCTGTCCTCCTCAATACCATTTCTTTAGTGCCTAGAACAGTAGGCACTCAATAAACCTTCATTAAATGAATGGATACATGAATGTATGAATGAATACATGAATTCCTAAGTAAATGAATAACTACATCTATTTCTGTGCTGTGACTCTAAGAATCTCAGGGAAAATTTGTCTTTCCTCTGGTGAGGGGGCGGGTTGCTAATGGAAGGAAAAGCCTTCAGAGAATGCCATTAGAGAGTCACAAGACCTCCACGAGCCATCAGAAGGAGCCCCAGGTCTCCTGTGTGTGACCTGGTGCTCTACATAACTGTCTCTGAGCAGGAAGGAAATTACACAAACTTCCGGTTCAGCTGGTTCCAGGGTTTCACAACCCATTTCTTTCTGTCTTGCTTAAATCCGTGGTGCTGCTTTTTCCATTATGACTTGTGATGTGCCTAGTGCACAATGACTCTCTGCATGATCCCCATGTTGCCGGGCAATAATTCGGAGGGGTGTCTAGACTTTCCAATAATCAAGCCTTCTGATCCAGCGCAACGCAATAACCCCTAATGCAGAGTTGGAGAGGAAGAAAGGGGATATAAGCAGATGCACTAATAATTACTAGGCATTTGATACATTCTATGAATTCCATGATAGAAGAATAAGGACAGGGACGTGAAGGATACAGAGAAGGATATCTGGCTTGGTCTGAGGTGAAGCAGTATACACACAGTTGGATAATATTTACAGCTTTTGAAATATGATTATGCATATCATCTCATCTTAGTCTCACTGCAGCCATGAAAAAGGGGGACATATGGATAACATTTGTATTGTTACTTGTTCCTCACACAGGGAAACTGAGGCAACTAGGGATAGATCTGGTTTCACTGGCAGATATAAACTCACTGCCCAGTCTCATAACTCTCAGTTTAGGGATCTTCTTTTGGGCCACACTGTCATGCGCCACCCTTTACATTGGTCAACAGTGTGGGGGTATCTGCAATGTCGCAATCCCCCACCTTCTGGAATGTAGTTCCAATGCACTTTTGTGATGGAACATCAATATCAAAAAATTTGGGGGCCACATTACCCCTTTGTCTGCTTTAGTAAATAAAATTTTTTTAAAATGTAGTCACACCCACACATTTACTATCATCTATGGCTGTTTTTGCACTATGGAGGTAGAGTTGAGTGGTTGAAACAGAAAAGATATGACTCACAACGTCTAAAATATTTAATATTTGATCCCATACAGAAAAAGTCTGCCACTCTCTAGAATAAATGAATGGAATGGAAGTAGATAGAAAAAAAATGGACTCATTCATTCCTAATAAGCAGTGGGTTATAACTGAAACTGAGAATGAGAATTGGTCTCAGAATCGAACCTCTGTCACTTGCCTGGATGACCTTGAACAAATTACTGATACTCTCTGGGCATCTATCACCTTACAGAGTTGCTGTAGGATTTGTACCAGGTAAGGTGTATGTGTCAGTTATGATTAGGTTTGGCCCCATGTGACACAGAATGAAGGGTCTTGCATAAGACAGCAGCTTATTTCTTTCATGTGGAAGTGAGCAGTGGGTGTTGGTCTGGTGGGGTATGGTGTCAGCAACCCCAGCCTTCTCACCCTGTTGCTTTGCTGTGCATGGCTTTTATTCCTGAGGTTCTCTCATGGTCCAAAATAGCTATTGGAGCTCTAGCCACAGTGCCATGATTGCTATTACTACTAATGAGTGTATGATGATAAGAGGAAACAAACTAAAAATCAAATACAAGAGCCCAGAAACAGAGCCATACAAAAAGTCTGGACAACAAATCCACATTAATTCAAGTCTAGCCAAAATGAGACCTCCTGCCATAGCTCAGGAGGCAACAAGTGTGTTTTGTGTATTCTATTCCCAGGGTACACTGAGGAAGATCTAGAAGCCATGTGGTCCATGTATTCAGCATCTAACATTTTACAAAGTATTTCCATAACTATTATTTTATTTGCTTTTCACAGTACTCTAGAAAGGTTAAGATGAACAGGTCTTAATATTATTATTCCTATTGTATCCTGTAATTCAACCAGGTGTTAAGTAATCAGATCCCAGTACCTCCTATCTTCCCAAAGAGTCCGTGGTTAGATCTTTGGATATTTGTTGGAAATGAAAGGGGAGCAGCTCTCGTGTAGAAGAAAGAAAATGACCCCCAAACAGGACCCCTAGCAGATGTAGCTAATCACATGGCCTCACCCTCACTGAGTCAGTATCCTCACCTAAATGAGGAAGATAAGAGCATCTATTGATTTGGGGGGTTGTTGACTGTAATGAACATGGCAAATAGGCCAGTTCAGTGAGATCACTGCTATTACCTAGGCTTACCTCTTAAATTTGCTGTGTCCTTGGAAACTCACTTCCCTTTACTGGGCCTCAGTTTACTTTCCCAGGAAAGCAAAGGGTTTGGATTCAGCGACTTGCTAAACTATCTTCCAAATCTCCAGTCCCATCAGCCTGGGAACCTGCCTTTTCAAGGGAAAACAGCTCAGATTGGGAGCCCAGGTCGGAACTCTCCCTCTGGCTCCCTAGTAGCTCGCTGTGTGTTTCAGAACAAGCTAAAAACGCTTCTGACTTCGCATCTGTAAATAGGGACAGATTACTATGTAGTTTACAGGAAAGGCAAGCATCACGAGGATTAAATGAGGTGGGTGTGTCCACGGCTCACAGATTGTGACTTGGGCAAAGCAGGACCTATCTGCTCTGTAGATTTGAAGACTGTGACACCACTTCAGAGGGCTGGACGGATAAGGATTAGACGGATAAATTCATGTAAAGTATCAGAAACAAGACCTGGCACAAAGTAAGCATTCGGTAATTATTGTTATTATTATTATTATTATTAATTTCATCCGCCTACAACAGTCCTGGCATTCAGTAAATGGTCGAGAAGTGGTTTTAGGGGACACACTCGACACACACACGCAACAGAGGCTGCGGAGAGTTTGCGTGGGTCAGCTCTGTGCCTTTAAAAGTCCAAGAGGTGGGAGGAGCCGCGGGGAGGCTGCTGTCCACGCCCCCAGGCTGCCGAGCCCGGTCGCAGGTGACGGGGGCGGGAGCGCGGGCCAATCGCCGGAGCGGTTCAAAGGGCCAATCAGGGCGCGTTTTACAGGGGCTTCGCCCGGCGGGGGCGGGGCCGGGGGCGGGGCGCTGCCGCAGCAGCCCCCGGGGACCGCCCTACGCTGTGCGGTGCACCTCGGTGCGGCAACCTGCAGAGCCCCGCTAGCTAAAATGTAATTTCAGATTGGACAAGTAAGTGACCCTCCTCCCAGTCCCACGTGTGCAGCAGGGGCTTTTGCAGGCGCGCAGGCTCTTAGCGCCCATGTTCTCCAACCCGAGAGCGCACCCGGCCCAAGCCTCCCTCCCCTTTCCTGCAGTCGCCGCCTCTTCCTCCTCGTCGTCCTACTCTGGTCGCTAAAGTCTCGTGCCAGGCCAGCCTCGGCCCCCGGGACGATGTAGAGTTCCCTGTGTCCTCTCCTGGGTGAGGCGTCCGGCCACTCAACGGAAGGGTCGGCCTTTACTGCATCCCCAAGGCTTCCTATGAGATGTCGGGAACCTGGGGTCCTCTGCCATCCCTGACCAGTTAACTGTGTTCACTCCAGCTTCCCGTCCCCCCATCCTTTCCCCTGGACCCTTACTTTAGGGTATTTTTCCCAGGCCGTTTTGAGCTTTTAATAAAAATCTGGCTACCTAAGAGATTTTTAAAGGCCAGTGCTGCTTGTAACTTTAAACGCTTTCAGCAGCTTGTGATAATGTTTGAGGTGCGTTTAGTTTAGATGGTATAATGCTGTTTGGTTACAGTTATCCTGGGTAGGAAAGGCCTAGGGTTATCTTTCCATTTTAATTCACTTCCCTTCTTTTAAGGATGGACAAGATGCAATATGGTGAATTCCCTAATCATTGGCTATTTTCCACTAAAGCACTTCTCCTGTCTTAACTAATTTCATCCCTAAATTAAAGGGTCAGTCATTACCAAGATAGGGAAGAGCATTAGGTTAATTTTTAAAATAGGAGATCTGGAGGGAGGAAGTGATTACACTTTTGAATTGCAAATCAGAAAGAAGGCATGTCTTCTCTAAGTTTGTGGCTGTTACACAGATGGTACAGTTTTGCTTTGTTTTGCTTGCTTTTCTCCTTTTTTTAACGATCCATCAAATGTATATCCTGATTTTTTTTTTCTTTTTACTTTTTATGTTGCCAGCTGGGTCTTGCAGCCTTCTGACCGCCCCCTGGTCTTCTGGGAGTCTCCTGTTAATGAGGCCCTCTGCCTGGCTCTTGATCTGATGATCACTGGCCTGGCTCTTGGAGGGATCAGCTGAGGAGGACCTGCATGTGGGCGGCCCAGAGGACTGTTGATTAAGGATGATGGGGGAACAGACCAGAGAGGGTGAGAAGGGCCTGGAGATTGATTTTGAGGGGAAGGGAGCTTGGGAGCCTCCCTTGCTGGATTTGAAAATCAAAACATGTGTATTGGGAGAAGGGAACAACCCTGAGGGTGGAGGTCTGTGTCTTTCTGGATGAAATTAAGAAGTTTACTAGGGGGAGACTGGGCCTTCTTCCAGGCTGTGTTAATTTTTGCTGTGGGCCTTGTCTTTTCCTGGAATCTGGTTCCCTTTCCCTAACCTTTCACTTAGTTCAAATCACAGTCAATTACCAGCTGTATTTGAAAACAGTTTGAAGTAATGAATCTTGCCCAGCCGGAGTGGGGACCCCTGGCCTCCTGCCAGGGGATTTGAAATAATTATTTTACCAGAATGTACTACAGAGATCATTTAGCCTCACCTGCCCATCTCTTTATGAGAAGAAATACAGGATCAACCCAGGTGGTGGTGTAAGGGGTCATCCAAACCAGGTCTTTCGTTCATTCATTTGTTCACTAACTTGTGGCACGTATTCTGGACTTGGTACTGTGGTAGGCTCTGGGAAAGTAAAGATGAACAAGACTTGGTCTCCACTTTTAGTCTTTCACTCAAGTCTGCTTCTGTCTAGTCTGACAAGAGAGCTTATACGATACCAAGATGAGTGCTGTGGCAAGGTATGTGGGAAATTCTCAGGAATTGGCAGAAGGGCAAATGGCCCAATGTGGGGTTTTGTGGAAAACTTCTCAGAGGAGATAATACCCTGAGCAGAATTTCACAGCCTCAGTATGAGTGGGCTGGGGAATGACAAAAGGGAAGGGGATTATTTGACTTGTGAACAGCATGTGCAAAACTATATAACCTGGCACATTGTTGACTAGTGTGGCTGGACAGGATAGGGTGAGATGGGAAATCACCAGAAAGGAAGCTGGGGAAGGTGAAAAGGCCAGACCAGGGAGCATCAGGTGAGTCATAGGTAAGGGAGTTTGAAATCTCCAGAGCAGTCAGGAGCTGTCTGAAGTGACATGGATTTGTGTTTTAGAAAGTTAATTCTGGCCGCAGGGTGGAGAGGGAATGACTGGAGGTGAGGCTTTTATGATACGGGTGAGAGATGGGTTAGGGTAATAGTTCTGGAACTGGAGGGAGATGAGAATACAGTTGACCCTAGAATACGGGTTTGAATGCAGGTCCACTTATATATGGATTTTTTTTACAGAATTGGTTTATTCCTTAAATGTTTGATGGAATTCACCTATGAAGTCATCTAGGCCAGGAGTTTATTTTTATTTTTTTGTGACGAGGGAGTACTCAATTGATTTAATAATATAAGACTATTCAGATCATCTGTTTCTTCTTGAGTGAGGTTTGATAGTTCCTGTATGTTGAGGAATTTGTACATACCTAAACTGCTCATAATCCCTCATTATCATTTTAATATCTATAGAATCTGTTGTGATTTCATCTCCCTCATTCCTAATATAGATAACCCTGATATTGTTATCTTTTCTCTTTATTTTCCCAATCATTCTGCCCAGAAATTTATTAATTTTATTGGACTTCTCAAAAAAACTTTTGGTTTTATTTATTTTCTATATTTTTTAACATACTGATTTCTCTGAAATTTATTATTTCCTTTCTTTTGCTAACTTTGGGTTCCTTTTACTCTTTTTTTTTTTTTTTTAAGATTTTATTTATATATTTGACAGAGAGAGACACAGCAAGAGAGGGAACACAAGCAGGGGAAGTGGGAGAGGGAGAAGCAGGCTTCCCGCTGAGCCAGGAGCCCGATGTGGGGCTCGATCCCAGGACCCTGGGATCATGACCTGAGCCGAAGGCAGATCCTCAACAACTGAGCCACGCAGGCGCCCCTCCTTTTACTCTTCTCTTTCTAATTTCTTAAGGTGGACAATTAAGATTATTTATTTGAGATGACTTTTCTAATAGGCATTTGATGCTATAAATTTATTGCTTCAAGTGCATCCTACAACTTCTGCTATATGTTTATTTTCATTCAGTTAAAATACTTTCTATTTTTTTTTAATGTCTTCTTTGATCCATGTGTTAGGTAGAAGTGTGTTATTCAGTTTCAAATATTTGAGGACTTTGCACTCATCTTTTTATTATTGATTTATAATTTAATTCTGTTGTGGTCACAGAAGGTACTTTGGTATGATTTGAATCCTTTTATCTTCTTGAGACTTGTTTTATGGCCCAGAATGTGGTCTGTCTTGGTAAATGTTTGATGTGTACTTGAAAAGAATGTGTGTTCTGCTCTTGTTGGGTAGAGTGCTTTTTACATATCAATTATGTCAACTTTATTGACTAACGTACATTACATCCTTGCTGATTTTGTGTTGACTTACTGTATCAGTTATTGAGAGAATGGTATTAGAATCTCTAAGGATAATTGTGGATATATGCATTTCTCTTTGCAGTTCTAACAGATTTTGCTTTATGTATTCTGATGCACTGTTATTAGGTGTGTTAATATTTAGGATTGTTAGGTTATCTTGGTGAATCATCCCCTTTATTATTTCTTAATTTCTGATAATATTCTTCGCTCTGAAATCTACTTAGTCATTATACCTGGTACTATTCTTGCTCTGAAATCTACTTAGTATGATAATGATTTAGTTTCTTTTGAATGCTGTTTAATGGCATACCTTTTTTGTCTTTTTACTTTTTTTTTTTTTTTTAAAGATTTTATTTATGTATTTGACAGAGAGAGACACAGCGAGAGAGGGAACACAAGCAGGGGGAGTGGGAGAGGGAGAAGCAGGCTCCCCGCAGAGCAGGGAGCCCGATGCGGGACTCGATCCCAGGACCCTGGGATCATGACCTGAGCTGAAGGCAGTCGCTTAACCAACTGAGCCACCCAGGCGCCCTTGTCTTTTTACTTTTAACCTATGTGTTTCTTATGTTTAAAGTGGGTTTCATGTGGGCATCATATACTTAGACTGGGTATCTAACTAAGGCATGATAATCTCTGTTTTAATTGGGGGTATTTAGACTATATTTAATATATTTAATATAATTATTCATATGGTTTGTTTTAAGTACACCATCTAGCTTTTTTTTTTTGTGCTTGCTTCGGCAGCACATATACCATCTAGCTTTTTTTTTTTTTTTAAAGATTTTATTTATTTATTTGAGACAGAGAGAATGAGAGAGAGAGAGCACATGAGAGGGGGGAGGGTCAGAGGGAGAAGCAGGCTCCCTGCCGAGCAGGGAGCCCGATGCGGGACTCCATCCCGGGACTCCAGGATCATGACCCGAGCCGAAGGCAGTCGCCTAACCGACTGAGCCACCCAGGCGCCCCTTTTTTTTCTTTTCTATTTGTTCCATCTGTTCTTTGTTCTTTTTATTCTCTTTTTTCTGCCTTTCTTTGGATTAGTTTTTTCATAATTTCATTTTTTCCTCCTTTATTGGCTTATTAGGCATAACTGTTTCTTTTGGTATTATTTTAATGGTTGCTTTAGGGTTTATGGTATACATCTTTAATTTATTAGAGTCAACTTTCAAGTGGGATTATACCACTTAACATATAATATAGGAACCCTATAACAGTATGTTTATAATTCTTGCCTCCTAGCCTTTGTGCTACTGTTGTTTTATGTTGTACGTTTTACTTATACATAAGTTTAAGTAAAGTTTAAGTGGTTATTATTTTAGTTTTAAGAAGTCAGTTATCTTTTTAAGACATTCAAGTAATTTTTAATTTATGTACCCACATAGTTACCCTTGTGCTCCTCATTCCATTTTATAGATCCAGATTTCCATGTGCTGTCATTTTCCCCTCCACTTCTTGTGGTGCAGTTCTGCTGGCAATGCATTTTTTTCATCTTTTCTTTGTCTGAATTAGTTTTTATTAAAGCTTCAGTTTTGAAAGTTTTTTTTCACAAGGTACAGAATTTTAGGTACGAAGTTTTTTCTTTCAGTATTTCAAAAATCTTACTCTACTGTCTCATAGTTTACATTATTATTTCTGATGGGAAGTCTGTTGTCCTTCCCATATTTTTCTTTCTTTTGTGCATATTGTCACCTCCTCTCCCCCTAAGTTACTTTTAAGATTTTCTTTATCATTGGTTTTGAGCAGTTTGAATCTGATGTTTCTTGGGTTAGTTTTCTTCATATTTCTTGTGCTTGGGGTTCATTGATATTCTTGAATCTGTGGGTTTATAGTTTTCATCAAATTTGGAAGATTTGTGCCCATTATATTTTCAAATATTGCTCCTGACCCCTTCTTTGTTCTTTCTTTCAGGGATTCTCATTTCACATATATTATGCTACTTGAAGTTTTTCCACAGCTCACTCATGCTGTTTATTTTTTAAAAATCTTTTTTCTCTCTTTGTTAGTGGATAGTGTCTGTTACTGTTTTTTAAAGGTCACTAAGCCTTTCTTCTGTATTGTCCAATCCTATACAGTTTTTTCATTGCAGACAATCTTAGTTGTCATTTTTAGCATTTCAGCCTGAGTCTTTTTTATCTTCCATGTCTGGACTTTCAAGTTCAGTCTCTTCTCTAGCTTTCTGAACATATGAAATACAGGTATCATAGCTGTTTTAATATCTGTCTACTAATTCTATCAAATGTGTCAATTCTAGGTCAGTGCCCATTGATTTTTCTCATTTTGGATAGTCTTTTCCTGCATCTTTGTGTGCCTGGTAAATTTTGATTGAATAGCAGACATTGTGTATTTTATCTTGTTGGTGCTAGATATTTTTGTAATTTTATAAATACACTTGAACTTTGTTCTGGGGCATGTGTGAGGTATTAGGAAACCATTGGATTCTCTTGAGTCTTGCTTTCAGCTTTGTTAGGTGGGACCAGGGCTCATTCTTCTTCACTGCTGAGGTAAAACCCTTCTGTGTACTGTACCCAGTGCCCTATCAATGACAAGGTTTTCCACTCAGGCTGGTGTGAACAGGCACTATTCATGGCGCTGTGTGAAGTCCCCTGATTGTTTACTGTGGGAGCTTCTGGCTCAGATGGTTTCCTCACATGCATACAGTGGTTGGTACTTTACTGAATACTTGAGGAGGGGAATTCTACCTCTGTGCAACTCTCTCCTTTCTTGTACTATGCCCCAAGAAATCTAACCTCCTGTTTTCCGCAAACTCTTGACTCTGTCTCCTCCACTCAGGGAGACTGCAGGGCTTGGCCTGATTTCTGCTATCTGTGCCCTGGTGCCACGCATTAAGCTTGAGCCAATTCAGGACACTTCTTTTTTCCCCCCACCTTGCTGGGATCGCTGTACTTCGTTGCTTAATGTCCAGTGTCATGAGAACCCTTGTTTCCTATATTTTGTTTGTTTGTTTTTTTAAGTTGTTTTTGGTGGGAGGGTAAATATGGTTCCTGTATTCCATCTTGGCTAGTAGTAGAGGTATTCAACTGGAATTTCTGAAGAAAATTTAAAGAAGGGACTATTTGAGGGTGTGAGGAAGGGATTTTGAAGTATCCAGGCATCAGCAATAATGGGACCACTTACTTCCCGAGGCCTGAAAGGGCACAGTGCAGGAGGTAGATCAAAAGGAAACAAGACACCCTCCAATTAGGATAATTTTCAGTAACAACTATTTAGAGAGATGAGGAGAGATGAGGGCCACCTGAATCATCCCTAGGGGTAATAACAATAGGATTGTTCTATCCTTCTATTTAAAGGGGCAAGGTGAGGAATGGTTACCAGAACCCCAAAGAAGTAACTATGTGCAGAAAGCCGCCTTGAGAGGATTCATTACCTTAGTTCAAGAGAGGCAGGTAGTTCATTTCATCTCTCAACAAAGGGAGTCCTGACCTTTCTCTCCTTCCTCCTTGAAGCTAGTGCTCTCCATTGGCCAAACCCAACTAGAGGGCAGAGGATTGGAGTGCCTGGAGATCCATACTATAGTCCCAGGACACAGGGTAGGCAGAAAAGGATTTGAGTATATAGTGTAGGAGTAGGGGGAAGCTGAGAATAACTGCAAGGAGTCATGATAACCTCTCGATGCTTGGCTAAGTAGCACGGTGGTTGGTGGTGCCACTCACTGAGAGGAGAGAAGGAATAGTATGTCTGGGAGAAGTAGGTTTGACATGTGAGGGAGAAATGATGAGATTTCCTTCCCAAACTAGGCATACTTTTCCCAGGAGACTCCTATAACACCCCCCTCCCCCATCATCTTAAATTATTGAGGAGGCCCTTATCAACATGCAGGAAGCAGAGTTCAAACAGCAGGTACATATACAGTGATGTATGTGTGGGGTGGGTTTAGGGAGAATAGGGAAATGAGGTAGAAATCATTCAGGCTCAATGTATTACCAGTCCCTTGGCCATCTGGCTTTGGGCCTCTGGTTGCAGACCAGCCTGACAGCTGAGTAGCTTGCATTCTGCTCAACTGGCCAGGGGATGGAGAGTTTAAAAAAGGACTCAGTTAGGAGTGGATTGTGGGGGATGAAGGCTGAGAGGAAGACGCTCTATAAAATTAAGAGTGATTTCAACAGACCAATCTCGGTGTAGTTCACCAAATTCTGGGATTGTAGAGTTTCTGCCCAACTCTGATGTTCGAATGAGGCTACTGTTAGAATGTTTAGAGGTATTGTGTGGCTTGGAGGACGGGGCATAGGATTGAAGTCCCTCTCTGGTTTTTACTGGCTCTGTGACGGCAGTCAAGTAACCCAAGTGCACAGAACCTTAGTTACCCTATTGCTAACTGTGGACCCCTCTAGGGTTGTTGGGAGGATTAGCAAGCCAGTGTCCTAAGTCACTGGTACCAGGCCTGGAACAGAGTAAGCACTCCTAAGAAATTTATTGATCCAAGATGAGGCTTGGCTCAAAATACATTCAGGAAACATTTGGATTCATGTGAAGATACATACTGATAAAACACAGGTCACACTAATTTTAGGGACCTAGGAAGAGAAGACTAGGGTACTTGATGAGGGCTCCCTCAGAACCCTCCATCGTAGACAGTTTGTGAAGATATCCGAGCAACTCCTCCCTTTTCTCCTTAACAAATTACTCTGATATTAGTGTCAGAGATTGGATATTGGGCTGAATGGGCCACTGATTTGTCCCAGTATATGTTGCATCCGGGGGGTTCTCCAGGCAGGTAAAGACCTCTTAGTCCACTTACTTCAGCTCCCCACAATGTCAGATGGAAACATGAGTGTCTGAAGATCATTTTTGTGAAATGTATCAAGTGTGCCTCATCCCTTTTATTTTAGAAAAAGCCAGGGCATGGGAGAGCGGTTATAGGAACCGAAAATCTATAGCATGGAGGAAAGAAGACCAATAGGTCACAAGAATCATCTCAAAGCATTTGAAGGGCTAGCTCACCTAAAAGGGATTAGGTGGTTTGGATGAGCCTGTGGGACGAGGCGTGGAGGGTGGGAGCCATGCAAAGCAGAGCTCCACTCAGTGTTAGGAAGATCTTTCTTCTTATTAAAGTAATAGCTGCTCATTGTGAAAACGCTAGCAGGGGAGCGAGGAATTTAGAGATTGCCCTCCACGTTTCCACGACCTTTCTTTTGGGAAGCAGGAGTTCGTGTGTTCTTCCTGCATCTCGTCTGTTAGGTCTATATAGGATGCATTGGCTGTTCAGCTGTAGCATGGGTCAGGATTGCCTGAGGGCTTCTGTGGCCCTGGCCTTGGAGCTGCACTCCCAGAGTCTTGGAATCAGTAAGATCTGGGCTGGAGCCCGATAATTTGTATTTCTAATGCCTTCCTTGGCCATGCTGATGTTGTTCTGCTGGAGACCACAGTTTGAGAACCACCGAAAGTCTTCTTTAAAAAAAAAAAAAAAACAGCACAAATGGGGTCATACTGGCATTTTGAAGAACTTGCTGTTGTATTTAATAACATATCATTAGCGTTTTTCTTTAGCTCCTTCTCTTTGGTTTTAATAGCTCCTTGTGTATACGTTTTAGCAAGTCCCCTGTTAATAAACAGTTAATTTGTTTCCAGAGTTTTTATAAGTGTGCTCTTGCCTTGACAAAAACATGTTGTAGTGTACATTTTCTATATCTCTTTTGCCAATCCATAAATTCTTAGAAGTTAAACTGTTGGGTGAAAGGGTCGATTTTTAAAAATGGACAGATTGTTCTAGACAAGGCTGAGCCCATTATTCTATCACTAAAAGTGTATGAAACTGCCTATTTCCCCCCATTCTTGCCAAAACTGGGTAGAGTTTTGCCTGGAAAACCGCCCGGGTGCAATATATACTGGGACAAATCAGGGGCCTATTCAGCCCAATATCCAATCTCTGACACTAATATCAGAATTTCAATTTTTGCCGACTTGTTACATATAAAATTATATTGTTTTATATTGCATTTCCTCCATTATTTGTGAGGCTAAAGGTTCATATGTATTCATTGTATTTCTTTTTCTGTGAACTGCAAGTTTGTATTCTTTGCATTACAGGAAGAGGGAACAGTATGAACAAAGGTGCCAAACCTTCATTTGAGGGACTGCTAACAGTTCCTAGGGTTTGAGTATAGGGGGTTGAGATTGGGGGGAAAGGGAGTAGAGGGGTGAGGTTAGGGACGAAGGCAGGAGCCAGAGTTTTGAGGTCCTTGGGCTTATTTTGGGCAGAAGCAGCATTGCTGTAGTCAGCAATTTGAGCTTGTCCTGTAGCTCTTGGTAATTTCGACAGGGCCTGTTTGTGAAAGGCACCGTCCAGTTCCCCAAGTGTAAAGTTTAATCTTCAAATAACTCGTTCTTTATGCCTTTCACCTTGGACCTTAAATCCACTTGGTCATGCTTCATAAATAGGTAAACACAAGAAGAGGCCAAAGACCTTAGCCAGCTTCTGGCTGAGCCTGGTCTCTGAGGAAGGAGTTTTGGGAGATTGTGTGGGGAAGGGATTTTGATGTTCTAGCTAAAACTGTCCTGAGCCTTTCCTGAGTTTGCTGACATCTGACAGCAGTCACTGAGGTTGGTGGGTTCTTCTGTTGTTTTAATTTGAGTGATTTTCCTCAGAAAAGCCATGGATTCCGGCCAATATGCTAATGATAACGGCCTTGCTTTGAAGGTCTGGTTAGTTCTGTAGAAAATCATTTCATAGTTAATTATGTCAGCAAATCAACAGCAGCCTCTTGGAGAAGAAAGTGACAGAGGGAGAGAAACTACACATGTATTTAAATTATTCAGAACTCAGAGGTCAGGAATTCATGTTCCAAAAAGAAGAGTCCATGTCATAATAAATCCCTAAGTGTGTGTACAGTTTTCCCTGTTACGGGCTTAGCTTGGTAATTGGCATATGGGGGTTAAAATATTATAACTTTGCATTTAGAAGCAGGACACCAGCCCTCACTGTCTTTCTTCCTTTTTTTGCTATTTTTCTGCTTCCAGGGTCCTGGCATGGGAGGGTGAGACCACTGGATTTATACTCTGGCTTTTAGTGAACTCAGTGTGAATTGGATTTGTAGAAGATAAACTGACTCCGACGAGACCCCTTGTCTGAGGTGTCTCTCTATCTTCCTTCTCCCCTCCATATACGTGCCTCATCAAGGAGGGAGATTGTCCTGGGGGAGGAGCGGGGAGCCTCACACAGAAGAGAGGCTTGCTAATAGTGCTTCTGGAACTCTCCAGGGGCAGAGTCCTTAGAGACTTTTTTTTTTTTTTTAAGATTTTATTTATTTGACAGAGACAGCGAGAGAGGGAACACAAGCAGGGGGAGTGGGAGAGGGAGAAGCAGACTCCCCGCTAAGCAGGGAGCCCGATGCGGGGCTCGATCCCAGGACCCTGGGATCACGACCTGAGCCGAAGGCAGTTGCTTAATGACTGAGCCACACAGGCGACCCGAGACTTTTTATTTTAAAAGGTATTTGACTATTTTATACATTAAACATCTTCCCCTCCCCCACAACCCAGTACTTCCCCTGTTACTATCTTAAGCTACACTGTGCCTATCAGCAGGTCCAAGGAAGTAGCAGGCAGAACATCCTCCATTAATATCTAATGTTTCTTCCAGTAGCATGTATAGTGACATAAAGTAGTCTTAATGAATCAGAGCAGGGAGAAGCCATTTCTAATGATTGAGTGTCCAAGAAGGTTTTGTAGGATAAACACACTTGGAAAGGCATTCTGAGTTTGCCCAGGAGAAAGGCCACTTGTTTCATATGGAAAGCCAAGTCACTTCAGGGACAGTAGCAGCAAGAGCCCTGCTCTGGCTTAGACAGACCTGGATTAAATATAGCCTCCTTCCTCTCCTGGCTCTGTGACCATTAACTGGAGATTGATCTCACAGATCTCCCATCTGTAAATGGGAGAAACGGCATGTGCGTCAATGGGTGTTATAAATGGGGCATCCCTTCTCCCTTTCTCTGCAAAGAGAATAGCTAGGTAGGGCATTATAAGGCATTATAAGCTTGGGAGGCATTATAACAAATAAGGAGTTGCTTTATGGGATCACAAGGATTGAAAAGAAGAGGGATCCAGCAGTGTCGTACAGAGGGGCATGTGGGAGATGCAAAGTTTCATCTGCTCTTAAGGCACTGTTTGTTGTTGGAGTTTGGGGATGTCTTCTCATGAGTCAGGTTTTCCACCCATGATTTCTTGAGGACCTGTGCTGTGCATTTGTCCTCAACATGGTTGGATTTTGTATTTGTGTCAGCTGTTGTGCCTTGCCTTTGCGGCTGGTGGAGGGTGGTGGTTTTGGCTAACAGCCAGAACTGGCTTCGTTCTGATTCTATGGCTGCCACATTGTGAGGCAGGCATGAGGGTTTGGTGAGTTCTGACTTCTCTGCCTTTTGGAATCCAACTTTGCATTAACAGAACAGCCAGCCTTTCTACTGTTAATACTATACGCCTCCTTGAATCACCTCGTGCTTATATTTGAAAATGGCCTGATAGACAAGATCCTCAGCATCCTGAAAAATATACGGAGTTTCTGATCTAGTGGTTGGAACAGTGATGAGAACAGTCAACTGGTACTTCCTTTTCCAGCCACCATCTCTGCATTCTGTGGAGAAGGGCGGTGTTGGAAGAGGACGCTTGGCCGAGAGTGTGGCTGGGATTCTGGTGGCAGCACCAAGCCACTTTATTGCCATATGTAGCTCGCTAGGTGCATTCGGTTTAGCTTAAAGTACGAAAACTAGGAATAACTTGAGTTGTCACCACTTGATTTGCAAAAATCAGATTCTGACATTAAACTGTCAACCCTAAAATCAGAGCTCCTATATTTTTTAGCTTCCTATTCCTACTGTCCCGGCACAGAGAAAGCACTTAACATTTGCTTAGTTTCCTGGAATTTGCGATGTTAGATACAGGAGAACATCCAGGTCTAGACTACGTATGTTGCAGGTGTCCAGAGGCGATTTGGTGTTGGAAGGGACATAATGCCCTAATAATTGCTGCTGTTTATGGAGCGTGTACCGTACATCAGGTGTTATGCTAATCAATTATATAATTTCAGTTTATCAAAAAACACTTAGGACATTGGAGCTGTAGAAGATAGCTTTTCACGTTAAGAGGAAAAGTTAACTGTGAGCGACCTGTACTGTGTATTCTTGGTAAAACCAATAGACAACCAGTTATTATTGCCAGATTAGCTCTTTACTTCCCATCCCAAGCTTTCTTGCCATCTTACATACAGCGTGTGTGATTTGTTTAAAGTGCTATTTAGTTCTTTCTGTTAGAAGACTGGAGAGGACAGGCGTACTGATTGCTTATCTTTTTCTTCCAACCTTACCAACTGTCTGCTTGCAATATGACTAACTAAATAAATTGTGTGGGACTCTTGTACCTGAGCTCCCAGCAAAGTCCAAAGATCAAAGTCGAAAGAAGATACTGAGTTCCCTCTCCAGTCCCTGGGACACTGTTTCTGCGCACACTGTCACCTAATTGGTCCTGAAGGAGTGGCTTTTTAAGAAATAGGACTGAAGGTAAGCTCACCCACTCTAGAGGATTGTAGTCTTAGGAAACAGTATTATTGCTATTAAGTTATGTAGGGGAAAAGAATGAAGGAAAAATACAAGAACAACCCCCAAATGGTGGGTTTTCAGCACAGTATTTGTAGCATTGACCCCCTTCTTAGAATTACTGAAATAGTTTTGCAAAGAACAGCCTCCCAAGTCCATGCCCCTCTTCCTTTTTCATGCTGCATTTGAGCAACTTACATGTTTGGTGAAGAATCAGCCGTGAAGTCTGTGGTTTCCTGTGGTACATTACTAATAATATTTATACAAGCTATTACTTAATGAACCGTATAAATATTTATCATAGGAATAGTATTTTGATTCATGAATAGGGGCTAAAAATGAGTCCCGTCTGATGTGGGAAACAAAGGCAGAAGAAAAAATATTTCCTTACTAACCTACAGCCCATTGACAAGTACTTGAAACAGGCAGAGTGACCTTCCTCTAGGGACTCAACTGCCTTGATGTTAATACTTTGCTAAGGGCAAAAGGCAATCTGAACCCAGCCCCTAGGATCCTGTAAGTCTACTTTAACATAAAAAAATTCCTTTGGAAACTTCCTTTATCTCTACCTCTCAAGATACATGTTGGCAATCATCCTCCAAGCATGTGACCCACCAATATACATCTGAAGGGTCTCATGACTGAGGTTTACTAAACAATAATAAATGACCTTTCCAAACAACAGCAAGCCCCTTCTGGATCTTGGAAACCTTGTTTCCAAAATACCTGGGAGGCTTGCGTTATCCCTAACCCCCTCCCAACTTGAAAGTATATAATGGGCCACTCCTCATGACCCCGGTGCGGCTTTCTGCCCACGGGTCCCATCCCATGGTGCTTTGATAAAATGATCTTTTTGCACCAAAGACCTCTCAAGAATTCTTTCTTGGCCATAGGCCTCGAACCCTAACGTCTTTCCTACATCACGGTCCATGCTGGGGGCTTGGATGGGAGGCTGTTTCTGCCCTTTGAAGGATCTTGCAGACTGAGAAGTTAGGTGGCCCAGGACTCGTGTCCAGCACAGCTTGAATTTTTCTCTATTATTTTCTTTCTCGTGGTCCCCACAGTCCATGTCCTCGTTTCTGTCTGCCTGTCACCATCCCCCTAGCCCTAACAGTAATTTCTCTTTTTAGAGTATTCATCTTTGCCTAAAAAGAATGAGATAGAACCAAAGTTCTGACCCTCACCATTCACAAATTGGGCTTTGCAGCCTTTCCAACTTAGCCTCGAATCCCAGCTTCTCAGGTTCTGCGCTGTGTGACCTTAAACAGCTTTATTGCTGAGAACCTCAGTCTCCTTAACTGGAAAATGGGCTCATACTGCCTACCTCACAGGATTGTTGCAAGGAGTAGATGCAATCACAAAATCATGTGCGTGATTTGCAGAGCAGAGCTTAATTGCTAGTCTTTGCTACATTTGTTGTTGATAATTGTTACCGAAGAAGTTAACAAAGAATTCTGTTTTCAGTTTTAGGTTGGTGTTGTGGAGGGAGCCCTACACTTGCCATAGAGGCTGGGGTTCAAGGCTCGGTGTTGCCCTTTACTGTGTGTGCCTGGGGCGAATTTCCCCATCCCCCTGAAGTATAAGATGGTGATAGGTTTACAAACTTGGTTGAGTTTCATTTGGAAGAGATTAAGACATGTGTGCAAGTGCCAGACACACAGACGGATCCTACTCCTTATTACTATTTTTTTTCTTAGATTAGAAAATGGAATGTTTTCCATTTTGCAGTTATTTTATTTGTTGAGGAGAAGGGAACTGGATACAGTTTGAAGCCCAGGACACAGCAGAGTACTTGTGACCGAGGAACAAAGGGCACCGAGGGGAAGACAAGGGATCTGAGTTACAGAAAATTCTGTGGCAGGGTTTTTAAAACTCTCAGGGTCAAGTTTCAGGGAAGCCGCCCAAGGGCTTGAACTTACTTCCCTGCTTTCACGGTCCAGGTGTGGAAACAATCACAAAGAGATCACTGAAAACCATAGTAATGGGAAACATGGTGAACCTGAAATATTTAATTAGGATCTATTTCTTAGAAAAACATGAACTGGGAGGTGTGCGTGACCAGTGCTGGGAGGTATGGTGCCCTGGTCCCCATGGGTTTGACTGTCCCTGACTGATGCCTTGGTTAACGTGGTCTAGAAATGGGTGGTTTGTCAGAGAGAGGCAGCCTGGCATTGGTGAAGGGTCAGGCTCCTGAGGTGGGCGGCTTGAGTTGGGAGGTAGCCAATCTTAGACAAAGGAGGCATGGTCCTTGGCAGATAGGCATTTAATAAATGGAGGAGAATCAGGCAGTAGAGCGCCCTGAGAATGGTTGGGGACTTTGGGGCCAGAGGGAATGGGATGGCTGTCAACTCTATTCCTTACTAGTTATATGACCTACAGGAGCAAGCTACTTTACCTGTCTGGGACTCAATTTTCCTCATCAGTAAAATGGGGATGATATTTTTCTGAATTATCTTCAGGAGTTGAGGTCAGGATTAAAAGTGATATGGCAATAGAAGCAAGCTGTTGAACAGAGCATTGGAGACACAGTAAACATAGTACCTTTTATTATTCCCTAAGGATAGGTTTTAAAGGGATGCACAGAGTCACAAAGACTTGAGTTCCTGCTCTGTGCCAGGCACCGGGTTGGCACGGGGCTAGCTGTGATCCCAGCAACAATGGAGTTAATAGTAAAGCTCTACTCCTCATATGAGGTAGGGGCTTTCCTGAAGGGTGGCGTCTTTCCTGTTTAGTGAAGACGTGGATCCAAAACTGGGGTAAGCCCTGGGTCAGCTGCAGAGTAGAAATCTGCCTTTAGATTTTACTGGAAATAAATCGGACGTCTGGGTGGTGGGTGATAAGGTGTTGCGCTCCCTGCCAAGGAAGATAGAGTCAGAAGTGAGGAACCCAGGGGTGCCTGGGTGGCTCAGTTGGTTAAGCGACTGCCTTCGGCTCAGGTCATGATCCTGGAGTCCCTGGATCGAGTCCTGCATCGGGCTCCCTGCTCAGCAGGGAGTCTGCCTCTCTCTCTGACCCTCCCCACTCTCATGCTCTCTATCTCATTCTCTCTCTCAAATAAATAAATAAAATCTTAAAAAAAAAAAAAAAAAGTGAGGAACCTAGGCTTGAGGAGCTGGGCCAGCTCCCTAGGGGAATCTGTCTTGTCACTGGGGCTAAGCAGGAGTGGGAGAGGCCTGGGTGATGGCTGGTCAGTTTGAGTAAGCCAGAACGTTTGTAGAGACTCTTCACTTCCTACTTACTTCCTTGTTTCTCTTAGAATAGTCCTGGAGAGTTCTAGCCAAGGGCAGAGGATTGTTGGCATGCTAGGATCAGTGTTAGGAGCAGCACCTCTGGGCCTTCACGCTGGAGACAATGAGATGCTAGAAGAGGGAATACCAGTGAAGAAGATGTGAGTGTGGGAGGCTGAGCAGCTGCTTGGTCAGTCTTCCTCCTATTTGCACGTAAAGAATGTTGAGGAAGCTCTGAGCCAGTGCACTGTCCTATTGGGTCCTTTAAGGTATCCTCAGCTCTTAGCAGGGTGCCTGGTGCCTGGCACAGTCTGCGTTTCTTTGAATGTCAATCATGGATTTGCGAGATGCATTGTTATTTCATATACCACTAAGAATAAGAAAGACAATGTTACCAATTAATTGTAAGATGCCATTGATTGTGGGATTCACTGATTTCAGAGGCAAAATGTGAAAAAAATGAGTGTCCTAGAATTAATAAAATGTGGTTGTAGGCATCCAATAAATATTTGTTAATTGGATGAATGAAGCATACAGAGATTAGAATCAAAGCAAAACACTAGTACCCATAAGTACAAAATTAGGAATTCAAACTATTAAAGCATGAACCTTTTCATCCTTGTTTTCTATTGATTTCACCAAGCTAGTTGTTCATTCAGTACACATTTATTGAAAATTGATTCTATCTCAGACACTGATAGGAGCTAGGGATACAGAAATCACTAAGTTCCTTTGTTTTTCAGGTTCAGGCCAGTAAGAGAGTCAGACCTGGAACCAAAAATAAATCACATTTCAGAATGGTTAGGATTTAAAAGAAAGTAGGGGGTTGCCTGGGTGGCTCAGTTGGTTAAGCGACTGCCTTTGGCTCAGGTCATGATCCTGGAGTCCCGGGATTGAGTCCTACATCAGGCTCCCTGCTCGGCAGGGAGTCTGCTTCTCCCTCTGACTGTCCCCCCTCTCAAGCTCCGTCTCTGTCATTCTCTCATTCTCTCTCTCAAATAAATAAATAAAAATCTTTAAAAAAATAAAAGTAAAAGAAAGTAGGGATGCGGTACTCTCCTGGCACCAAGGGACGGAGAAAGACAAGGAAGTCTTTCCTGGAAGGGAGATGGTTGAATTGGAACTGAAAATATAAGTCCATGGGCACCAGGCACACAAGAGAGGAAGGGGTTAGGAAGGGAAGGGCCAGTACAAAGCAGTGGGGCAGATGCACGTGAGAACCTGTGAGGAGTCTCAGGACGTCTGGAATTTCGTGTAAGAACGGGCAGGATTGTGTTTGACAACGAGGATGACCGCAAACAGAGGGAAGCTCCTGGTGGGCCTGGGATGCCATGCCCGGGGCATCAGGCTGTATTGTAGCCATCCTGAGTCTCGAGAAAGGACCCAGCAGGGGGATGGCTCTGGGGAGGCCGGGAGGGCGGGGCTGGACCCATCCTTGTTTCACACGGAGCAGCTCTACTTTGACTTGTTTTATTTAAATTTTCTGTGAGTCATGGCTTGAAGAAAACGAAGCAATGCGTAGTTTGACAACTGGTGCTGTGGGTCCTGTGTAGCTCCTGAAACCTTGGAAGCGAGGGAGGCAGGATGATTGTATAAAGTGCAGAGGCTGGAGCCCAGCTGAAGGTAGCACACGTGCTCACCGTGGCCTCCCTGCTTCCCTCTCCACCTGCCTGGGAGCCTGCAAGCCAAAGGGAGCAAACCCCGTTGGGGAATCATTGTGAATAAGTCAGAAGCAATCACTTTTAATGAAGCTGTTTTTGACTGGGATAAATATCCAGGAAGCAGTAACTGAACATCTGTGGGCTGGCTTCATTTTAGAATCCCCAAGTGTGACTTTGCCAAGGAAACATTACCTTTTTTGCAGTGGAAGGGCTCAGACCGCTTTCTCGGTGGAAATGAGACTCGGGGTGCTAAGACTGCCCCGAGCTCACCTGGGGAGTTGTAGCCTGTTCACCGGTGTGCTTGTCTTGGGGGCTTGTTCTTACTCAGTGAAAGGCTGATCTGGGAAATGAAAGCCTCTGTGAGATTTCTGTGTCATGTGGGCTAATCTGACCAGAGGGACTTAGAGCGGCAGTGAAAGCCAAGGAATTCCTGAGTGTTGTCTGGTCCGATTTCCTTGTAACTCACAAGGGGTCTGTAAAGAAAACAGATTGTCTAACGAATTCCTGATCCTGTCTCCCACGAGGCTCCTTCCCCATTCCCAGTCACTTCATGACTCGGCTGCAGTATATTTTCCTCTTCTCCAAAACGACCCCGAAAGCTGTTAAGAACGAACTGGAAGGGCCTGGGATTGGCAGTGCACGGAGGGGAGACCGTGGGTCCAGGCTGCTCGTGAGTGATGCCGCCACGTCTCTTCACTTCTTCGAGACCTGTTTCCCCGTCAGTACAATGTGCATCGTGTACACTTAACTCTTCTTATGTACGTGGACCTAGCTGTAAGAGAAAAGTCGTGTATCTCTTGGAGTCTCCCCCTGATTACCTGTAAAGTAGAGATTTAAGTATACTCTCCTTCTAGAGTCCCAGTGAAGAATTGAGGGGGTGCATGTACTTTTCACCATGTTTGGCATGTAATAGGTACTTAGTAGATCTTTTGGAATGAACGGTTGACAGGGTAGGTAAGGTAGATGAGTACTTTGTAGTACTGTGGCCACTGTCCTCCTGATTCATACTCAATGAGAATAAATACGTGTCTGTTACCTCTAGATTGGCTGGATTCCACAGCCCCATATTTACCTGAATAGCACTTTTCACCCAGTATCACGACTTGGCTTCAATTATTATGCAACTCGCAACTGCTGAACATCTGACTTCCTTCTAAGAATGGAAACTCCATGTCTGAGGCCTTCCCTGTCTTGTTTACCCACCACCTAGCTCAGTGTGCCCATTAGCATACTGTTAGCACTCAGCCTTTCTGTTGGGTAGAATAAGTAAATGGCCACCAGTTGGTCAGCTGCACCCCTTTTATTTCCACTTGAAGGTGTTTTGTGCCTGATTTTGCAGACCCACTTGGTCTTCATGTGGTTTTTGTCCTTGGTTACTGCAGGTGGAGGGACCACAATGCCTGGCAGAGATCAGGAACCAGGGAGCTACTACGTGGGTGTGGACGTTGGAACAGGCAGTGTGCGTGCGGCTCTGGTGGACCAGAGGGGCATCCTTTTGGCTTTCGCAGACCAGCCGATCAACCAGTGGGAGCCTCAGTTCAACCACCACGAGCAGTCCTCCGAGGACATCTGGGCCGCATGCTGTGTTGTCACAAAGGTATGGCCACAACTGTGGCATTCTATCCTTGTGTGTGCTCCCCGGCCCCCAGCTGCTGAGCATGTCTATTGTGCACTCCTGATACCAGGGGCAATGTTGGGATGCTTTAGCTATAGGCCTTGCCTTTTGGGAGCTCACAGTCCAGTGACAGAGACCAGTAGACGGCTAAACTATGACTCGGTAGGTGCTGGGGGCTCAGTGGCTGTGGCTGGAGCTGAGGAGAGAGTAACTTGGAGGGGCTCAGGTGCACAGGACCCAGGATGTGGAACATGAAGAGGTTCTGGTCCCATGTGACCGAATGTGGAAGAGGTCACTGATAATCATAGCTAACACCTGTGCATTCTTGCATGCCCAGTGCTATGTAGACTGTGTTAGCATGCATTGTGTATGGGAATCCTCGCAAGGACCCTAGGAAGGTAGTCCTGTTACAACCCCTATTGTATTGAGGAGGAAACAGGTGCAGAAAGGTTAGGTGACTTACCCAAGTTCATGCAGTTAGTAAGCAGCAGAGGCGGGAGTGACTCCCAACACTGCACCCAGAGTCGCTGGACTGTCCTGCCTTCCAGGTGGACAAGTGGGAGGAGCCTCATTTTGTTCAGAGGCAACAGCATGTGCCAACGCATGAGGGGCGAGTGCCCATTAGCATACTGTTAGCACTCAGCCTTTCTGTTGGGTAGAATAAGTAAATGGCCACCAGTTGGTCAGCTGCCCCCCTTTTATTTCCACTTGAAGGTGTTTTATGCCTGATTTTGCAGACCCACTTGGTCTTCATGTGGGTTTTGGCTAGGTGGTGGGTAAACAAGACAGGCGGCATGTTTGGAGAAAGCAGGGACATTGAGTTGTGCCAGACAGATGTTGATGTGGAGTGGCCTTGGATTGCAGTCCACCCGCTGGCTCAGGGAAGGAGGAGATGCTCATTTGTCTCATTTGACTGTTTGGTTTTAGAACCTGGTGATCCAGAGGGACAGAGATACTTTGGTCTTTTTTTCCTTTAGGAGGGAAAAATAAAGTCCTGGTTTCTCTTTTCTCTCTGTTCCTAGTTTTGTTCCTTAAATATTCATGAAGGGCTTGGTAATTTGCAGATGGACAATTCACCATTCTGTGTGTATTGATCAGTCTGTTTAAACTTTAATGAGCTCTGGGCTACTGTCAGTACCCCCAGGGAAGAAGGCAGAGAGAGGAGGTGGACGTGGGCAGCGCCGGAGCTTTCGATAGGAATAAAAGTGGGGGCACATCTCTTCTGCCTGTTTAATTTTCCTCCTCCCTCCCCACTCTCGGCCCCTGCCTTGGTGAGAATCTTCTACTCTTTGCCCTTGGGTCTCCTTTGTTCTTTGAACATATAGCCTTTCTTGCCATTAAGGAAATTGTCAAGAAGAAAATACAATCCCCTGATGAAAAGCTACTTTAAAAAAGGTCTGCTCTAAGTACAGCTTGGTTTAATGGTAGATTTTTAATCATCTCCTGGTGGCGGCCAGCTCGTCATCCGTGTGAGCCCCATGAGCCCCATGAGTGTCATGGGCATTTGTCCTAAGCGAGGCTGTCTCATTGAGGCTGTTGGGGTAAAGCTGCTGGGTCTTAGGTTGTCCCCTCACATGGAGTATGGCCGTGTGGCCATGGGCCAGCAGGCATAGCATAGGCCTGACACATCTATTCGCAGCTCATTGCTCGTGTGAGGTTTAGAGCAGGAAGGAAGGTGCCTTTCCCCGACCGTCTGGTCCTGCAAAAAGTGTGTGCCCCCTGAGCAGGGGTCATGTTTTGTTTATCTGTAGTTCCCTAGATTTCCTTGCCTCTGATATGCCCAATTCATGTTTGTTGAGTACATGAATGGATGAAATGTCTGTTATTTTCATTATCTGGAATGTACTCTTACCTTCTTCACCTGCCCAACTCCTGCGCAGGTCCTTCTAATTTTCAGCATTACTTGCTCCTGGGAGCCTTCTTTGATGACCTCTGACCCCTCCCTGCCCTTGCCAACTTGAGAGGAAAGAGAGGGTGAGAAAGCCCTCTCTGCCGCCCCAGAGCCCACTGTCTTCACCTGTCCTCGCCACATAGCACTTGATCTGGTCATTATTGGATTGGATTGTAATTGGTGACTTGCGTGGTTTCCTCAAAACCACGAGCTGAACTCTTGAAGAGAATCACCCCGTACTCCCAGCATCTAACACGTTGCCTGGCATAGTGTTGATTAATGTTACTTAGAACTAAAAATGAACAAATAAAATTCTGGCATCCCTCATCTTGCTTAAGTGTCACATAACTGTGTGAGATAGACTGCCGTTCTTTCTGTTTGACACATGAGAATATTGAGGCTCTGAAACTAACAGGTATTAGAGACAGGACAAGACCCCTAGCAAGATGGCTCCGAATCCTATTTTCCATTCCACTACTCCCACTGCCCCTAAAATTGGAGGGTCTTTAGTGGGTTGGTACTCACACATCTAAAAAGTGCTATGGGAACACCTAAGTCTTGGAGGTAGACACTGTCCCTGATTTTAAGGACTTCTATCTCTTTTTGGACCCACAATCTTAATCATCCCAAGAAGATGAAAACATTGCAAGTTCGTGTCTAGCGAATACCAGCTTCCATTAGGAAAAAGGAAGAAGATAAGCCAGAGGTGTCATTCAGCCAACAGGCATTTGTCGCGTATCATCTAGTTCTCACACAATTTTCTGAGCACTTACTATGTGCTATGGTTTTTGCTAAACCCTGGAGTGTGTACAGAAGAGGTATATAACAAATTCTCTGCCCCTAAGGATGAAATAGTTAAGTTGCATGGAAAAACCCAGCACCTATGAGGCCAACGAAGTAGTGTTTTGTTCTAAGTTGTACTAGCTGTATGAGTAATGGTCGGAGGAAGGAGGAGCAGAGAGGGAGTAACCCATGTGGGATTGAACAATAATGTTAACCTCTTACAGTCGTAGAACCTGTGTGGTTTACAAAGCACGTTCATAGCCATTTGATTGTCATACAAGGTAGGTAGGCCAGGGTGGTGGTTCCCATTTTACAGTTGAAAAGAAAAATGGAGACCCAGAGAGTTAAATGACTTTCCCTAAGTCACCCAGGAGGTCGGCGATAAGCCTGAACTCAGGTCAGATCTTTGCCTTCTTTCCATGTCTAGCACCACATACCTTTGTTGCTTGTCTGGATTCATGCAAGAACCTAACTGATGTCACGTATGCACTTCCCCTTTCCAATCCCTTCTCCTTTTTGCAGGTACAATGATTTTTTTTTTAAAAGATTTTTTTAATTTATTCATTTGAGACAGAGAGATACAGAGAGAGAGGGAGCATGAGCAGGGGGAGTTGCAGGGGGAGAGGGAGAAGCAGGCTGTCCGTGGAGCAGGGAGCCAGATGTGGGACTCAATCCCAGGACCCTGGGATCATGACCAGAGCCGAAGGCAGAGGCTTAACCATCTGAGCCACCCAGGTGCCCAGATTTTTTTTCTTTTTAATGTAACCTGATCCTGTCACTCTTATGCTCACTATCCATCCATAGCATCATACTACTATTTGGATAGAACTCAGGATCCTTAATGTGGTCTTCAGGCCCTGCCTGGTTTGGGTTCCACCTACTTTCCTGGCTTATCTCATGATGCTTGTCTCAGCTGCCTGTGTTCCAGCCACACTCTCCTTCTGTCCTGTCCCCAAGCATGCAGTGAATGCTCCTTCTAGTCTCAGGATCTTTACACACATTATTTCTCCTTCCTATAGACTCTTCCCGCCTTCTGTCAATGTATCTAACTCCTCTTCATCCTTGGATTTACACCATCTAATACACTAGTCACTAGGCATATGTGGCTATTTAAATTTAAGTAATTAAAATAAAAAACAGTTTAAAGTTTGGTTCCTTGGATGCACTGGCCACATTTCAGATGCTTGGGAGGCATGCACGGCTGGTGGCTACTGTATGGGGCAGCACAGATACAGAACATTTCCATCACTGCAGGAAGTTCCACTGGAGAGTGCTGCACTGAATCTTAGCTCAAAAGTCCAATCCTTCAAGGAGGAAGCCTTTTCTCACCCAATATCACCTCCAAACTAAGTTCTATTTTACTTACTTACCATAGAACTTCACATGGTTTGTGAATCATCCATTTTTTGATGAATAATAAAATAATAGTCATTTTATAATCAAATAATAAAAATAAATAATCTTTGATTTTTTGAGTTGATCTCTATCTTCTCCTAGATTTGATGTTTCAGGGGGGTAGGAACTACAGTTTGTTCACCCATATCCTAACATCTAGTAGACTCAGGAAGTGTCAGAAGAATGAATGAGTAAAGAAATTGAGATCTCTATACTCCCAATCAATGGAGAAGGCTTGAGGAAGGGTGTATGGCTAACCGGGACTCTGGAGAACTCTAAGAGACGACATTCAGAGCTGGAGCAATGGCATGGACAGAAGTGCTGACATGGGGATGTGAAGGAGCCAGCCAGGGTTGGGGCAGATGGGTTCCAACTGGAGGAAGAGGGGAGACTGCATTGCATGAGGGGGCAAACCTGGGACAGCTGGTTCTGAGGCCCATAGGGTATCTTCTAGAATCATCCTGAGTTTCAGATTGACTAGCAGCTGATTCAGGATGGCTTGCAAGGAACAGAAACTAAATTCAAGGATGCCAGTTAGGAGGCAGTTTCTTCTAATGAAGTTCTGGAGGCTGAGATTCCTTTGAACTTTCAGCCCTGGGAGGCTAGGACTACGTCTGTCTTATTCAGCATGTGTACTCCTTGCTGGCACATACAGGTGCTTAATAATTTCTTTTTTCTTTTTTAAGATTTATTTATTTATTAGAGAGAGAGAGAGTGAGCACACAGCAGGGGGAGGGGCAGCAGGAGAGGGAGAGAATCTTAAGCAGACTCCCCGCTTAGCACATGGAGCCCAAATGTGGGGCTCGATCTCACGACCCTGAGATCATGACCTGAGCCAAAATCAAGAGTTGGACACAACCTACTGAGCCACCTGGGCACCTCAGTGATTTCTCTTTAATCATGAATGGCTGGGTGAGAACGTTGGCAGAGGAATAAATAAGAGTGACAAGACTGACTTTGGAAGCAAGATCTAATAGGACTTGGAGAAAGTGGAGAGGAAGGAGGTGAAGGTAGTTTTAGAATTTCCCTTCTTAGGAGAATGTTGGTGTCCTTGACATAAATGGAAATGTTTGGTATCCATTTCCGTTTATCTTCAAGGGACACCACCATACCTAAGCTAAGATGCTGTGTAATCCTGGTCCAGGGTTGGATTTATGTGTTGTGCTAGTCACTAGAGTAAATTTTGTTAAATAGAGTGTCTCCAGGGGCCTTGCAGGTAACATACTCCCCATACAAGCTGTATTAGCCTGTTTGCTGTTCCCACCTCGGGGTCTTTGCCCTTGGCTGTTCTCCTGCCTGCAAGAATTTCCCACCAGATTTCCCTAAGGTCAGCTCCTCAGGTCCTTTATGTGTTAACTCAAATCTCATCTTCTCAGCAACTACCTCCCTCTTTTTTGGCACTCCTCATCCTCTTATCATTTCCTAGTACACTGTATGTTTTATTTGTATTAGGTATTGTATATTCCTAATTAAATGTAGTCTCCAAAAGAGCAAGGATTTTTTTTTTTTTAATATTCTCTTCTTTGTTTCCCAAATACCCAGAAGAGTGCTCAGCCTGACCCCAGAAGAGATTTATTATATTTGCTGACTGATTGAACATGTGAGTAATTGAATCGTGTAGGCAACCGGGAGTGATGAGCCTGAGGGAACCAGGGATTTCATAACCCCACACACCCTCAAGGCTGACAAAGGCATTCAAGTCAAGATTGAAAAGAATACAGTACCATCCACAAAACTCAATTGCAAGTTGGACTCTGCGAGGCCCTAGGCTTTGACCCTTGCTCCAGAGAGAGCTAAAGAAAAAGCCAGGTATGCCTCTGACCCTCCAGTTCTCAGTTTGGAGGGTTTCAAAGGAATACTGTCCCCCGACCCAATATGGCAGAGTCCTCTGATTTAAAGCACATGCAGGATTGAACTGGTTCCCACCATCAGAACAAAGCGACGCACAATCCCTTCCCCAAATATTTGTTTGCTGCCCCATAGCTACGAGTTGACAGATGTTAGACATGGACCAGGTTACCAAATGAAGTTGCAGAAATCTCCGGAAATTCTTCAGAAGAGCAATGCGCTTTCTCTCTAGCTGTGGAAGTTCCCTCGATGCCAAGTCATTGGGGTGAGTTTACTGGACTGCTTTCTTCTTCCATTAATAAGAGCATTAAAAGGAATCCTCCAGTCAGAAGTCAAGTCCCAGGTACCTTCTGGGTAGTGTGGCCTTGACAGCCATCTTTCTGGGATGGTTTAGATGGGGACGGGGTTGGGGAGTAGGGTGGTCCTACTCCTGGATCAGCATGATCATAAGACATTATCATGTAAGGCTGGGGTTGTGGCTACCTAACCGAATCAGATTTAAATGCATGTCACAATTATTCTTCTAGTTCTTTGTGATCGATTTCTATTGTAGAGATGGAGAGGTTGAGCCTTTGTGAGTGAAAGGGCATGAGTAGAATATAGAACTTTGTAAGTCTTCAGAGGGGTTCATAAAATAGATTGAAGAGAATATTTTCTTTGCACCTACTGGGAGTTTACTCCCACCATAATTCTTGAGAAGGTTTGAGTTTATTCGGTCTTCTTGATCACTATTCCCTTTGCCTCTCATTTGTCCGTGTGCTTATGTGACACAGAGCGCGCTATGCTTTGTGCATAAGAAAGATTTCATGAATGTAAGTGTAGATTGGTCAGTGTCGTAAAGGTGTGCAGGGCATTCACCTCATGCTGTGGGGCAAAGATATTGCCAGCAGTCACAGATGGGTTACTAGCAGATGTTCCCCCCACCCCTGGAATCCTAAATTACAAGTCTGGAATTCTAAAACAGGGAAAAAGAAGAATTGTGTATTTTAAATGGGGATGGACACTTTTGAGTTGACTTGTGGGGGATTAAAGGGTTATTAACATTTTTTGTTTTTTAGAGAGAGCATGCATGCGCTTTTGCATGCACAAGTGGGAGTGCGGGGCAGAGGGAGAGAATCGTAAGCAGGCTCCACTTTCAGCATGGAATAATAGAAATCTATTATTTTACAACTTTAAAAATTATATAACAATGTAAAAAGTCTCCTGTTTCCTCCAACTGCAATTTCTGCTCTCAGAGGTAATCACTACTGTTAACAATTTGTTGTATACAAATTCATCCCTAGCTTATGATTTTTCAACTTTATGATGGTGCAAAAGTGATAGGCATTCCATGGAAACCGTACTTCGAATTTTGGGTTTCGATTTTTTCCTGGGCTAGTGATATGTGATATGATGCTCTGTCTTAATTAGCTGGGCAGTGGTAATGAGCCGCAGCTCCCAGTGAGACCTGTAATCCTGACGGTAAAGAACCAACACACTCACACCATTCTGTAACCATTTAGATGTTCAGTTTTTCACTTCCAGTACAGTATTCAGCAAACTACATGAGATATCCAACACTTTAGTATAAAATAGGCTTTGTGGTAGATGACTGTGCCCAAGTGAAGCTAATGTAGGTAGGTGTTTTGAGCGCATTTAAGGTATGCTAGGCAAAGCTATGATGTTTGATTGGTTAGGTATATTCAGTGCATTTTCGACTTAACGCTATTTTCAACTTACGATGGGTTTATCTGATGTAAGCACATCCTAAGTGGAGGAAGATCTCTATATTTTTTTAACCTTACTAACATGTCATGGATGTCTTTCCATTTCATCTTTAGCTGAACCTCTTTAAAAATATTTAACAGTTTGAGGTATAATTTACATACTATAAAATCCGTCCATTTAAATATATAATTCAGTGATAGTATTGAATTTACACATTTGTACAATTATCACTATAATCATATTTTAGGATACTTCTGCTACTTGAAAAAAGTTCCTTTGTGGCTGTTTGTGGTCACTCCCCAGCCCCAGTCATAGATAACTGTTTATCTGCTTTCTGTCTTTATAGTTACTCTTTTTTAGAAATTTAATATAAATGGAATCCTACAACATGCATTCTTTTGTGTCTGACTTCTTTCATTTAGCATAATGTTTTTAAGGTTTATTCATGTTGTTGTACTTAACAGTTGGTGCCTTTTTCTTGCTGAGTACTATTCCATTGTATGGGTATACCACACTGATTAACCATTTGATTAAACTCTGGCGGACATTTGATTTGTTTCCAGTTTGGGGGTATTATGAATAATGCTGCTATGAATATTTACATATAAATGTTTATGTTGACATATGTTTTTATTTTTCTTGGGTAAATGCTTAAGTAAAATTGCTTGGTTGTATGATAAGTTATACTTAAAAACTGCCAACCTGTTTTCCCCAAGTGGCTGTATTTTCCATTCCTGCCAGCAGTGTATGAGGTTTCCACTTTCTCCCGAATTTTCTAATGCTTAGTATTGTCAGTATTTTCCAATTGTGATTTAGTTTGCCTTTTCTTAATAACTAATGATGCTGAGTATATTTCCATGTACTTATTGAACATCTGTATGTCTTCTTGGGTGATGTGTATATTTAAATCTTTTGTCCATTTTGTAATTGGGTTGTTTTTCTTTTATTATTTCAGTTTTTAGAGTTCTTTATGTATTCTATACATAGGTCTATTATAAGATGTATGAATTGCAAATATTTTCTCCAATCTGTAGCTTATCTTTTCATTTTCTTATGGTTGCATTTGAAGAGCAAAATTGAAAAATCTTGATGAAGTCAAATATATCTGTTGTTTTTCTTTTATGAGTCTTGCTTTTAAAGAAATCTTTGTCTAACTCATGTCAGAAAAATTTTCACCTACAAGTTTTGTAGTTTTATTTTATTTTTTAATTTTTTTTAAAGATTTTATTTATTTATTTGACAGAGAGAGACACAGCGAGAGAGGGAACACAAGCAGGGGGCAGTGGGAGAGGGAGAAGCAGGCTCCCCACAGAGCAGGGAGCCCGATGTGGGGCTCGATCCCAGGACCCTGGGATCATGACCTGAGCTGAAGGCAGATGCTTAATGACTGAGCCACCCAGGCGCCCCTGTAGTTTTATATTTTACATTTGGAGATATGACACATTTTGAATTAATTTTAGTGTGTATGTGAGGTAAAAGTCTAGAAGTGTAAGTTTTTTTTTTTCTTGCATGTGAACATTTAGTTGTTCCAGCCCTATTATTGAACAGACTGTCCTTTTGCCATTGAATTGTCTTGGTACCTTTATAAAAAATTAATCAACCATAAATGTTTGGGTTTATCTCTTATATTTCTGTTCTTTTCCATTTAATCTATAAATTTATCCTATGCCAATCCCACACTAATTATATAATGATAGTTTTATATAAAGTTGAAATCAGGCAGCTTAAGTTCTCCAACTTTGTTCTTTCTTTTCAAAAATGCTTAGGCTCTTCTGCATTCTTAACATTGCTACATAAATGTTAAGAGCAGCTTGTCAATTCGTAAACAATAGCAAAAAAATCCCAAATATCCAAAAACCTGCTGAAATTTTTATAGGGGTTGTGTAGAATCTGTAGATTAATTTGAGGATATTGCCATTTTCACAATGTTGAATTTTCCATTTCATGAATATAGCATATTTCTCCAATTTGTAGCTTCTTTTGTAGGAATGTTTTATAATTATTAGGGCATTGGTTTTGAATTTCTTTTGATAAATTCATTCCTGAGGGTTTTTTTTTTATGCTATTCTGAATGGAATTATTTCCTTAATTTCAGTTTTGATTTGTTAGTTGCTTGTATATAGAAATACAGTTAATTTTAATACGCTAATCTTGTATCCTGTGATCCTACTAAACTTGCTTATTACTTCTAGTAGCCTTTTTTTTTTTTTTTGGTAGCTATTTTAGGATTTTCTGCATATGAGATCATGTTTTCAGCAAAAAAAGACACTTGATCTTCTTTCTTTCCAGTCTGTGTGCTTTAAATTTCTTTTCTTGCCTAATTGCATTGGCTGGAAACACTAGCTGCAGGTTGAATAGAAGTGGTGAAAGAGACATTTTTCTTTGTTTATAATAGGAGGGAATATTCATTTTATCATGAAGTGTAATGTTAGCTGTAGGTTTTTATAGATGCTCTTTATCAGGTGTGGAATTTCCCTTGTCTCTGGGTTTATTTGTTTTGTTTTTCTCTCTTTTTCTGCATCTGTTGAGAGGACCATTTGGTATTTGTGCTTTATTCTATTAATATGTATAATACATTAATTGATTTATGGATATAAAATCAACTTTGCATTCTTGGGATAACCCCACGTGGTCATAGTATATAATACATGTTTTGTAGTTAATATTGTATTAAGGATTTTTACACCTATTTTCATGGCAGATACTGGCCCATAGTGTTCTTTGCTTTTGCTGTCTTTGTTTAGCTTTGATATGAGAGTAGTGCTGGCCATGTAGAATTTGTTGGAAAATGTTCCCTCCTTCACTTTATCCTACACAAGTTTGTGAAGAAATGGAATTATTTCTTCCTTGAATGTTTAACAGAATTTGCCAGTGGAGCCATCTGGTCCTAGAGATTTTTGTTTTGTTTTATTTTGTATTTGTGGGAATGTTTTAAATACAATTTTGATTTTTCAAGAATAAATCCTTCTCAAAAATTAAATGTTTGATTTTTCAAGAATAAATAAATGTGGCTTTATTCACATTCCATAGCCCCCAAATGGTTGTTTTTGATTATTTTGTCCAGCTTGATACTTTTATTTTGCTAAAAGAATTTGCCACCTCCCTTCAGAGTACCACACTCAGAAGCTACTTCTCTACGTCTTTTTAATGGCTGTACAATATTCCATTTTGCAGATGTACCATAATCTAATAAAAAATAGTTTTGCCAAATTTTAAATATATTCTTAAATAGTGATACAGTTAAATTTAATCCACATATAACTTATGCTAGTAATTCACTAAAGTAGGTTCCTAGAAGTGAGTTGGCTGGGCAAAAGTTATGCACATTTTTATTTATTTATTTATTTTTTTAAAGATTTTATTTATTTATTTGCCTGAGAGAGACAGCGAGAGCAGGAACACAAGCAGGGGGAGTGGGAGAGGGAGAAGCAGGCTTCCCGCCGAGCAGGGAGCCCGATGGTGGGACTCGATCCCAGGACCCTGGGATCATGACCTGAGCCGAAGGCAGACGCTTAACGACTGAGCCACCCAGGTGCCCCAGTTATGCACATTTTTAATTTTAATAAATACTCTAAAGTTATTCTGGAAAATTTGTACCAAATTATTACACAGTTAGAATAATGTAAGAGAAGGTCCACTTCTCTCTGTCTGCCACTACTGTATACTGTTAATCTTATACATATTTGCCAATGTGAAAGGCAAAGATTGGTGTGTTTTTATTTGCATTAATTTAGTTAAGTGGAGTTGGGAATCTTTTTTTATGCTCTTTGACTATTTCTTTTTATTTTATGAAGTGACTTGCCATGTCCTTTGCTTGATTTACAATTAGATTGGTTGTCTTTGTCTTACTAATTTATAGGATCTTCTGTTATTTTAGTTATATGAAACTTCTTTCTGTTTTCTGTTGTAAATATTTATTCAATTTAGCCATTCACTTTTTTCTAGTCATAACTGTTTTCAGTCTTTTAAAAGCCTGTCTTGTAATTTATGTTTTTGTTTGTTTTTAAAACAGCAAGTTGTACAAGGGATTGATGTAAACCAAATCCGAGGGCTTGGGTTTGATGCCACGTGTTCTCTGGTGGTTTTGGATAAGCAGTTTCGTCCTTTACCAGTAAACCATGAAGGTAGGACCTTTCCACTTTCTTTCACTGGTGGTGGGAGACTGGCTGGGCCCCAGGTGTAACATGAGGTCAGATGTCTCTTATTGCCAAGGGTGAGATTTAGTGGTGGAGCACGGAGGCCAGAATCATGTCCTGGAGGTTACCTGGTTGGAGAACTGTTGGTGGCAGTGCTGACATGGGGGCTGGATTAGGGAGAGACTTGGCTCACTAATGCACAGAGCCACAGTGGAGAGCTCACTGAAGGAAGGACATAGGTGAGCCAAGTCCATTTAAAGGAAATAGAATAAGGTAGACAGGACCATGCATCACACAGAAGCTGGAAACAGATTGGCCTCTTTGTTTTCAGTAGCCAGACCAAAGGACATTCCCACTTAATGACATTGTCCTAATAGAGACTTGTGAGTATAATAATGAGCTGTTCAAATGTATGTGCCACTTGGGTTCACCATCAGAAGTTTTTCATGGGTCAAGGTCTATCCCTCTTGGAAAATTTTAGCAAGTAGCACAACACTGAGGTTGCAAACCCAAAAGCCCATGGTAGTGGGTGGGTAATGAAAATGAGTAAAGTGGGACAGGTTTGAAAAAAAACCAATAGCACATGTGTGGAGATAAATTTCAACTCATTTTTAGCCTTTTCATGAGCAGAAGACATTTGGGAGTGGTGGAGAACACAGCACAGTGGAAATTGCATGTTCCATCTAAGGAGTGTGGCTCTAGGCATCGTCAGTGAGTTGTTGCCAAGATAGCCATTGCAAATGTCTTTTAGGCCAAGATTGTGTTTGAGAACCCTCCGCAGTGGACACTGCTGTCGCAGTGCCCTTCTTAACAGGTGGCTGTGGATACCAGGGTACACTGGGACACCATGGAACTGGAGTCAGGAACGTCCTGGATCTCAGCTCTGTTCATGCTGAGTCATGACACCTTGAGTGAGTCACTTTCCCTCTGCATTTTCTGAAAGAATTGGAATAATGAACCATAGCTTTGCTGTGAGGATTGAGAGCCTGACACCTGAATGCTCAGAAACATTTCTTCCATCCGATCATGAATTCCTAAAAAGAGAATGTGTCCCACTCACTTTTATGGACCTAATTCATAGAATAGTGATTTTTTTTTTAAGATTTTATTTATTTATTTGTGAGAGAGAGAATGAGAGAGAGCACATGAGAGGGGGGAGGGTCAGAGGGAGAAGCAGACTCCCTGCCGAGCAGGGAGCCCGATGCGGGACTTGATCCAGGGACTCCGGGATCATGACCTGAGCCGAAGGCAGTCGCTTAACCAACTGAGCCACCCAGGCGCCCCATAGAATAGTGATTTATATAAATTACATGTGCTGGAAAAAGTATGCAAGTGGATGAATGGTTAGAACACAGTGGTAAGGATGTCCATCTTTCTACACACACACACACACACACACACAGAGACTTTTCCCCCTTTTTGCCACATTTATTAGCACCTCCCATTGCCAAGCCCTGTCTCATTAAGTGTTGGGATGTCAAAGACAAACATGAATGTTCCCTGTTCTCAGTGGCTGATCACTGGCTCGCCTGGCATTGTTCTGGCCTAGGAGGGCAGAACAGCCCCAATCTGGGCCACTTCAGAAAGCACAGACCGAAGAAATGGGCCTGAGCTAGCAGACCTCAGCTTGCAGCAGCAATAAACACTCTCCAGGTATGAGATATGGCCAGCCATGGATCTGGCCCCTTGGGGAGGCTGTCAGCACTTCCTTGATTGACTTGCTTTCAGTTGTGACCAAATGATGGTCTCTTAGGGATGCCGTTGGATGAGTTCTCATTTGGGGTGGACTTTAGATGTTAACAGCCCTAGGTTCCAAGGGCTCTAACCTCTGATCTGCTAAAATGCATGGTTTTTAATTCTGGCTTTATATTAGAATCAACCTGGGATCTTTTAAAGTCCCCAATTCATGAGCCTTACCTCCAAGATTTGTATTCGCTTGGCTTGTGGTGAGAGGAGGGCATCAGTATTGTCAAAGTTTCCTCCATAGTTCTGGTGTGTGGAGAGAATCACTGGGTGCAGCTGAATGGGCAGCTAAGATACCAGGAACAAGAAAGAACACTTGAAGTGGAAGAGAAGAGTTCCTTGTTAAGCCTGCTTACATATGCACCCTCTCTGGGTGCCATCTTTTTTCTCATTGCAGGTGGAATTGCCTCCTGTTAACAGCCCTTCTATTAAAACGATAGTTAGGTTGCAACCCAAATTATAAGTGTTGAAATAATTTTACTCCACCAAAAAGGTTAAAATGTACCCATTCATCAAATGCATCCAGCAGCATGTGCCCCTTACCACCTTCTTGCCTTTCAACGGGTTCTATTAAGGTTAGATTTTATCTGAAATGGATTATCTTGTGCTAGAAAATGAAATTTGAATTTTAAAGGTGACTCAAAGGTTGTTTCAAGACTTCTTATGCCTGCATGGCAGTGAACAGCTCTTGGTTAACTGGAGTAATTGTGAGGAGCAGGCAGTGAGGTCAGGAAATTAACCAACACCATTTAAAGGCAAACCCACAACACTGGCAAAAATATAAAGATGGTAACAAAAAAAAGGAAAGGGAAAAAAACCCCAAGTAAATTAAGTACAGTAGTTTAAGAACATTAATCATGACTACATGATAAAATATTCTCATTTTAGCCTCTTCTTGTTTGATCTTCTTTCCTTTGGAGATTAGACAGCCCCCAGGTTGGACCGTGGAGCCAGTGCTGCCTGCTTCCAACTCTGTAACGCCCCCTAACTCACAGCACAACTCTGCTTGGGTCATCCCAGCCGCAGGAGCTCTTGGGAGCAAGAAGCAAGGGTGGTAATTCAGGGTCGGGGAGGGAGTTATCACTTAGGCTACTCTGCAATAGAAACCTAATATTGAGATGTTTTTGCTAATTCTTAGTGATTTCCCACAAGCATACCTCCTGTGAGACATTCAGAATGTTAATTGAATGAATACATGGATGAATAATCTGCCCATGGGTAAACTGACTATATAACCCAAATTCTGCTCTAGCAGTTGCTTTTTTTTTTTAAATTTTTTAAAAGATTTTATTTATTTATTTGACAGAGAGAGACACAGCGAGAGAGGGAACACAAGTAGGGGGAGTGGGAGAGGGAGAGCAGGCTCCCCACTGAGCAGGGAGCCCGATGTGGGCCTCGGATCCCAGGACCCTCGGATCATGACCTGAGCTGAAGGCAGCTGCTTAACGACTGAGCCACCCAGGCGCCCCTAGCAGTTGCTTTTAATTCTCTTAAAACATGACACTTTCTAAGGCCTGTGCTTTGTTTCACGTGCTGACCCTTTCATGTTAGAGCCTCCTTCCTCACCGTCTTCACCTGGCTGACCAGCGGCCAGTCATTTTCAGAACTAAATGAAAGCTTCCCTGCCTTCTGGAAGCTCTCTGTGCAGCCTCGGGCTCAGCTGTGCATAGCTGCCTCTGTGCTCCATGTCCCACTTCTGTTCTGACTGTTGACTTACCTGGGAGACTGGCTTTGTCCGTCCAGCCACATGCTGCATATAGGCAGGACTGTGGCATATTCCTCCCGGCATCCCAGCACCCTGCACTGTGCCTGGCAGGTAACAGGTGCTCAGTGAGAGATTAAATGAGCTTTCAGTGGAGTCCTTTATTTGTGATTTTCTATAAGAACTGGAAAATGATTAACTTCCTATTTTTTGTTCACAATGCGAATCATTAATAGATAATCTTCATATATATATGTAATAAGCTAATAGAGTCTCACAGTTTCATTGTGTGGTTCTGTGTTTTGAGAGCCTCTTCCTGTAGAGGCAGTAGGAGCTGGAAAGTCGTTCCAGTTGAAAGTTCAGTGACAGGTGTTTTTGTCTTGAAGCTGCTGCAGTTGCATTTATACAATATTTAGGAAGCAGTATTGACATTGTTCCCCCTTTTTTTTTTTAGATTTATTTATTTGAGAGGGAGAGAGAGCACGTGGAGGGGAGAGGCAGAGGGAGAGGGGGAGAGAATCTTAAGCAGACTCTGTGCTGAGCGTGGAGCCCGTGGTGGGACTTGATCCCATGACCCTGAGATCATGAGCTGAGCCGAAACCAAGAGTCAGATGCTTAGCCAGCTGCTCCACCCAGGTGCCCTGATATTGTCCCCCTTAACACGCACACATACACACATGCATATGTATGCATGTGTGCACTTGTGTGTGTGTGTTTACCTACACAACCACAGTCTGATTCTGTGATGTTTCTGGGATGAGACCTGGACATCAATGTTTTTAAAACTACCCTGGGTGGTTCTAATGTACAAGGAGGGTTGAGATCCAAAACTTTAAGCAGTGATATTATACAGTATAATCACTCAGCTATTTAAAAATAAATCTTAGGGGCACCTGGGTGGCTCAAGTCGTTAAGCATCTGCCTTCGGCTCGGGTCATGATCACAGGATCCTGGGATCGAGCCCCACATCGGGGTCCCTGCTCAACGGGGAGTCTCCTACTCCCTCTCCCTCTGTCCCTCCTCCCTGCTTGTGTGCTCTCTCTCTCTTGCTCACCCTCAAATAAATAAAATCTTAAAAAAGAAACCAAACAAATCTTAGATGTCTCTCTGGAAGGTTTCAGGTATTTCCTCTTATTTTCCAAGTATTACTGTTGTTTGAGGAGCTTCTGTGGGACCTGAACCCCCCAGCAGGCAAAGCTGAGACTGAGTCCTTGCCTCATCATGGTGATGATGAACTGACTTCCATATTTTCTTAGGTTGGCATTTTTTTTTCTTTAAGTTTTAAAGATTCTTTTTCAGAGACATGGCAAAATAAGGAAAATAAAATACGTAACCTCTTGTGTACCCACTACTGAGGATAAAGAGATGAAAATTTGCCATCTTTACCACAGACTTTTTTTAAGGGAAGAACTACTTGAAGCTTTGGCTCATGTCCACACCCCCCCCCCCCGCCCCCGCACCTGGCAGGTGACCAGGCTGCTGTAGTTGGTGTTCACAAACACGTTGTTGCTGTGCTTTCCCAACATATGTGTCTACCCTCAACAACAAACAATATATATGGTGTTTAAAAATATCCCAGCTGGTAGCATTATTCATGTTGATATGTGTAGCTTGAGTTTAAGTTTGTTGTACCAATTTATTTATCCATTCTCTCAGCACAGATCTGTTTCAAAGCACGCTATATGCTTTTCCAAGCTGTGAGATAGGAGGCATGTCTTAAATCTTGGAGTCAGTTTGTCATGGAAAACGACCCAGGTCAGAGAGTTGTTTTGAGGATTAAGTGAGATGCGAATAAAATGTTTAGCACAGGGCTTTGGGCACGTATACACACACATACACACACAGAGCTTTATAAACATTTGTTATTAGCAAAGATATATAATTGCTACAGCTCTTCTGCAATTGCAGAATAATGTGTGAAGGGCCTGGTTCAATTACTTTTGGGTCCCCTTTTATCTTTCCCTTTTATTATCTCCCAGTTTATTCATTTCTGCTCTCTGCATTTTGCCATCCAGGAAGCAGAGGACTGTAAAAAGAATATTGGCTTGCCCATTAGTACATGAGGAATTAATTGAGGCCGTGGAAGGGAGAAAGGGACAGTTTGTTCCTTTGTGGGCTGCAGGATGGTAGAGGTCGGATGTGAGGTGCCTTGTGCTCCCTTTCCAGCTGGTTTTAAATTCTGTTTCTTTTTTCTTCTTCTTCTTGAGAGCCTACTATGTGATAGGTACTTGCCTTTATGCGCATTGCCTTGTTCGGTGAATGAAAAATCTCAATTAACCCTTAAATGCTATTAGGTGTTGTTATCCCTGTTTTCTAGGTAAGGACACTTAGGCTAAGAAAAATTTAATGACTCTTGTGATGTATCTCCACCTGTAACTGAAATAGTGCGCGTTCCCCATGAGGTCCGCCTGATCCCCAAACTGAAAATAATTCCATTGCTTCCCACTCCGAGAGAGGGGGATAAAGCAGCTAAGTTAACTGATTTTAATCAAAGTGACTAGAAGAAGTGGGGCTATAAGCAGATAAAAGCCATCGTATGGATGTAGTTGGCGTGTTATATTGGATATATTATTCTGTTGAAGTGTCTGTCCAGACAGCTCTAAAAAAGCCAACGTATTGTTTTAGGCTTACTTCATAGGCTCTTTTCCCGAAGATAGACCCAGAAAAGGTTTTCTGGAACAGAAGGGATAGGACAGGAGGGGAAGAAGTTGGGAGAGAATGAATGAGAATCTAATTAATCGGTAGATCTCAACCGGTTTTAATGTCGACATTTGACCCTGGGGTGACACTTAAAGGACACATCGCACCAAGGCAAATCCAAGGCTTGGGTGGAATGTACTAATTCATGTTGGTGGTAGCCCTCTCCCTTGCTGTTGCTGATGTATGAAATTATAGTAGTTGTGCAGATTGGTGCCCTTGGGATTCTGGAAGTGCCCCCTTGAAGGGGCACTTGAAGTAGAAGGCTAAGATTATGCGTGTGTCTTCCCCTCTCTCGTTTCTGCTAGGGGATCCCCGCCGAAATATCATCATGTGGCTGGACCACCGGGCGGTCAGTCAGGTCCACAGGATCAACGAAACCAAGCACAGTGTCCTGCAGTGTGTTGGCGGTGTGATGTCCGTGGAGATGCAGGCCCCGAAGCTTCTGTGGCTCAAGGAGGTGAGCGCCTAGGGTGCAGCGAGCATGCTAATCACAGCCGGGGATTCCGCTGATGTCGGATCCATCTGTACCAGGCACCGTGCTAAAGTCTGTTACGTTTGATTTTTCCCAGCAGCTCTCTGAAGAAGGTTGATCCCAATTTATTGATTACGTTGCAGTTAAATCATTCCTGTTTTTAGGTGCTAACTTTAGGCAGGCACAGTGATAAGTGTTTGACACAGATTATCTTTTTGAATCCTAGAAGCCACCTTATGAAGGTAGGGGTTGTCTCTTTTTGCGGGGAGGGGGTGAGGGTTTTCTGTAGACAAGAAAACTAAAGCTAATAGAGATTAACCAACTCACCCAAAATGACATGATAAGTATGTGGCAGAGCCAGGGTTGGAACCTGAGACTGGTTGACTCCAAAATCAGTTCTCTTAATATCCAGGACTCTCCTGGAGTTCAGAGGCTGATTACCATTCAACAGAAAGTAGCAGAGCTGGGCTTTAAGTCCACATCTTCTGACCAGAACCTTCTTTCCCTGTGCACTTGTATCCCCCAAGGATTAATCTGACCTTGGTGGCATGTTGGGGTTTTTCATGTCACCTGAACTTGAGTTTTCATGTCCTTGAGTGATACGGTGATCTCTGGATGGAGCCCTTGCATGTGGTTCCTGTTTCCAGATGTTCAGATCCATTATGAACTGTGGATAATGGTGATGTCAGCTTCATGGTGCCCAGTAGGGATGGATGTGTGAGAAAGTTCAAGTCCTCTGGGAACCTCAGGGACTTGAAAATCCCTAGGTGGTCTGGTGAGGAGAGAATCCATCTAATTAGTAAGACCTGGCATGATTCATTTACTGGCTCTGGGGTTTCAGGTGATCTGAGTCTTCGATTACTCAAAATGTATATGGGGGTGAGGGGAGTGTAAGGGTGCTGAGGAGGTGTCCCTGGATTGCCACCCAGAGCAGAAGAGACAGAAGCAAAGAGGGCATCAGTAATCAAGGGAGGTTTGGCTTGTTACCTGGTTAGCATATTGAGCTGTTGTGTAAGCTTTAATTTGCAAAAAGCCTTCTATATTTATTAAGAGTCTGAAAACACAGAGCGTTTTAGGAGTCAGGGGTTTCTGACCCTACTGGCATCACCTTATGTGACTTTGAGCAAAGCATTTCTCATCCCAGGCCTCACTTTGTCCATCTATAAAGTGAGAGAGCTGGTCTGAACCAGTTTGAAAATGTGATATAAATATATCCTGAAATACCAATCAGAATATAGAACTACTCCACACTGCCCACACCTTCTGCTTTGTGTTCTGTAGACGTTAATTGATTTAATCTTAGCAAGCTCTGCCTGATAGACAGCATGGGAAACTGAGGCTGACAGAGATAGCAGTATGATTTTCCTAAACAGATGGCAGAGACAGAATTTAAACCCATGTCTGCTGGCCTTCAAATCCCAGCTCGCCCCATCATGTTATGCTGCACTGAAATCCCTCTTTAAAGTGTGTCACTTAGGGTAGGACCAGGAACAGGGGAAGTGGTGTTTTTAAACCAGGCTAAACACGCTGCAAGGAAACAGATGGGTTGGATACATCACACCCTTCTTGGCCACAGGTAAGGAAGAGCTGTACTGAAGTAAGGGAGGAGGATCAGGTAGGTGGTCATTGGTACATCCTCAGGGCCTTATTGAGCACCTGCTTCATGGCTGGCTTGGGGCTGTATATCCCAGGAGGTCTGAATACACATCTGGTGTGAACCTCTCTGGATGCTCAGCACTGTGTGCTTGAGATCAAACTGTACTAAATAAAGCACATAGAAAATAATTAGGTTCTAGATTGCATGGCAGTCAGTGATTATGACCTCCAGAGACTGACCATCCATCCATCTATCTAATCAGTTCCATTTCAGAGTTTTCTGAGAAAGGCCTGAAACATTATCTCATCGTGTATTTAACTACCTGATGGTTGAGCCTCAAATCGGTTTTTAAAATTTCTTAAATTTATTTTTATTTATTTATTTTTGGTAAACACATACAGGAATCCATGCTGAGAATTCCTTTGATTTTTATCATGATTGCAAATTCAAATAAAAGATATTGTCTAATACCAGTTTTAGCATTTTCTCCTTAAAGCCTGACCCAGATGGCTTATGACCCTTTTCTGACTTGAAGGTGTAAATGAATCATCTAGGGATCTTGTTAAATTGTAGATTTCTGATTTAGTACTCCTGGGGTAGGGACTGAGAATTGGCGTTTCTGACAAGCTTCCAGGCGATGCTGATGTTGCTGGCCCAGAGACTTATAAAACCACTTCTAGTTCGAGAAGCTCTGTGCTTTATATCCTGAAGAGCACCTATTTGTGGAGAATCAGGAGACGGTACCTTCTTTTGAATGGGGCTATGGGAGACTGGGGTACCAGGAAGTTAGATACTTTCAAAGAGTTGTTCAATAGCACATCAGAGTCAGAACGTGACTCTGTGCTAAGCTCATGGGGCTGTCATTTCTTTACTCCCTTATTTGCTCTTTAATTCACCAAATATTAACTGAGGTTCTGCTGTGACCCAGCAGTGTCACAGGCACTGGGGACACAAGCACGAAGAGCACTCAGGCTTACCCTTGAGGGGCCCAGTGTCCTCTGGGGCAGTGGTGGGGAAGCAAAGGGGGGGTTTGGGTGGAGGAAAGAGACACGGAACCAGAACTGTCCAAAGATGTTCTAAGCACCTTGATAAAGGAATATGCAAAGTGCTTTCAGAGAAAATAATTTGCTTCCGGGAGGAGTTCTTGAAGATGAGTCTCAAGATAGGAGTGGAGGTTTTGCCTAATAGAGAAGACAGGGAGGAAATTCTAGAGAAAGACTATGGTTCATTTTTGGTAAGGTACGTAGGTCCTGGGATGAGAGCCCAGGATGCTTCTCTGAGTGTAGTAGGAGATGAGGCCAGGTAAGTAGCCTGGGCTCAGTTTGTTAAGGGCTTATTTGGTGATAGATGGTTTTTAAGCAAGGGGGAGGGAATGTCTTAGATACCTTTGGCAGGGATGAAGAGACTGGATTAGGGGTGAGGAAATGTGTGTGTGTGGGAGTAAGAACCAGTTTTCATACTTTCCTGATTATAGCACTTTGTTGGCTTTGCTTTGCTCTTAGGATAAATTCCAAAATTTGTAACACAGCCCAGAAGATGGTATGTGATATCATTTTCACCTCCCCCTTTCTGCTTACTGTGTGTCCCTCACCTTGCTCACTCTATCCACCGGGACCCCATCAGGGTGTCTCAAACATGCTCTGTTCTTTGCCACCTCCATCTTGACTAGGGGTTGGAAACTCCAGTGCATGGGCCACATCTGGCCTGCTGCTTGCTTGGGATGTTTTGGGAGCAAAGAATGGGTTTTACTTAAAATGGTTGAAAAAGGATTCAAAAGGAGAACGATGTTTTGTAACTTGTGAAAATTATGTGAAATTCAGATTTTCAGGGCCACAAAGTTTTATTGAAACACAGCCACACTCATTCATTTATGTTTTGTCTGTGGCTGCTTTTGCATCACATTTACACCTTCAAGACAAATGCGTCACAGTGACAGAGCTGAGTAGTTGAGACAGAGACTGTGTGCCTACAAGGCTGAAAATATTTACTCTGTAGACCGTTAGAGAAAAGTTTGCTGACCCCTGGTCTTGGTGATGTGATGCTGTCCTTTCTGCCCCTGAATATTCTTCCCTCTACTCAACACCGATCCTAACTTATCATTCAGGTTTCAGCTTTACTGTTATGTCTTCAGCAAAGCCTTGCCTGACTCTCCAATAAATTAGAGATCTCTTTCCATTGCCCTCTTACTTCACTGTATCTTTCTTAAATTGTAGTGATGTATTATTTTGTGTGATGATTTGCATGGTGCTTGGGTCTTCCCACCACTGTAATCCATGGGGGGGATGGAGAGCCTATCCGTTTTGTTCATGGCTGTTTCACTCTCCCTAATCAGCCTGCCGTATAGTAGGTAGTCAGTAAGTAGTTTCGAGTAGGGGCTCGGTAAGGGGCTTTTGCAGTCCCCCAGGTGAGAAGTCATGAGGCGTGAAGTAGGCACTGTGGGGTGGAGAAGAGATAGGTTCCAGAATTTTTAAAGCATACTATCAGCAGGATATGGAGGCCAATTGGCTATGAGAAGTGAGCGAGATGGCAGAGTCAGAGCTGACCACTCACTTTAGTACCGCTGTCATTCGTGGGCTCCTTGTCCTTAGCCTGGAATCTGATGACATCGGGAGTCGGGCAGAATCTGGAGTTCAGACTTCCCAGAAGACCCAAGTGATAGACTAGGACCACCGCAGCTCTTGGGCAAAGTCACGCAGGTCCTGGTTCTGCAATGTGGAATTTTAATCATGTCCTTTACATTTAAAATTTGTGTGTTTCAGGTTGATGTATGTCTCCTTAATAAGAATTGTCAGATAAAAGGAGAAATGCCATTTGAATTTTTCATAACCCCCAGCAGTCTGGCTTTTCCATTTGGTTTCAATGATTCTGACTCTCATCTTAATGAAGGCCAAATGTAAATTAAGTTCTGTCAAGGCTGGAACAGCTGGAGTCTCCTATCTTTATAAACATGAAACATTGCAGGGTAACAAGGTGCAGACTGGGGAAGGTCAAGAGAGTTAAGGGCTGATGCCGATCCTGACAGCTCAGTGTTAATGGAAGATAATTAACTGGTGTGTAGGGGCTTCGTGGAGATCTTCCAATCCGACTTTTAACTCATTTCCTCTTTTTGCCATTGTCAGCAGAACAGAAAGCTAATCATTTTATAGTTTGAGATTTTCATTGTTCTTTCCCAACTGGAACCAACTGGCTGGAATGTCCGAGGATTTTGTTGATGGGTTTAGAAGATCTGTCTGCCCCCGCCTCCCCCATCTCTCCCCAGTTCATGCCTCTGTGCTTCTGTTCCCCTGATAGCGTGCTGGGAAAATGAAGAAATGATTCTCTGGTTCAAATGTGCCTCTTGCTGTATATGTAGATTCTTTGGAGGAAGCTGGGAGTTGGGATGCCTAGAGAGGTGGTTTGATAACTAACTGTTAGCTGTGGAAGGTGTGAGTGGAGTGCTTTTTGTGAGAACAATTGAAAGAAAACAAAACAAAACTCCGTGAGAGGTCAGGAAAGCCTGGTTCTAGTCCTTTCTGTGAAGTAAGAGGCTTGTCCCAGCTCATTTTTAGTTCTTTGTCTGGCCTCTTTCTTTCCTTCTTCTTGACTGTATAATAACATCTATTATCTTAGATTTTTTCTTGCTTGAAATTCTGTGGAAGATAATGTTAATTTCCTTTCTTTGAAATATACCATTTCTTTTTTAATGGCAATTATGGTGGGAACTACAGTCTTTCTCTGTGAGTTATTCTGGCTTTAAATTGCATGTATAGGCCTATTATTGTTCACCCATATTCATCAGACCTTAGCAGTAGAGCTGATATAAGATATTGGGGAAATTTGGGGGATAAATCACAGTTCTGTAACAGAAGTAAAGTACAGGATTTGAAGCCAGACACACTTGGATTTAAATCACTCTCTGCCATTTACCAATTCTGGGACCTCAGACGAATGAAATCAACTTCTCTGAGTCTCACAGTGTTGAGCTGTAAAATGAGAATAGTAGTGTCAGCCTTGTGGAACTATTATAATTTAGTTGGATATTTGTAAAGCACTTTATGCAAGTAGATATTCAGATAGTAGTTACATCTTCACTTCCATTGTATTTAAAAAAAAAGTTTGTTCTACTGATGGTCGTGTCAGTAATATCCTATCACCAACTGAAAGAATTTTAAAAACTAGAATATCTTATTTCATGTAGTTGGCTGTAATGAGTGGTATTTTTCCTGTTTGACTAATAGCTAAGGAAAGCATCTAAAAACCACCATGAGGTTGTCAGAGACAATCATAGAAAATATCCAGTACAATAGTACAAAACATATTTTCAAAGTCATTCATTTATGTGACTCATCCACATCCTATGTGTAATCCCTATACCAGAAGGCAGCCGACTTTGAACTTTGAAGCAGGTTTACCTAATACCTTCTACTGTTTCCCCTGAAATTCACCATTGCCTCCAGCCTCAGCATTATTTTATTTCACAAAGATTATTTTATTTACTCTTCACACCCGACTTGTGGGGTCGATATGATCTCTTTTTGTGGGTAAGGAAACTGAAACTCAGAAACATTAAATGACTTACAGTCTCATACTGGGTGAGCAAACCTCCGTCGGGAGCCATACCGCAGCTCTGTGCCCTGTACCCGTCCTGTGGGGGCCTCTGTAATCCACTGTCGGGATCCAGAAGTGGTCTTTGCCTTCAGGAGATTATAGTCTGATGGGAGAAGAAAGATAACAGCTCACCTGAGCAATCAGATCGGAGAAAGGAAACAGGTGAAGACAGTAGCTAAAGCGTATACAGTGCTAATTATATATCTAGCACTTTTCCAAGCATTTTATCCGTGCTAAACTCCTCTAATCCTCACTTCCACCCTGTGAAGTATCAGATGATGAAACAGGCTCAGAGATGTTAAGCAACTTGCCCAAGGTCACTCAGCTAATAAATGGCAAGGCTGGGATTGGAACCTTGGCATTTCAGATCTAGAATCTGGGCTTATCACCATTTCTCCCTACCACCTTCTTCAAGTGTTTGCCTTGCAGAGTTTGGATAGATTAGTTCAGGGAAGAAATTTGTAAGTGATAACTTTAGAAGCCTCTGAGGCCAGGGACAATGGATGGTGGGTTCATTTTTTTTTTTTTTTCCTTTAACAAATATTGTTTATTGTCTCTTGTGCAATAGGCACTGTGTTGGGCGTTAGAGATTCCAAAGTAAGCAAGACAGGTAAGGGCCCTGGGTAGGCTTCTGAGAACTTAGATTCTAATATAGAGAGGCAGAAACTAGACAAAGAGACAAATACACACATACACACACACATACAAAGTGATTATATTTTCTGGAAAATGCTATGAAGGAAAAATACAGATGAACAGATTTGGCATGGCTGGCATGTTCTCTCTTGGGAGGTTTTGTTTGACCTGAATGATGATGATTTCAGGAAGAGAGGACAGCAGATTCATGAAGGGATGAAAGTACCTGTGAAATCAGCAGAGGAGGTCAGCAGGGCTGGGAGGGTGTGAACAAGGCAGAGAGTAGTGGGAGGTGGGTTGGAGCACTGGGTAGAGACCAGCTCCTGCATGGCCTTGAGGCCATGGGCAAGAATTTGGATTTTATTCTAACAGTAGTGGGGAAGGGTCAGTGGATTTGAATCATAAGTATGACATGATCTCTGGTTTATGATGTAGAAATCACTCTGGCATAGTACTGGGTAGGTAATAAATATTTGTATAACAACAAAGTTTACATTATAATGTTAAAAGGAAAAATTACAAAACTGTGCAGTCTTATGAATGTATTTGTTTTAAGAAATTATCAATATAGAGGGGGGCCTGGGTGGCTCAGTCTGTTAAGTGTCTGCCTTCGGCTCAGGTCATGATCCAGGGGTCCTGGGATGGAGCCCGGAATTGGGCTCCCTGCTCAGAGGAGAGCCTACTTCTCCCTCTGCCTCTGCCTCTCCTCCCCACTCGTGTGGCTCTCTCTCTCTTTCTCTCTCTCCTTCTCTCTCTCTCTCAAATAAATAAAATCTTTAAAAAAAAGTTATCAGTATAGAAAAAAACTGGCTATGTATACAAAAAACGTTAACAATGGGGCAATAGTTTGCTACTGTAATAGCACAGTGTTCATGCTTTTATTACTTCTTGGTAATTTTTCATGAAAAAAATAATCTTGTAGTCCTAGCTAACCTTTCTGTTTTATACTACTTCATCATTTAGCATAGGATTTTTTTCTTCTTGGGCATGTTTTCCTTAAAAGCCCCAACACAGTATTATTACCCCATTATACAGATGAAGAAAACAAGACCCAGAGGGTTTAAATAGCCTCCCCAAAGCTACACAGCAAATACAGGTGGCGCCAGGATTCTCCCCAAATCCAGCCTTCCTCCAGCTCCTGGGCTCTGCCCATTGGGCCTTGCTGCCTGTTCTCAAAGAGCACTCGTTTCTTACGACATGGCAGGGCTGCTGCCTGGCAGCTCACAGGCCGAATCTGGTCCCCAGATGGGTTTTGTTTGACCTTACCCTGTGCTTGAAAACAAAAACAAAAACAGAAACTTTTTTTTTTTGAATTAGTTTTCAACATTTAAAAACTAAGAAATTTCACATAAAAATCCAAATTTTCTGCTTCTTTAGAAGAAATAACAAAAGGATTTGGCAGTCGGGGGCCCACATTCCCATGTGGAAGGAACTGGCTAGTGCTGAGCAGGGGCTGCCCCCTTTAGAAGGGGCAAGTGTCCTTCATTTCACAGCCATCCCCACCCAGCTTGCTCTGCTCATTTCCTTTCCCAGCATTACCCTCTAGGCGTTTGGATTGGAGACCCAGGCTGTGGGAATTTGTTCAAGGAATCCATCATTACTTTTCCTATAACAAAATGCTTAGAGAAGTGGAAAGATTTTCCAGATGGCGAACTTCTCTGTCAGTGGCTCTAGGAATGCTATACCCATATTCTCTCACACACAGGTTTTTCTTTTGCCTGGCAAACTTACAATTTCGTCCTTCACTTGGGAAAACTTATACTAATTCTTCAAGACTCCAAGAAGCCTTCTTTGACTTTCTCCATCGGGTGTTGATTAGGCTCCTGCCCTTTGTCCCCCATGGCATTCCCCCCCCTTTCCTCTACCTTGGAATTTATTACAGTATATTATGCCTCGTTTATCTCTGTGTCCCTAATGTCTAGGGCACTGCTTAGCATCTAACACTAACCGCCCAGTAGATCTTTTAACCGATGGATGGATGAACAGATGAATGAATTTACCAAATCATTTATCATGCCATTTTTGATTGTTGTGTACGTCTAACCAGCAGTTCCATTCTAAAGTAAAGATCTCCTGCAGACCAAATGTAAGTTCATTTTCTCTTCCCCATTGTGGAAAGGGAAGTTTGGAGTATTACCACTCCTTTCCACCCCCTAGCCACCCGTTGGCTGTAGTCCTGTTACCTTGAGTCACAGCTTATTTTGTGTGTGCAGTGAAGGCCCCAGATGGAGGCAGGAGCTCCTCCTGGCCTCTCTACTGTGACTCTGTGTCTTGAGCATAACCCTTGGAGCTGCTTCCTTTACCCTGCGAGAGAATCCAAGGCGTATGTACTGAATCCAACAACCTCTCTTTGGAATGTGTATACCAGGGGCCCTGTTACGTTCGGACCAGATTTCTCCCAGCCTTTGAGCAGTGTGGACCGTGTTGTCAGCTGTTGTGAGGGCATCTTTTGTGGATTTTCTCTCCAGGGTGGTCTGCCCATAAACTGGGCTTATAACTAAATATTCGGAGTGTTGAGGCTGGTGCCTTCATCTACCTGGACAACGAATCCTTTCCTTATCATCTTTGCATTTGCATATTTGATTTATGCCAAGTATGTACTGTATTCTTTTCGTTTTATAGTCCAACAAAGTAATTTTAAAAAGTAGACCTTCCCCACATAAAAGGACTTGGTCAGATAACTAGTAACATCTAATAAATGTTGGCTATTATTATACTATATTTTGTATTTTGCTTTATGGCTTATGGTAGACTTTGATGTATATTTTCTTTATTTGACCATGATGACATGGTCTTGTGGGATAAATATTACTATTTGCCACATTTTATAGGTGCATATACAAGCCTCAAAGAAATGAAATGCTTGTCCACAGGGATTAGGATTGGGTCCCCTTCAGTGAAGGTCCTCGTGGTTCTAAATCATGTCTTGTTCCTTCTCCTTTGGGTTGATGGATTTTTAGCTCCATAAGAGCAGGGACCAAATCTCTCTATCCATACCTGGCAGTTGTCTCCCCAGAGCCAAACACAGTGCTTGCATTAAAATCATACTCAATAAATGCCTGCTAAATGAGCTCACGTTGCCTGGTCCGAGCCACACATATGGCTGTAGCAGGAAGGCCCATGTGCCCGGCATTTCTGCTGCCTGTCTTCCTGACCACTGTGTAGGGATGTCCGCTACATCCAGGCATTTTTAATGTAACCAGAGGCAAGAGCAAGATTGCTAAGTTCAGCTGCCTTTATGCCTAGGTGGAATGATTCAATGTAAAACAAAAATTGGACAACATTCTTTTCTTATAGTGGCTACAATGCCACTCTATGAGCTTTAGAAAAGATATGAAGAAAGACAATGCATTTAATGTGTGTCGTGATAGAGGAACTCGTTGGCACAATCCACCTTGTGGAAGTGAACTGTAACCTTGGAAATCTGGAGACTCAGGGTAGGTAGATGTTGATTGAGGGAAGAGAGGAGGCAGGCCAGAAGTCAGGAAAGATGCTAGATGGGATTCTTCTGGAAAGATAAGTCAATCTCATTTTCTCTGTATATACAGCTTGGTTTTACTCTTTTCTTTTTTTTTTTTTTTTTGGTTCAAAATGAGAATAGCTGTTCTGTCTTATAGGGACATACTCATTTAATCAGTGAAACGAACTTTTGGCTGGTAACTACTATGTAGAAGATGCTATGCTTGGGGTTGGGGAGATAAAATGGAAGCTGACAGTGTCCTTTATCTCAAGTTGCTCCCAGGTCTAAGACCAAGTGCAAGAGGCTGTGAAAGCCATTTTCCCCCAACATTTTATGATCATAATCTTTAAACATACGGAAGAGTTGGGAGAATTTTATTGTAAATGCTCAGAACCATCACCTGGATTCTGCCATTAACATTTTACTTGCTTTATCAGGTATATGTCCATCTATCTGCCCTTCTATCCATCATCAATCATCCTTAAGTTTTTGCAAGTTGAGACATTGTTACACTTACAAAAGCAGTTTGAAATGTGTTTACCTTATTGAGATACTTACTAAATTCTATTTAAGGTATTTACCCTGTTTAATTGCTGTCTACAAACATCATCAATACTAGCACTAGAATTTATTAGATATCTACCATGTGCTTTTAAGTTTGCTATCTGACTTAATGTTTATGAAAGTTCTGTGAGGTGGATGTGATCACTTACTTTGCAGATAAAGAAGGTGAGGATAGAGGAAATGAAGTAGATTACCACTTACTGACTGTTGGATCTGGCAGGGCTGGAATGGAAACCTGGGCTTTCTAACTCTAGGAAATGGATTTAAAAAGAAGTTTTAAAGGTTAGCTGGTCAAACTCCAGCCTTTATCAGGCACGATCCCCCATCTTCTCTACAGATGAAACACCTGGGTAGAGAGCTAGTTCTCATAGTTCAGGTTGCAAATCCCAGATAACAAATTTGTCTGACTGAAATTTTGAAGTTAAATATGAATTCTAGAATGAAAAATAATCAAAGTCATCCTAAGTTAGACTCCCAATTAAAGGATCATGCCTGAGACCCTCCACTACACAAATTCCAACCCATTCCTCTTTATCCATGCTGTAGCACATTAGTTACCTCTTAAAGAGGTGGTCTTTTCCTCCCCTTTGCATTCACCTTAAAGTGTTTGTAGTTCAAAAAAAAAAAAAAAAAGAGTAAATGATTTAACTAGTTCCTTACCTCTTCTGAACCCAGGGGTCCTGGAGGCACCTCTGCAGCTGACCTCACTCAAGGGTTATCTCTTGCATCATGCTGTGGCCACTCTGCTGGCTGAATGATAAAGTCATTCAGGGATCTCCTTAACACCCCACGTCTCCTGAATCCTTCCTGTATGGAGAGGCTGCGGATTAGGTAAAACTTGGTAATAAAAAGTCTGATCTCAACTCTATAGCCCCATCAGTACCCGTCCCCACACCCTCTTAAAAAACTGCTTTAGTTTGGCTTCCAAGCTTTGTAATCTCAACAGTCCGTGTCTTCTGGCTCAAAAAATGCAAGATTAGGGAGTGTTCAGAGGGAATGAGCGACCTGCCTGAGGAAGTGTCTCTGCCCTCCCTGGCTTCTGTCTCTCATTTGGGCTTTGCCAGAGGGTCGGAACTGTGGCACAGAGACATTTTCTCCCAGTCGTGCTATGTGTGTAGCTATTGGAGCTTGCCCAAGTAAAGCAAAGCGAGCAATTAGGAAATAAGATCTTTTTGCCAATTAATTATTCATAATATTTTTAGTAATAAGGATTTGATCTTCCCCAATATAATAATTATTATTACTTCACCATCAGTGCATGAAAATTATGGGTCACGGACTCGCACCAGTCCATGGTCTGGTATTTGGGAGCAACTGGTCTCCGTGAGCACTGAAATTCTCCTGCAAAGCTGGCATTCTGTGGATCTAAGATAGATGAGAAGAGAATCAGGACCTGAGTGAACCCTACTGCAGTTGTCTTGGCATGAGGCCATGTGGTCTGGCTTTGGCTGAGGGTCAGAGACAAGCCCATGGACCTGAGAAAGAGGGTGAATCACTGTGCAAGTATTTATCGAGCACCTCCCTTGTCCTGGGAAGTCGCAACCGGACAGTAGTGTATTGGCCTTGGAATTCATGTGGCTGGGGTTTCACCCAGGCTTTTCACTTACTATCTGCATGATCTTGGGCAATTCTCTTCACTATGGGCCTTAGGTTCCTGTCTATAAAATGGTGTTAAAGGCAGTATTGTTTCTCTGTGTCTTGGAGGGGAGGGTATTTGGTAAGTTGTAGAGTGCTGGTATGATGATGTATTTCCAAATGATGAATATGATGGAAGTGGTTGGTTTGGGGAAAGAAAATTAGGCCTATTTTTCATATTCTTCTCTCTAGGTGCAGCTGAGAAGGCCAAGAGTGAAGGGAAAAATTCACATTATTGTGAGGGCAGGCAATTAACAAAGTGTGCTTAATCTTTAGGGACAACTTGGGGTGCAGGTATTACTGTCCTGTTTGAACAGGTGGCAACAGGCTGAGAATATTCACCTAATGCAGCTCATGAGTGGTCAAGCTGGGCTCTAACTCGAAGTTACTCAAGCATGTGCTCATAACAGCTCACAGACCAAGGATCGGGGAGAGTGGAAGAGCCTGGGAGAGAGTCAGTCTGTCCTCAGATGCTCCAGAGCAGTCTCACTTACCCTGTCACTGGTAACTTATGGGGTCTTCAGCAACAAACATGCTCAGGATGATGGCTCTGAGAATGAGTACATCTTTTAGAAGTGGTCTAAGAACGGTGTGTGCTCATCAGTTCCCACCAGAATCAATCAGGGACATTTATTCATTCAGCAAATATTTATTGAAAGTGTACTTTATTCCAGGAACTCAGGAAAGTGCTGGGAATATAGCATAAGAGGCCCTATCCTCCAGCTGCTTCTGTTCTAGAAAAGGGACAGAAATGAAGAAATGAAGTCCCAGTGCCTTATAGGTGGGATGGCATCAGGTCTCTGTGGAGCTACACCCTAGTTAGGGGAGAGGAGTCAGGAGGAGGTGGTCTGTAGGCAGGGGCTGAGGTGGAGGGGAGCTAGGTAAGCCCTCAGGTGGGGTGGCTTGCAAAAGGCAGGCCGGGTAGGTGCAGTGGCACTGGGCAAGGTCTGCCCATCTGAGGAGACGAGACCTCCGTGGGGCTGCAAGTACCCTAGGTTGGGAAGGCAATGAGTGAGTCAGTCAGAAAGCACCTTTTGAGTCCCATCTGTGTGTTTACTGCTATTCCTGATGGGAGTTTTCCATTTGCACATGGATAGAGCCACCATACTCCAGCCACAGGGAGAGAAAGGCTGGGAACTCTCTGCCCCTCCCCCCATTTCTGACACTCCCATCTCAAGGGCCTGAAGCTGAAACGCAGGGCTCACTTGGCTGCCGTGTCCTCTCTGAGCAGAGGGGCAGTGTCCTCATTTCAGTTCCATCAGGACCAGGCTGGACAGCACCCCAGAGAATAAAGCGGTGAATGAACCCCTCTAGTCCAGCAGGGTGGGACTGAAGGCCAGGCAGGGGCTCTTGCCACCTCTCCCTTGGTGGGCGTGTGACTCAGAGGCAGTGACATCAGCCATGACTTCATTCGCCCAGAGGAGAGACAGTGTGCAGACCGACAATGGGCTCTGGTTCCTGCCCTTCGTTCCCCATGGTGTGTCTCGTCAGGGACACTGCCACAGTCCTGCTCTTGTTTTCCACACATCTTCATTTTTCTGTTTTTTTCCTGTCTTATTTTATTCATTTCTCATGTTTAACCTATTCATTTACTTTGCCCCATCTCCCCTTTCATTTTGTCCATCTTTTGCTTTGTCTTTATTTTCTTCCTTTCTTTTCTTGCACTTTCTCCTCCTTCTGTGTCAGAAATGCATATGGAAAGAGGTTCTCCTGCTTCCTGTGTCTTCTCTCCTCCAGACTGCCCACATGGCGTTCTGTCCAAACCTTTCTAAAACCGTACTCACAAACCACTCCCCACCGGGACTGACGTGGCTCCCTCTCTTCTGACCTCAGTGTCTAAGACAAATTCAGATTTCCTCTTACTATACTTCAGCATACATCTCTCAGGCTAAACTTCTCAGGATTCCTTTTCCATGGCCAGGGATACAGTTGCTGCTTCTTCCTGAACTTCTCTCAGGCGGTAGGCGCCAGCTGGATCACCCTCCACCCCATCTCTCCTGGTCTTCGCCTTCCCTCCACACTGAGGTCAGACACTGCCTCCCACATAAAACTTCTCCTTGGCTGCTTGCCCACAGCCATCGCTTTCTTTCATGACCATGCAGTATCCTTAGTTTATAACAGGTATTATTAAACTTGGGTTATTCTTTTTCTTTTTTTTAAGATTTTATTTATTTGAGAGAGAGCATGAGAGAGGGGAGGGGTAGAGAGAGAGAGAGGGAGAAGCAGACTCCCTGCTGAGCAGGAAGCCTGATTCAGGGCTTGATCCTAGAAGATCCCAGGATCTGGAGATTATGACCTGAGTCAAAGGCAGACGCTTAACCGACTGAGCCACCCAGGCTCCCCTAAACTTGGATTATTCTGTACTATTTGTACATGACTGCCAAGTGTTTCATATACAGACTCTGTTCCACTTACCCAGTAAACAACATGAGAATTGGGGCCAGTATACACCTGCCTTTCATGCATGGTCTTAGCACAGACTTGACCACAAACCGGGGCTGATAGACAAATTGTAGCATGGTCAATAACTATTTCATTTGAGAAATAATTATTTCATGCTAACTGTAGAGATACAGATGAGAAAATTATGGTCTTTCCCTTAAAGGAGGTAACAGTCTAGTTGGAGAGACAGATAGGTCCCCATATAATTTGAGAAGAGTAAGGATTGTGGAGGAAACTGCTAGTTTCCTGTTTATTGGGGATGTGCCAAGATGGGCACATTAACATCTATCAACTCATCAAGTTGAATCCTACTAACAGTACCGTGAACTAAACATTGCTGTAGATGAACATGAGACCCGTGGATAGTAGGCGACTCACTGTCCAGAAGGAATACAGCTAACAAGGAGAAGAACCAAGGTTTGAAGCAGAACGTGTCTGTCTCTAAGGCTCCTGCTGCTTCCTGAAGATGGTAACAGGTCACGCCACTGACAGTCTAGTAATAAGAACAGTCATTTGAGAAGTGCTTACTCTGTGCCACATGCTCTAAACATTTCACATACAATTGCTCATTTGTTCCCTCAACAACTCGATGGTGTAGGTAGTAGTATTGTTCTCTGTAGTTATTATAGGACCAGGAAATTGAAATGGAGAGTAGTTAAGTAGCTTTCCCAAAGTCCTATGGCTATGAAGTGTTAGAGCCCGGATATGTACCCTTGCAGTCTGGCCCTGGAGAAGAGGCAGCAGAATGTTCTGAGGCGCCCCCACAGAGAGCAGCATACTGCATTTTCAGAACTGCCACTGCATCAGTCCGTTTGGAGAATCAGGGACTGGGGGGTGCTGATAGGTGAAGGTGTTGAGAGGTGAGGCTCAAGAGGAAGCTGGAGCCAGGTCACAGAAATCATATAGTGTTCAATGCCCTCTACAAAGACCTTCACAAAAGACACAAGAAATGTTCTATGGAAGGGATGTTTTCTGTGATGTTGAACTATTCCACATCCACTGAAGTTATGGTCTTTTTCTATTAGTCGAGTTGTGAAAGGATTTCTCCGTTGTGGACCTTGTCTGTGCCTTGCAGGAAATGACAGTGGAACTCTGTAACAGTGGGATATACCTGCCCAAATAAGGCCCAAAGAAACGCCAAATGGAACAGTAAAGCATACCTGCCCTTTACGGGTTGGGGATGAGTAAAGTTCAGGTTGAAGGAAATTTGGGGAAGAAAGAGGAGGGGGCATCCATGTCAGCCAGCCTGGCCCTGATGCCAGGTTGTCCTCAGGTGTCCCGGAACACTGGCCATTTGATGGAGTGCTGTTCCTGCCTCAGCCCCCTCTGCAGTGGTGCTTGGCAGCCATTCAGCACGGGGTTGCACTGACCCAGGAATCCAAGCCAGGATGTGAATGAATCCATTTTCCAATTAAAATGAAACTTCTCCAAAGACCTACTCACCCCAAGAAGAGAAATTTATCTTCCTGGCAGTCTGGTTTGGCTAGAATGTCTCTGCTCCCAAGACAGACGGTGAAAAGCCATTAACTTGAATGAGGAAAGAGAGACTGGGACAGTTCTTATTCACAATCTTATTCATTTATTCATTCATTCCTTATTCCCATTTCCACAAACGCCTCTTTAGCTTATACATCTCTGCTCACTTATTTATTCCTCCATTCAGCTAACATTATTCATCATCTATATAGCAGATACAATCCTAGGTCCTGGGAATAGATTTTAAAAAAGAAGAAGTCTCCCCTTCACCCTCCACTCCCCGCCCCCCACCTTGGAGCTTTCAGTCTAGTGAAGGAGACAGACCCATGAATGGGTGTGACGGGAGGTGCCATGATAGGGATATTCACAGAGTATTATGGCAGTATAGCATGGGATCACCTTACTCGGGACTCAGGGAAGAGTGTGTGGAGTGGGTAATAACCTGAGTTGAGTACGAAATGATGAGTACATGTTGGCCAGGTTGAAGAGGGGAGGGTATTCCAGGTAAGATACACTAGGAATCAAGATATAATGGTAAGAAAAAGCATGGTGTATGTGGGTAATTCTAGTATAGTATCTCAGAGTGATCAGAGACGAAGCTGGTGAATAAGACATGGGTTGTATATGCCATGTTAGTGGATTTTATTTTTAACTCCAAAGGTAGTAGAAAACTTTGAAGGGTACAAAGTATACTAGATTGAAAGCTCCCTGTAGGTGGGAGCTGTGTCCGTTGTTTGCTTGTTTCCTTAGCACTGAGCATAGTACCTGACATGTAGAAGATAACCAAATAAATAATGAATGAATGAGTGAATGATTTATATAGTCAAATGTACATGTTACATAGGTGATTGTGTTCTAATTGGCTGTGTAGATGGTGGGAATCGAAGGGGGTGAGATTTGAAAGTTAGCCACTGTATCAGTTGGGGTGATAACAAACCACTTCAAAACTTAATGGAGTGAAAAACCAACCATTTATTTACTTCGTAATTATGCAGTTTGTTGATTTGGGATGAGTTAAGATAAATGATCTTTCTGGTCTCTACTTAGTCAAGAGTAGAGTAGGTTTCCTGGGTAGGGTTTTGGTCTTGGCTTTGCTCAGCTCTCTTGCATGTCTGGAGCCTTGGCTAGGGTGGTTCATTTCTGCTGCACGTGTTCTCTCGTCGTCCAGTAGGCCGGCCTGAACTGCTTCACCAAGCAGCACTCCACTCCAAGAAGACAAGAGCAAGGTATTTTGAAACCTTCATTCAGAAGTAACAAAGTGGCACCTCTGCTCCCTTCCGCTGGTCAAAGTAAGGCCAGACCAAGTGAAGTGGTAGGCAAACGGATTCACCTCTTGATGGGAAGAGCTACAGTGTTATATTGCAGAGGGCATTAATACAGGGAAAGGAAGAATTATGGCCACTTGTAGACTGTCCATAGATATGATAGCTGTAATCTAGGCAATAGAATGTGATGGACTGAAAATAGGATAGTGATCTAAGATGTAGTGTGATGGTTAATTTTATGTGTCAGCTTGACTGGGCCTCAGAGGGCCTAGACATTTGTTCAAACATCATTTTGAGTGTATCCAAGAGGGTGTTTCTGGATGAGATTGACATTTGATCTGGTAGATGGAGTAAAGCAGATTGCCCTCCCCAAGGTGGCCTCATCCAGTCAGTTGAAGACCTGAGTAGAACAAAAAGGCTGAGTAAGAGGGAACTTCTCCTACCTAATTTCCTTGAGCTGGGACATTGGTCTTTTCCTGTCTTTGGACTTGGACTGGTTCTTTTTGGGTCTTGAGCTGTTGTTGGCCTTAAGACTAGAAATTATACCATAATTTCTCCTGGGTCTCAGGCCTTCAGACTCAGATTTGAACTTCTGGGTCTCCAGCTTGTCTACTGCAGATCTTGGGACTTCTCAGCCTCTATAATTGTGTGAGCCAATCCTTATAATAATTTTCTTCATATACATATGAATAAGATTTCATATATATGAAGGGTATATATATATATACATATATATATATATGTATATATATAATCTCCTTTTGGTTCTAGTTCTTTGGAGAACCCTGACTAATACTAATAGAGGGTGAAGTGTTGGGGACCTCTTCATGAATGAATTGGGATGGATGATTGGATGTACAAAATGAGAGAGAAAGAGAAGTAGAAGATGACCCTTTGGGTAACTGGAGCAACTGACATAGAAATCAAGGCAGAGGAAAACATTTGGGGAAAAACCACAGATTCTGCCTTGCACGTATTGAGTTAGAGGTGCAGTGGAACATCCAGGAGGCATGTCTCAGAGGAGTGTGGAGTTTGAGATTTGGCAAGTCATCTGACTTGTAGTTGGTTGGAGCAGTGGGAGTAATTGAGATTGCATAGGCAGCATGTGAACAGTGAGAACATTTGGGTGAGGGAGGAGCTCTGGGGAGCATCCACAATTAAAGGGCAACTAAGGAAAAGGTGCTCAAGAAGTAGATGAAAAAGCAATGAGAAGCGATCCAGGAGAATGAAGTATTAGGGAAAACCTCCTCACCTCTTCACTAGTCCAGATCTTCTGCTTTCTTTCATGTCTGTTCCAAGACCTTCTTACCCATGCCAAGGCCTTCTCTTCATATTAGGACCCCATCCATCCCTCCTTCCCAACGACAGTACCACCCACGAGGAATTGTGTTGTCTAGATCACCATCTCCTTTCCTCCTGGTGCTTCTGCATTTTTTTATGTTTTCGGGAGGCGGGCACCTGAACTAGTCCTGGGCTCATCATTAGTGATCTACATTTTAGTCTGCTTTGCACTTATCTGTGCGTAACCTTAGGACAGGGTGCTCCCTTTCCGGGTTTTAGTTTCTCAACCTGCAAGGTGAGGTTGATCGCTTCCTGCCTTCCCTGCCCTACAGAATTATACAGAGCAGATGAGCTCATGCATGTCAAAGTGCTTTGACATACATGGAGCTCTGTAGCAGTAATGAGGGTGAAACTTGTTGATTTATCAGGCACTCTACATCATTTCATTTATTTCTCACAACATCCTTTGAGATAGATGCTAGTAATACGGCACTTGAGGAAACTGGGGCTTAGAGAATTAATTTGCCTAAAGCTACACAGCTGGGAAGTGGTGATGCTAGTAATCAAACTCAGGTCTGCCTGACTCCAACGTTCTTAGAGCCCACATTCCACAGCCTTGTTTTCCTAATGCATGTGGTGGTATCACATTCCTGGCGAAGTCAGCTTTGCTCAATATGATCAGTTTTCATGAAAATGATAACTTTTTTTATGGTTGGGAAATCAACTCTAGTGTGGGCTAGAAGTTTGCCTTTCTGTACAACCATAGGCCTCTAGGGGGGATGGTGGGGGAGGATGCCTACAAATCTAGTTCCTAAAAATTAATTTAAATTATACAATGGAATTATTTCATTTCACAAATAAGTTCTATGATAGTACAGTTAAACAAATCCCTCTCTAATGGGGGCTGTCCTGTCAATTCAGATTTTTGTTTGTTGGGTTTCATCTTAGTGGCATAGATGCTTATTCAACTTGACCTCTAGGCTTCTGCTCACATCTCTTCCCCACAAAGCCTTTTCTGGCTACTCCAGCCCCAAAGCTCTTTCCCTCCTCTGAACCTTGTCTGTGATTACTCATTAGAGGCAAATATATGGCCTACACAAAATATTATGATAAAGTTATGAGGCTGACTCACCAAACCTTGGTATCAGGCTCATTACATTATTGTCATACATCATCTTAACTAATTACCTTTTCCTTTGTGCACATCTTTCTCCAGCCCTGCTGTAATTTTCTTTTGAAAGAGCCTGACTTTAAATTTCTTTATACCTCCTGAAACTTTCTGCATTTTTTTTTCCCCCATGTGTGAGCTGGTTTTTGCCCTCTGGGAATCTGTCATTTTGAGGCAGATTTAAGCACATGTTTATATAATTGGGATACAGCGGGGCCCTGGAGGGATTCAATGAAAGGATGGCATTTGAGTTGGATTTGAATCAAAGGTAGAAGCTTGGTTATGGGAGAAGGTGGGGAAGGCAATCCAAGTAGAGGCAGGAGCCTCCACACAGGCGTGGAAATGTGGAAGGAGCATAATGCATTTGGGCAAGTGAAGGGAATGAGGTGAGTGCCGGGTGCAGCGCACGAGGAGATGAGCCGGGAAGGATTCGTCATTATAATGGCCAGGGTGTTGAGTGTCCTGAGGGCTATGCCAAGGAGTTCAGTGACTCTAGGCCAGGAATGTAATGGTAAGTTTTCAGTTTTTAGATACCTCTAGTAGCACAAACCTCTCAGCGTTATCTGCCTGTCTGACCGGAGATAGGTCTGGTGTTTGGTCTCTTCTGTGTGGATGGGAGTTTGAAACACACATTTGTTTCATTCATTCTGGGAGGTTTCTGGCTGCAGATTATGACCCACTCTATGTTTTCAGCATCATTTTTCTTTTAAGAATGACACTGAGGATTACGTTTCCTCCTGAAACATCTTTCTTCTCTGGCCTATCAGCTCGTGCCCTAATTTGGAGTCTACGATACAGAGTGAGGATAAGGCTTTTGCTTTTTCTTTGGAAGTTATGCTGGAAAACAACATTGTACTTGGGCTGTTCAGGCAGGATCATTCAGTGGGTGAGCAATTAGGGAACTCTGTTCCCTCCCTTTTGTTCACTGCACACAGCAGATAGCCCAGACAGCACGTCTTTGCAATTCATAATAAAATCCTTGGATGATCCTGTTTTAGCTGCTCATCCCTACCTTCTCATGCTGCTCCTAGACCCTGGTGTCTTCCGACACACCCTGCAGGACTTGCTTCCTGTTCCCCATTAGTTCCTTCAGCATCAAGAAGCCGGGAGATACCTCACTTCCTCCCTGGACACAGAGAGAGGGCAAGGGAGAAAGTTCCATCTCTCTGCTCCGAGGCTGGCAGGGCGGCTGCTGCCTGGCTCTGAATCTTGGCTATATTGCTCTATCTCCACCCTCTGCTGAGACCCGCAGCTGTGTGCACTTTGAGTTGTAGCCTCCTCCCAAGAAATGCTGTGGTTTTATGAAGTAATAGATTAAAAAAAAAAAAAGTAAGAAGTTGTTCTCTGGTTGCTTTCAAGCCTGGGGGATTGCTTAGCTCAAAGGATTGTTATTGGAATGCAGAAGCCTTTAGTGCCAAGTCATACACCCCAAATCACGGCCGATTCCTTTTTTTTTCTTGAAAAGACTAGTTTTTGTTAGTTGCTTGGTAACTGGAAGATAGGCTTAACTCATTCTGCACAGAGAACTTCTAGTGTGAACTGGCTTCAGCTGTCATGTGATGAGATACAGCTAAAGTTGGTGTGTGTTGAGGGCCTGCTCTGTGCTTTCTCTGCCCCGTACACCATCCGTGCATGGAAGGTGTTATTAGGTCCGCAGAAGTTAAATGAGCTGCTCAGGATTGGAAGTGAAATCTCTGAAATTTTTTAAATTGTGTACAGAAATGTATTTGGAAGGGCTTTTGCTTGTTTTCTTCTGTAAAGGATGGCAATAGCTTCCATCATGATGTTCCTCAAAGGCCAAACCCCACATTTCTGACGGGTCTGGGAGCCTCAGGATTGTGACTGTGGTATAGTGGGAGAAAGGAACACTCACTTTAGAGGTAGAAGGCCAGGCCCTCTGTGACTTTGGCCTAAGCCCTGTCTGAAATTGTTTCTACGTCCTTAATGTGAGACTGCTGTATATTCACCTACACACCCCTGAACCGCCCTTAGAGTCACATGTGATCAGGCGTGTGGGGGCTCTCTCGTGAGCTGTGGAGGAATACAGGAGGACAGTCACAGGCCCAATGGTTCAAAAAATAGAATTAATTCAGTAAGATTGAGGCCCTCAGCTGGGACTGTGTACTGGCTGGGGAGTGGGAGGGCAGGAGAGATTTTCCCACAGAACTGGATTAAAAATCCATCCATGGGGCTACGTGCTCTTGGCCCATCTGGCATTCGATGACAAAGCACTTGTGAATCATGTAGCCCAACATAAGAACAGCATGGGATCCTTACAGATAGTCTGTCAGCATCTCAAAGTAAGAGATCAGGCTTTAGGAGGCATTCCCTCTCATCCCTGTAAACTCTGCCCCCTTCTCTTTGCTGGCTAATCTCCAGACTGCTTTTGTAGAGAAAGCAGGGACCATATCGCTCTCTCTTCCTCCAAGACCATGTGTGTTCTTAAGGATACATCATACTTCTAATTAGATGCTTCTGGTTTCTCATCTTATAGACAGAGGTTGGACTGGGGTCTGTGGCTTTGGTAGATGAAGCTGGCCCGGTCTCAAGAAGAAATGATGTTCCCTGGCTGCCTCACGCCTCCTACTGCAGTGTGTCTCTTTTTGGCAAGAAGCTTGAAGTTCTCTTGGAGACATTTGCTCGGGTCCCATTGTCCACAGTGGCTGTCTGCGTGGCTCCAGGCTGAAAGCTCTCATTATGTGAAATCTTTAATGACCATATACAAGATCTAACAGAAGCAGTTGTTTTCGGAGTTTAGGAACATTGTTCAGCTTTGGCTTGAAGTGCTGGTTGTTGCTACTGTGGTTTGGCGGTTCATTTCTGGTGACTTGGCCTTGGACTTCTGGAGCCCGTGGGAGGAGGCTGCCTTTTCTCTTTCTCCCTAGGAACTGATTGCCGAAACCACAGAGCACAGGGAGAGATTTCGGGGGTTGCCCCGAAGACAGACTAGTAGGTTGACTCACACAGCTTCAAAGGCTACCATTTTCCTGATTGTGACCCTATTAGGGTCTGAAGATACAACTGGTTCATAGCTGTGTTAGGCACATTTAGTCAGCTGTGAGTTTTGCCTTGTTTGCCGTGAACATGTATGGGCATTCAAAGAGAAGCTTAGCCCTTTCTAGATGTAAGCTCTCAACCCCAGTGCTTAGGAGTTTAAAACAAATAAACAACAACAACAATAATGGAAAATGGGCTTCACACTGTCATTTACTTCTGAACCCTTTTGATATTACTGTTGTTTTAATGGGACCCTGGACCTGGGATTATACTCAGTTTCTCTGTCATGCACATAGATAGTTCATACAGTAGTGATAGGGAAGGAGGAAGTAGGAAGAAAGAGAATTTGAGGGCAAATGTAGATAAAGGCCAGTCATATGTCTGTAAAGTAGATGTAATAATACTCAGAACTTTCCCTCATTCGAAGGAGATAACACAGGTGGAATCCATTTCTAAACTCAAGCATTCTTCACATGAAAGAGATTAGAAGGTGAAAGTGAGCAGTTTGTCTAGTTGTCCAACAAATATTTATTGAGTGTCTGCTGTGATTCACCCTCTCATGGACACAGGAATATATCTCTTGTGGAACTTCTTCACTGTGGCCCTAAGGTTCCCCAAGATACTCTGTGCTTATGATACATTCCTTTTATTGTAGCCTCTTGGGAAGGGAATAATTGAAACCAGGACTTGGAGAGTTGCCTGGATGGTAGGAGACCTTTTTTGCTACTGCTTCTGTCTGCTTTACTCTTTTCTTTGCAAAGTTCTGCTTCTCTAGGTACTTGGCAGAAAATGTCCACTTTATAGTTTCCAAGTTTATCTCCCCTCATTCATAGGCAGAAGTTAAATGACTCCATTTGGATCCTGAGTCTAACTTCCTTGGAGAAGGAACCTGATTGGCTCAGTTAGGTCATATGTCCATCCCTGGTCCAGTTAAGTTGTAAGGCGACTGGAGTCAGGTAGCTTCTACCTCACGGCTAACAGTCCAGTCCTTTGGAGGGAAGGAGAGGAGAGAGTTGTGGGGTATATCATAGTGCATAAGATTGACAGGGTCCTTGACATTGTAGAGCTTATATTCTTACAGTAAAGAAAGAGAGTACACAAATAATTGTGGGGTAGTGTGGGTCGTATGAGACTCAGACCTACCCTGAGTAGGAGATCCTAGAAGGCTTCTCCAAGGAAGGGTGGATAGGGTTGACCAAAGTGGGCAGGTGAGTGGATCCTGGGAAGCAACAGGGTGGTGGGTGAGGAATCCATGTTCTAGACAGAGATGGCAGAGGAAAGAAAAAGCCCAGTGGCAAGAAAAAAAATCTGACCACATTTGGCAGTGTGGAAGAGACTGGAAGAAACAAATGTTTAGTTATTTTATAAGAATAACGTGGGGGGCGCCTGGGTGGCTCAGTCGTTAAGTGTCTGTCTTCGGCTCAGGTCATGGTCCCAGGGTCCTGGGATCGAGGCCCACATTGGGCTCCCTGCTTTGCGGGAAGCCTGCTTCTCCCTCTCCCACTCCCCCAGCTTGTGTTCCCTCTCTCGCTGTGTCTCTCTCTGTCAAATAAATAAATAAAATCTTTAAAAAAAAAAAAGAATAGCTTGGGTATGTGCCATTCTCTTTGGCTCAGACTGGAAGTTCTTTGAAGGCAGGGACCAACTGTTCTCCTGCCTTTGGAACCCATTGATGTGGGGAGAATTCTACATGGCGGGACACATTCCATTTCATGGGGTAGTTTCTTAGTGCAGTTTTCTTCCCAGCTTATAACTGTTCAGCTTTGAAATCTTGCTGTGTGTCTTGAAGTGTATCCTGTGACCCCTCACTGGGAAGATGGATTGCACATCCTCACAGAGTATGCTTCTTCCCCTCCAGGCTGGCCAAGGGAATAAAAGGGAAATGATGATCATTTTTAGAAGGATCAATAATTGCCAATTTTTCTTTCCTATATAGGTACTGCTTACATAGCATCCCCGCCCCTCCCCGGCCCCCTGGCCCCCCGGCCCCCTGGCCCCCAGCCCCTGAACAGATGTTTTATGGGACACTGTTGGCTATGCTTTTGTTTGGAAAAATTTGAAACATTGAAAGAGGGGAAGGGTAGGGGGAAAAAAGCCCATAATTGATTCTAATATATATTTAATTTGGCAGAACTTGAGAGAGACTTGCTGGGATAAGGCGGGACATTTCTTTGATCTCCCAGACTTCTTATCGTGGAAGGCAACAGGTGTCTCAGCACGGTATGTTAATTACAAGTTGGATTTTATTTGTGCTCATCCATTCTCGGGTGTCTGTATATATATTGCTTTCTTAACTCGCTTTGACTGGATATACTGTTTGTACATCTGCATGCGATTTTGCATACTTGAAACATCTTGAATCCATCTTCCACCTCCACTGCACATGCCCAAACACCACTGTTCCTATGAGGCCTGGAATGTTGGTATCCAAGGTGAAGACCATTCATTAAAATTGGACACATTTGAAGGAGACATGAACAGTCCATCATGAAATGTGACTGTTTTTCCAAAGGCACTTTTTACATGATGAATAAAAGAAAAAATATATATATTATTTGGCCCCTAAATTGAAGGCAAGAGATATGTTTTTCGAGGAAGGTGATTTTAACTGGATGAGTGGGTTGCTTTTTATATTAATGTACCTGAATCATTGCAGAGTGTAGAGGTCTATATGTTGAAGTCACAATATTTTTCAATAAATTATGAATGTTATAAATAAGTATGTGCTACATGGCAGAGGCAATTTAAAAAATACTTGGTGTGAAGTAGCAGCTGCTATAATTAACAGAGTGGGTTTGTGTGTGTAATAGAGACAGGTTGAACATGAAATCTCAACATCTGCAAGTCTGTTGTCATCCTGACCTCAGGTTTCAGGGGATACACAAGAGAGGCAGCAGGACAGGGGGAGGGGTTTTCTCATCTTGAAAATGATTTCGATAATCTGTATTGAACAAATCTGTGAGGAAGACGATCATTTCCCAGAGGACAGATAAACCTGTATAAATACATATATTTAGGGAGGCAGGTGTTGATCTTAAAGTCAGCTCCTTCAAGGAGAGCTAAATCCTCCCCATTTTCCTTTTTATTTAAAGTCGAGGGAAGCTTGGAATAGGAGTACCATTTTCCCTGTGCTCTTCCTGTCTATCTCATTTTGTATGATTTGGACCTTTTCTTGGTAACAGTTGATAAGAGTTCAGTGTGAGGGGCTTCCAGAAAGGAGATAGTAGAGGGTGTGTTTCACAAGCACGCCATTCTTCATGTGAATCATGCTCCCCTACTGCCAGGGAAATGATCATTAGCCACAGGTCTCAGGGAGTGGGGATCCACATGTGTATAAAAATGGCCTCAGCACACCTCAGGTACTTACCCCTGTCTGGGGGAGCAGGCTCTGGGGGAGTGGTCTGAACTTGACTCCAGAAGGTACAATTAGTCACTGTTGTACTGCTATCACCAATGGGGATGTCAGTGTGTGGGTGAAGATATCATCTAGAGCATTCTTCTTTTGATGTGACATTAATTGTCTGAAGTTATTTCTAGAAGGACCTTTCTTTCTACCTTCGTGCAATAGTGAAAGAACTATTTCCATCATTTTAGCCAAAGGGACCTATTAGTCAAAGCAGTGCTAATAGTGTGGGTGTTGGTAATACTCCATTGGCCCACAAAATTTAAGGGCTCAAAAATAGAACTGCAGGGCGCCTGGGTGGTTCAGTCGGTTAAGTGTCTGCCTTGGGCTCAGGTCATGATCCCAGGGTCCTGGGATCAAGCCCCATGTCGGGCTCCCTCCTCACAGGGAGTCTGCTTCTCCTTCTCCCTCTGTGCGCTCTCTCTCAAGTAAATAAATCCTTTAAAAAAAAAAAAAAATAGAACTGCAGATAGAGGAGGATCTTGCTTTCCTTCTCTTTTTCCTTCAGTGTTATTCAACCCAGGGAGTTGACTTCTTCCCTGGTTCTTCCTGATGGCACTGGATAGTCTACACCCTCATTTCCTGGTGTCTGATGCCATATTAAGACAGCAAGGAAGGGACTTTTGAAGCTAGCTCTGGCTCAGATTTCAGTGTGGTGGCATGCATACCTACTGTGGAGTCACAGTGTGATTTGTAATTCTCCATTCTGCCAGACGTGAGATGTGTGACCTTGGGCATGTCCTTTCCTTCTTTGAACCTATTTTTAAAATGGGGGTCATGATACCTACCTTGAAAGCTTGTTGGGAGAGTCCTATTAAAGCAGTTTTTCCAAACTAGCCTGATGATAGGAATCAGCTGACTCATTTATTCAAAGCACAAGATCCCCAGGGCCTCCAGTTTTTAGCCTACTGAATCAGAATCTCCATGGGATACCTGGGAATTTATAGGTTAAACAAGTACCCCAGGTGGTTATATATGATCAGGTAATTTTGGGCAACACTGCTTAACAGAATATACAGGAAATTGATATGACTCTAAAGTACTTCACACCTGTGAGGGATTGGAAGTATTTTAAAACTTAATGAGCCCAGTAAATTTGAGAACAGGAGCTTCTTTTTTGGCCCATCAGAATGTGCTTGGGGGCTTCCATCGCCACCACAACAATCTGAAACCTTTCTCAGGAAGCAGAAAGTTTAATGTTCAGAAATGATTTATTGGCTCTCCAGTCTCCCCTGTCATTTTTTTTTTTTTTTTTCTTATTGGCTGTGACACTCATGACTCATTCTATTTTCATTAGTACAAATCTGCAATCCCCCCTTCCCCTGCCCGTTGCCCCGGGCTCATGAGCACCTTCAGAGGCCTTCTCTCCAGCTTTTCTCTCCTCGAGCAGAGCCTGTGGACCTTGGGCACCAGGCAGAGTTTCTCTTGTGAGGTGGTTGCCCTCTCCCTGGCATCCCTGGCTCTTATACCTGTCTTTCTCTCCTGTTGGTTCCTCAGTCTCTCAAGTCCTTCTCCCTTCTCTATTTCACCCTGCACAATTAGGACAAAACAAGTGAGCCCTCTGAGCTTTCTCGAGTATAGAATTGGGACAATGACAGCACCCAATCTGGGGCGTTGTTGTGTGGGCTGACTGAGGTAACAGAAGAACTTCCAACACACTGATGAGAAATTTTTTGAAGGAATTGGCTATTTTATTTAGTTCCCTTTCTCTATCGATTTTGGCAGGGAGTCTTTGCATTAAGTTTCTGGCATAGTGGAAAGAGGGAAATCCTTATAGTCAGACTGACCTGGGTTCAGTGTCTCCGTCGTGTACTGTCTGCAAGAACCTGGAGTGAACTATTTCCCCCACTGAGCTTCAGGTCCTTATCTGGATGTGTCTTCTTAGGGCCATTGAGGGAGTTAGAGGTACTGTGCACACAGTATTGCAACAGTGCATCGTTCTTTTAATGAAAAAATCCCCATTGTCTGTCCCCTTTTCTAGAATAATGGTGATGAGGGTCTGAGTTTAAATGTGCCTATACCAAAAAACTTTGGGCAGTGAAACATGAACTTGGCATCGTTTGGGCCAAGGAGAGGTTCAGATTTGGTCTTTTTTTGGCTCTTACTATGATTGTTTTGGGAGGCTTTGGAGAAATGAGTGCCAGAAAAACTAGAGGGTGTTTTTTCTTTCTTTCTTTTTTTTGCTTTTTATTATTCTAGTGGAGTCAAGGCTAAAAAGTGATCAGATTTCACCTTGTCTTAAAGATTTCAGACTTGTTGTTGGCAGTGACATTGTGTAAGAAGTCCTCCTTCTCCTCTTCCCCTATTTGGCTTTGTCCTCCCCTTTTTGTCCACCCACCTTTAGTTATTGTTCTCATTCCCCTAAATATGGTAGCTACCCTTGTTTATCTGGGTCACCGAGAAAAGTCACCACCTGGCCTATAATTAATTTGTAATTCAGCACCATTCTTTTCATTATATGAATGAAAATAATGATTGCTATTTTTGTTAATAATGCTATTGTTATCATTTTCAGGCGCCTTCTCTCTATCTGTGCTAGGCATATTAGCAAATATGAACCCCATTAGTCCTCATGACCATTGGTTAAAGCAGGTGGTGTTATCACCATTTTGCAGTTCAGAAACTGAAGCTGGATGCTTTAGTAATTTGCCCCGTTCTAACCCTTGAGTGGGTCACTACTCAGAATTTTGGTTACATGACAAATGGGAAGTCAGAACTTTGAACAATGTAATTTTGTATTATCAGACAAAAACATATTCATATATATAAATCCTCCCTCTAAAAAGATTTGAGATGACTGATAATAGGATAAGATAAAAGGATAAAATATGTATGAAAAATCACAAAGGAGTAAAATATTACTAGAACAACTAAGATGAAGCTACGAACTTTGTAAAAGCTCCTAAGATTTTCATAATTACTAATAGATTTGTTTCCAAGCTTCCTAGTGGCCAAAGCAAAGATTAGAGCATTATCAAGATTAACTGAGTAAACAGATAAGAACCTTACTGCTGTTCAGGAGAAGTAGAACTCTAACACTGGAGAATGAGAGCAATTTCTCCTAGTTATCAAAGGTTGGCAGTATTCTATAAATTATTTAAAAGTGTGACTTAATAAATTTAATTATAATTTCAAATACACTTTTTATTTTAAAACAGTTTTAGATTTAAGTTGTAAAGACAGTATAGGAGGATTCCTAAATATTTGACACCCAGTTTCCTGTATTATTAATATCTTACATTAGTATGGTACCTCTGTCACAATTGATGGACCAATATTGAGACATTATTATTAACTAAATTCCATACTTCATTTATACAGCTTTAGTTTTTACCTAATGGCCAGGTTCCTATCCAGGATACCATAAATGTATATGGTTTAGTCATATCTCCTTAGGCTTTTCTTGGCTGTGATAGTTTCTCAACTTTGTTCTTGATGACCTTGACAGTTTTGAAGAGGACTAGTCATGTATATTATAGTATGGCCCCCTAATGGAATTTGTCTGATGTTTGTCTCATCATGAGACTTGGGTAGTATGGTTTTGGTAGACCACAGTACCATTCTCATCATATCACATCAAGGGTACACGCTATCAGTGTGACTTCATGTTGATGTTGACTTTGATCACCTGGCTAAGGTATTGTTTGTTAGATTTTTCCACCCTTAAGTTACTCCTCTCCTCCTTTTAGATGGTACTTTTTGGAAGGAAGTCTCCATGCACAGTAGGCATGTAGGAAGTTATGCTTCATCTCCTTGATGGCGGAGTATCTACATTTATTATTTTGAATTATTCTGTATGGGAGATTTGTCTGTTTTCAATTCACTTATTTTCACTTCTTTGAACTAAAAGAAATTGACGGCCAGGCTCTTTGAGTGTAAGAGACACATTGGTAAGTTTGCTTTAGAACTTACTTACATGTTAGGCACTTGCAGTAATGAGCACTGGGTGTTGTATGCAAGTGATGAGTCACTAAATTCTACCTCTGAAACTAATAATACACTATATGTTAATTAAATTGAATTTAAATAGGAAAAAAGAAGTTACATGTTAAAATTTCTGAGACTTTTCTATGGCCCATGAGACAAGGGGGCTGATTTATAAAATCTCAGGTTGATTTTCCCCTTAGATTTCTTTACAGGATATGTTTGTTTATTTCCCTTCCCTTTCCTCTGCACTACAATGTACAATTCTGTGTAAGTTGTCAGTATTCTGTCTTCTACTTAAAGAGATGAATTTTATGGTTTTAAGAAACTGTAATCCCTTTTGAAGTAGCAAGTATTTTCCTGATTTGCATGGTTCTCTATGTTTTGAGTTTATAGGAGATATTATTGTACTGTTATTTTTTCATGGCTATTTGCTAATCTGTCAGGAGAAGATTCTGGTCAGGTTATTGATCCAGATCTGTAATCATTTTCCAGATATAATCTCCAGTATCTCAAAAATAGTATCATATTTAGACTTTTATTCTACTGTGTTTCTGTTTTGTAAAAAATTATAAATCTACTTGTATAATTTATTTTTTACTTCATATAGTAGTCTATCTTCCATATCATTAAATATTATCTCAAAACATGTTTTGGATACCTGTATAATATGCTACTCTATATCAGTATAATGTCTGTGTCAATTTTGCCAAGTTTTTAGGATTAAAATGGTATTTTATTTATTTTTTAAGATTTTATTAGAGAGAGCGCGTGCACAAGAGAGAGAAAGAGAGAGTGAGAGAGAGCGCACACATGAGAAGGGGGGAGGGGCAAAGGGAGAGGGAGAAGCAGACTCCCCGCTGAGCAGGGAGCCCAACACTGGGCTCAATCCCAGAACCCTGGGATCATGACCTGAGCTGAAGGCAGGCGCTTAACTGACTGAGCCACTAAGGCGCCCCCAAATGGTATATTATTTTAACTTTCACTTTTTGACTATTAAATGCAGCTAATTTTTCATATATTTAGCAACCACTGGTTTTATTAATTTATGTCAATGTCAGTTATTACGTCCATTACTATTAAAAATGTCAATTACTAATATTTATATTGGATTTTGGTGTTTTCTTAGATATTGGTGAGAACTCTATGTGATCTATCAAAAGGATTGAATTATTGTTTTGGTATTTTCCCCAGGTGTTATTTTTGAAAAAATTTTAAACCTACAGGAAAGTTTAGAGAATGGCATATTGAACACCATATCTTTACCTACCTTCCTCAACATTTTGTTCCATTTGTATCTCAAGTGCTCTGTTTACTTTGCTGAACCATTTGTAAATGAATTGCAGACATCACCTACTTCCTCCTGAATTCTGCAACATGATCGCCTAAGACTACTGACAGTCTTCTATGTAACCACAGGGTCAGGGTCATCATTACACTTAGAACAATTAACATTGATCTTCATTATTTGAATTCCTAACAGGTGTCCCTGTTGTTAAGGGTTCAAAGTGTCACTCACTCTAGATTGCCACTGGGCTTCTGACTGATAGAGACTACATAAAAAGCATATTAGCTAAATGAAGAACTGAAACCTACCTCATTATTTCAGAAAATGACACTTTAACCTCTAATGTGTAGAGCTTCTGGTATATTGGATGGATAATGCAGCTCATAAGTGAGACTAAACCACCATCTATGTGTTCAGGTGAACGTGTACATATATGAGGGAAGGCAGACCAGATATGTCAGCCAATTCTCTAGTTAAGTAACTGAGTCAGCAACATGAATGTAGACCCTGCTCAGGTGTGCTTACCTGAAGCCAAAGCCTGCTGGTTGCACTTGGGCATAGAAAGGGAAGGAGTATGGTTTTTCTTTCCTTTCTTTTTTTTTAAGGTTTTTATTTATTTGAGAGAGGGAGCACAAGCAGGGAGGAGGGGCAGAGAGAGAGGGAGAAGCAGGCTCCCCTGCTGAGTAGGGAGCCCAATGTGGTTTCATGACCTGAGCTGAAGGCAGACGCTTAACTGACTGAGCGACCCAGGCGCCCCGGAAGGAGTGCATTTGATGTTGTTGAAGGCATGGCTTGTCACCTGTCTTTAACACAATCAGCCTTAAAACGTGGCTTAATATATTTCAGCCTCTCAGCCATCAGATGAGCCCTTGCCCCTTTGGAGAAAATTAAGTAAGGGCATGGGGTGCAGAGTCCGCCATGCCTCCCTGGTGCAGCGCTGAGTGAATAGAGCAGGCTGTGGCTGCCTCGTCCTCCCTGAGGGCTGAGACAGCAGCATGGCCGGAAGAAAGGAGAAACTTCCCACTCTCGGCCTGTGGTGACCTGCCTGCCATCCATGTCCCTTACTTAGTACTTTACTTCCTGATTGCCTTTTGTAGTTGTGTATCTAAGATTAGACTTGATTAAAAAAGAGTTTTGTTGAGATATAATTCACATCCTATGTAAGTCACTCATTTAAAATATACAGTTCAATGCTTTTGATAGATGGCATTATTAATTTTTATTGTAAGTTGTAAAAATAAGTATAACATAAAACTTACCATTTTAACCATTTTTAAGAGTGTATAGTTCAGCGGCAATAATTACATTCCTGCTGTTGGACAACCATTACCACTGTTCGTTTTCAAAATTTACTCTTCTCCCCAAACAAAAAACTGTAGCCTTTAAGCAGTAGCTCCCCATTCCTCCCTTCCACCAGCCCCTGGTAACCTCTAATCTGCCTTCTGTCTCCATGAATTTGTGTACTCTACATACCTTATAGGAGTAGGATCATACAATATTTGTTTTTTTGGGTCTGGCTTATTTTACTTAGCATTATGTTTTCCAGATACATCCATGTTGTAGCTTGTGCCAGAATTTCCTTTTGGTGGCTGAAGGATACTGCATTGTATTCATATACTACATTTTGCTTTTCCATTCATCTCTTGGTGGACGCATGATGGATGATTGGATTGTTTCTTCCTTTTGGCTATTGTGAATAATGCAGTGAACATTGAGGTATAAGTATCCATTTGAGTCTCTGCTTTCATTTCTTGTGGGTATATACCTAGGAGTAAAATGGCTGGGTCATAATGGTTAATCTGTGTTTAGCTTTTTGAGGAATTGCCAGATTTTTCCGTAGTGGCTGTACCATTTTACATTCCCACCAGCAGTATATGGGGATGCCAGTTTTTCTACCTCTTCACCAATACTTTATTTCCTTTTGTATTTCTTTTTTATTATAGCCATCCTTGTAACTATAGATTCTCATTATGACTTAAGGCTTGATTTTTTTAATGTTAGAAATCTGAATGAAAGTAAAATTGATTGAATTTAAATCATCCTAGAGATAACATTTTTTTGGCCAGACCTTAGTTGAAACTGGATAAGGATTCTCTAGGAGTGTCATGAAATTAAAGAGTTCTGGGGGGAAAAAAATCACAGTTGTTCTTGACGTGATGAATGCTAAGGCTCTTCGACTTGCATTGTTTTATGGCTCTACTGAAGGATGATTTCCAGAACAATGGTATAAAACAGTGCTTCTAGGTTCTAGGAAGACTGATTCAGTCATCTCACATTGGCTTATTTTTTAGTATATCTCATAGTGCTGAGAAATGGCCTGTAAATATTAGCTTTCCTTTACCCTTATTTTTGGGAAAGAGAAGTGCTTTCACTGTCTACAGAAGAAGTATGATCTTTACATCTTCACTGAGAAATAATAGAAATAATAGAAAATTAAAAAAAAAACAACAATTGCTTAAACACTTAAGTGTTCATTCTCTTCTGTAAATAAATGGAGACATATGGAGTCTTGAGCTCCTATGTCAGCCCCGTGAAGTTATCAAGGACACTAGCTCTTTTGATATTTTTACTTCACCATCCTTAGCCCTGACTTCTATCCTCAAGGTCACCCCGTGTTTCAAGTTGGCTGCTGGAGTCTATGTTGTCCAGTCTACATTCTCTGTGGGAGGGAGAAGGAAGACAGGTGCGTAGAGAGGATGTTCCACATACCTGAGTCAGCCTTATTTAAACAACATTCATACATCTACATAATACTTCTGTTTGTGTATGCTTGGCCAGCCCTCGGGTTTATGGTCACGCTTAGTTTAATGGCACCCAAACGAAATAGGCTTTTAGCTGGATGCATTGCTACCTGAATGAAATTGGGTTTCTCTTACTACTAAAGCAAAAAAAGAGAATTAGTATTGGGCAAGTAAAAAGATAATCACAAAATTGTCATTTCTCAGGAAATTACATTGATCTATATCTCAGATACCAATGTGTAATCCATCTATGATAGCGATCAGGAGGAAGTTGAGGATGGCTGAAGTCATGGGGGAAGTGGTATATGGTTTGAAGTAACTGTAGCTCACAATTTCTGTCATTCATTCATTCATTCATTCACTCATTCACTTATTCCTTGCATAGATATTAATAGAGCACCCAAGAAGTACCCTCCCTCTAATCTAGCAGTAGGTAGGTACAGATTTGTTTAAGCTATTCAAATGTATGTGAAGTCTAGAGCCAGATACTCCTTAACCCAAAGCTTTGCTCTGCCATTTTTCAGCTGGGTAGATTTGGGCAAGTGGTCTTTGGGCAATTCATTTAATCCCTCTCAGTCCCAGGGTAGGTGTCGAGAGACCGCATAAAGGTAAGTATCCAGAGGCTGAAAGTCCAGGTAGGCAGGAGAGAATGGAATGTTCCGGGTCCATCAGGGGACAGGAGAGGGCTTCTCATCCATGCCTAACAGAAGCACCAGAGTCTAGGCACAGATCCTCTGCGACTGGGCCTTCTACTATTGCCCTACACTGATGCTTGAATGTGGGATCACTGACTGTCCCTCTTTATCTGCCACGTTGAAACTCTGCAGAAGGATGAGTTTCTTTCTTCACTTTTCATCAGTAAAGTAAATCTGGACAGAAAAGGTTAAGAATCCCCACCTTTGTCCTTTGGAACAAAGGAGGTAAAAATGTGTGACCTCAGGTGGTTATGTTATGCACCCTTTGTTAAGAACTACTAGTCTGAATTTGTTCGGTGTCTATGCACTTTTTTTTCAGCCCTCTGCTGTGTACATCTAGACAAGAATTTTCTAGGCCTGAAAGATGATAGCCGATATGACTGTGATTTTCCAGCCGAGCAGCAATATAGCATTTCCTTTACCTAACACTTTGCTCTAAGACCTTGCATCACTTTTAGAATGTAATCCCATGTGCTCTTTCAGTATGGTAAAGTAGAACGACCTCTGAATACGATTCCGCATTTATAAATAGTATGATGGTGTATTCTCTGCTGGAAATGGTTTGAAACTGTGACAGTGTTAAACAGAGATCTCATTTTCCAGGTGACATGACTGAACCCAGAGATGGAGTAGTGGTTGGATTTTGAAGGGACCTCCCCATACCACAAATTGCTTCAGGGTTACTTCTGTGCCCTGAGAAGGCATCCCTCAGACGGACAGGGCATCATGGTCCTTGTGGCTTCTGATATTTGTTTCCCATTCAGTGTGGCTGCCTCTGTTGGACAACTCTTTTGTGAACTTTGCCATTGGGCCTTTGGAATATGTTGTACCTCTGTGATTCTGGGGGCCTAGTTTCAGTCGCTGATGAAAGGTATAACATTCAGTCCTGGGGCCCATGCTCCTGGAAAGGCTTGCTGGTGCCCAGGACCTACATCATGAGATGCACAAGGGGGCATGGTTTGAAACTGGGAAGATGGGTATCTGGCGCAGCTAGGTCACCTTGGGCCTCCTGTCTCTCAGTTCCTTTGTCTGTGAAACTTGGTGGTTGGATTAGGTGATCCCTTCAGCCCTCCCAGGACTAAAGTTCTCAGTCCATGAGATGTATTGGTATTGGCCAAAGTCTCTCTTTGGATTCTTTCTTAAAACTCATTCCTTTGTAAAAAGTTATTGTTAAACTCTACAATTCAACCATTTGGGCTGGAATTTGGTGTCAGAATGCTGTATCCTTTTCTTCTTTTTTCTCTTCTTCACTTCTATTTAGTTTATTTTGAATATATACCTTACTTTTTTCTTGTTTTCTTCATTTTCCTTTCTTCCTCTCTCTAAATTATTGTCAAGGGCCTTTGAAGAGAATTCTTAAATGTTATTAAGAAATTGCAGTCAGGGAGTCCTTTGTTCCCAAGCCATTTAGAAGATTGTTTTTCCTTTTGTTAAATATAAAAAATTGTCAACCTGTGTCATTAAAATGTGCCAAAAACCGCATTCACCAATAAAAAGTGTCAGCTCTCATTATTGCCCAGATATTGTTCTTTTCAAAAGCTGAGCACTCTCCCCAGGCTTTCTAAACAGTCTTCAGCTCATTCATCTTCCTGGTTTCGTTACATTTTGAACTTCTCTGGGTCTATATAGGGTGGCAGCCTGTCTTTTAAAAATTAATGGGTTCCAAATGCCATTCAAACCTATTTCCGCCTCAACCTCCCGCTCTTCTCTCCAGCCCTGCCTGTTAGGAGTCTTATATTCTGTATAAATATTGAGCTGGAGATAGTTTCTAAAGAGGTGTTTGGACTTTTAATTAACACTGACAGCCTGTCTGCTTGGGATTTTGCTCTGCTGTCTCCATAGAAAAGTCAGGCAGGTCAGTATGGAGAGGGGAGGGAGGCTCCACAGTGGATATGTTCCTGGCGGCTGGCCCCAGAGACACTGAACTCTGAGCCAACCATGAAGTCATTTTGAATTTAAGGAGTCTTGCTAATCCAAGGCAATGTGTCTTAATTTGACAAAGTAAAGGCTGCCCGATAAGCAACCCTAACTACAAGTTCTGTGAAACTGGGGGTATTTGTAAGTTTAGATTGTGCTAGAGAAATGTGGTGATGTGGAAGAATGGGCTCATTTTGTTCTGTTTACTCCTTTTCCCACCCCATCCCCCTCTCCTCTCCTCTCCTCTCTCTCTCTCCCTCTCTCACTCACTCACTTTGGCCCAATTCAGCCCTGCAGTCTGGCCTCTGCAGTGGCTTGATGTGAAATTTGAGAAACATATGTAGTTTTCTATTTCAGGAAAATGATCTCAGGGATTGAATGTGTTTTTTTGTTGGCTGTTAAGCTCTGATCTTGCCCAGTGTGGTTTTTTGATGATGGGAAAGAGGCTTCGAAGTGCTTTTTATCAGAATTTCGTGTAATAAACCTTAAGGCTTGGTTTCTTTAGTTCCGCCCCTCCCCCTTCCCCAGCCCACGACTCAATGTCATCTCTTCTGGCAGAAGTGGGAAGAAGTGCACATTGTTCGTATTACAATCAATTCATTGCTGCTGGCACACATACACAAAAATGGCCACTGTGTCTGTCTTTCACAAAAGCTATTTTAAATGTAGTTCAGTGGAGGACCAGGGGTCTGCATACTGTTGCTCATAAAGGAACAGAGATTCATGGGGGAGAAGTCTGCTTTTGTTTGGCCTTGGAAGGGCCAGTATTCTTCTTTGTTCTAGAGGTGAGTGGCAACAATGGGCCTAGTGCCCTGTAAACCAAACTTCATTGACCCAGCCATGCAGAGGATGCACAGGCCAGCATCGCTGGGGCCTGTTGGGAGAAGGGCCCAGTGGATTCAGGCGAGTGGGCCGGGGTGAGGCTGCCAGGGGCCCCGGCTGAGAGGTGGGAGGTGAACTCAGTATTTTCCGTTAGGTGTGACCTGCCCCATGGCCGAAGCGTGACTCCAACCCTTGCAGGCATCTCCCTCATGGTGGAGAAAAGCTCCATGACTGTGGTTATCCACCAACCATGAACTTCCTGAAGACAGTAGCTTGTGTGTTTTCATCTTTGTATCCGCAGAGCGCTTGCCGAATTAATGAGAGAATAATGTGCTTCGATGGAGGTCTCCACAGGATATGCTGGGGATGCAGAGAGGGGATCAACCTACTCACCCTCAGACTTGGGATGGGGTAAGGAGGATGAAGCAGAAGAAAGCACAGGAAAGGCATATCCAGAGGGAAGGGGGCTGACATTCCTGGCAGTATTATGCTATTTGATCCTTATATCATTTTTACAGATGAGGAAAATAAGACTCAGAGAGGTCAAGCCATACAGTCAAGATCACACAACTACTAAGGAGCAGAGAAAATCTGAAGCTCCCAAGCCATGCCCCTTGTTGTGGCCCATCTTACTAGCAGGGGTGAAGGATGAAAACCCTAGTTCCTCTCACACTGAACTTGGCTCCAGCTTCTTTTTTGTCTTAGGGGTGAACTGACCGTCTCCTTTGGTTCCCAAAATCTGGCATTTGTTGCAGTAGGTTGGGAAAGTCTAAGAGACTTTAGGGCAGTGGCACAGGTGGGCCTCCTGAAAAGTGAATGCAGTGAAGCTTAAACTTGACCCTCACTTCTATGGGCCCTTCTGAGTGCTGGGAGTTGTTGGGAGTTGTAAAATATTCCAAGTGGGGAGAGGTTGCTGTAGGAAGTATTTCTACCTAGGCATTTCTGATCTCAGAAAAAATGGGACTTCAATCCCCAAAGCTCTGGTTATTTGTTTCAATTTTTTTTCCTTTTGTAAATATTTGTCATTACGCCTGATTTTATATTCATAATTTTGTATTCCTTTTCTCAAAGAGCTTCCCCCATATAAAAGCTTCCAAACCTGGATTTGCCCTGGGTAGTGGTGTGAAGGGAAGGAAGGTGAACTGAAGAGTGGAAGGCTGAGTTCGGATTCTGGGGTAACATGAGAGCCCAGGAACTGATGGTGTGACCTTGAGCAAGTTACTTAGCTTTTCTGCACTGTATTTCCCTCCTTTGTATTTCACGGGCTTGTTATGAGGACAGAAAGAGTATTTTCACAGAACTGAGACATGAACTGCCTTCGTCTTCTGGCACTCTTCATCACACACCAGCATTCCTGCCCCATCTGACGTCCTCCCAGATCCCTGGGCCTCTTCATGTCCTCTTGCCTTTGCACATACTGTTCTCTCTCTCTAGAATGTCCCTCATGCGCTCTTTTCTACTTGGTGAGCTGTTGCTGTTGCTCATCCCTTAGGGCCCATCTTCAATATGTTTTTTGTGAAACCCATCAGACTCCCTGGGACTTGTCTTTTATACCCTTGACCCTTGATCATTGCAGGGGTTCCTGGCACTGACCCCCATGTGATTGAAAATCCACGTCTCACTTTTTACTCCTCAACAACTACCAATAGGCTACTGTTGACCGGAACCTTACTGGTAGCATAAACAGTTGACTAACACGTATTTTATGGGTTATATGTATTATACACTGCATTCTACAATAAAGTAAGCTAGAGAAAAGAAGGCGTTATTAAGAAAGTCACAAGGAAGAGAAAATATATTTACAGTACTGTGCTGTATCTATTGAAAAAAATCCACATGTAAGTGGACCCGTGCAGTTCAAACCTGTGTTGGTCTAGGGTCAAGGGTGCTGTAGGTGTTTCTCAGCATGTTTTTCTTCTCTTAGCCTAGGAACCTTTGGGTTAAGAAATGACAGTTTATTCACCTTTGCGGCCCTGGTACAGAGTGCATGAAACCTTAGGAGTGGAGAAATTTGGGGGCAATGAGTGGAAAGAGTTTCTCTGGTCATGCCATTTTACAATCATAATACATTGTTCCAGAAAAGCTGTATGGTGTGATTACAAATAATCATCTTTTTCCATTGGTTTATGCTCCACTTTAAGAAGTGTTTTTGGCGTCTGATTGATCTTCAATCTGAAATGACTTTGTAGCCTTTTCTCTTTGCTTCCCTGCTTTTAACCTCTGATTTAAGCAGATAACACTTGGTAAACAACTACTTAAGTTGCCTTCCTTGCCAGACTGTAACTTTGTGAGTGCGGGACCTTGTGTTTGGTCCACGCTCCATCCTTAAGTCCTAACGCTGGGATTGGCACAGGGGAATAGTTCTAGAGGTAGAAAAAGGTATATTAATAAATAGTATTAGTAGTTTAAACTTGTTACAGGGTACTGAGCATGTGCTGGCTCATCGTGAGCCTTCAGATATACTAGCCCTGTTTGTCCCCCCGGTATCCCCGTGTTATATGTACTGTAATTATCATGCATATTTGGTAGCAAAGGAAACTGAGGCTCAAAGGGGCCAAGAAACTTGTCCCAGGTCACGGAGTTAATGAGCGACAGAACTGGGATTTGAACCCAGGCAGTTGTTTGTAGAATCCAGGCTTTTTACTGCCATGGTAAACTGCCCCTGATTAGTACTAATTAGCTCAGTAAAGTGTTGTTGTTTTTTTTTAACTGATTATTAAGGGAATCTAGTGAGACCTGTTTTTCTAGAGTCCATTTGTTAGGTGATTATTCATTTAAACCAGTGGTTCTTCAAAGTGTGGGCCACAGACCAGCATGAACATCACTTGGAGATATAGTAGAAATGTATATTTTCCAGCCTCACCCCTACCTGCTGGAGTAGAAACTTGGAAAGCGGGACCCAGTAATCTGTGCTCTAACAGATCCTCTGGGAGTTTCTGATGGATGCTAAAATTTGAGAACCAATTCCTAAGACCAAATTATTTCCTACGGAATTTTATTCCTTTTTTTTTTTTTTACTTTTTTTTTCTTTTCTTTCTCCTTTTTGCTTGAGGGTAGAAAATAAAGACATTTTATTTTTTTCCAGGTTTATTGTGATATAATTGACATCTTACGTTGTGTTGATTTGCTACACTTACGTATTACAAAATGATTACCATCTTAGCATTAACAAACACCTCCATCACATCCCATGATTATCTTTTCTTTTTGTGTTGAGCACATTTAACATTCACTCTCTTAGCAGCTTTCAAGTGTGTAATATGGCATTGTTAACTCTAATCACCATACTATACGTTAGGTCCCCACAACTTACAGCTGGAAGTTTGTACACTTTGACCAGCATTTCCACATTTCCCCAACCACACAGCTTCTGGCATCGGCCATTTTACTCTGTTTCCAGGAGTTTGGCTTTCCCACATCTTCCTTATAAGTGATATCATGCACTATTTGTCTTTCTCTGTCTGACTTACTTTACTTACCATAATGCCCTTAAGGTCCATCGATGTTGTTGCAGATGGCAAGCTTTCCTTCTTTCTCATGACCGAATACTATTTCATTGTATATATGTACCATGTCATCTTTATTTGTCCATCCATTCACTGATGGACACTTAGATTCTCTTTTGTCCATATCTTGGCTATTATGAATATGCTGCAGTGAAGATGAGAGTGCAGATATCTCTTAGAAATCCTGCTTTCATTTTCTTTGGATCTGTACCCAGAAGTGGGAATGTTAGATCATATGGTAGTTTTAATGTTTTGAGGACCCTCCATACTGTTTTCCACAGTGGCTGCACCGGTTTGCATTCCCACCAAGAGTGCACGAGGGGTCCTGCTTGCCAGTACTTATCTCTTTTTGATGGTACTTAATGGCTTTTCTTAAAATGAGTATACTTTTGGATATCTCACCTCTGTGTACTCCTGATTTATGTGACGTTTATATGGGGGAACCAAGCTCTAACCTTAGTGAAAGTTTCTGCTAAGGTTCTTGAGAGATTTTGAAGTTTTGGGTGGGTCTGTAGCTTGATGATGTTTTGTTTTTGTGCTGATAGATTTCAGGATCTGAGAACTTTAAGAATACAGTACCCCTTTCCTCCAGCCCAGCTCTCTCAGGTTCCTGTCATTGGAGGGTAAAGAAGGAGCCCAGAGATACAGGGATTACAGAGAAAGGGGAGGTAGCGAATCAGGAATGGAGGAGCTTAAGTTTCATGTCATTACATTTCTCAGAAATATCCTCAGCTGCTATGGACCCTTGGTTTACACATGGTAGAAAAAATAACACTGGACTCTGAATTGGACTTGGAATCCTGATTCAGGGGTGCTTGAGAGGCTCAGTTCGTTAAGCAGCTGCCTTTGGCTCGGGTCAACTGACCCCTGCCTTGGGCTCCCTGCTCAGTGGGGAGCCTGCTTCTCCCTCTCTCCCTCTGCCCCTCCGCCCTCCTCACGCTCTCTTTGTCTCTCTCTCTCAAATAAATAAATAAAATCTTTTTTAAAAAAACCCAAACCTTAAAAATACTCTTTAAAAAACACTTCAGGGCGTCTGGGTGGCTCAGTTGGTTATGTGTCTGCCTTTGGCCCAGGTCATGATCCCAGGGTCCTGGGATCGAGCCCCACATCGGGCTCCCCGCTCAGTGGGGAGTCTGCTTCTCCTTCTCCCTCTGCCCCTCCCCCCTGCTTGTGCTCTCTGTCTTTGTCTTTCTCCCTCTCTCTCAAATAAATAAATAAAATCTTTAAAAAAAAATAAAAAGGAATCCTGGTTCAGCTTCTTTACATACATGATTTTAGGGAAGTGACCTTGCTGAGCAGCAATTTCTTTATCTGTGGCGTGGGGATAATATACCTACCTGATGATGGTGATGGTGATGATGATGATGATGGGAGAATTTATTGAGGCACATGGTGAGCATTTAAGTCCTGCCTATTGTATCTGTGTTGAGGGGAAGCAGGAAGAGCTAGATTTAGTCGCCGGCTTCTTTATCAGATAGTGTTCTGAGAAATGGATTGTAGGTTTTGCAAAACAGCAAGGACTCCAAAGTATTCCAAATGGCTGGTATTCCAAGGAGTGGAGTTCTGGGAGGTCCACTACCAGAGAAAGCCAGGCACCAGGTTGAACGCTTTATGTCTTAAATCTTTCTGTTTTCAAAAAGGTATCTAGAAGTGATTTAACAATGTCAGGATTTAGACGTAAGTTTTTTTGTGTCTAAGAGACCAGTGCTGCAAGTCAAGGCCTAAGGACTGTAAAAATATTGATGCAACTGTCAGAGGTACATGGTATTTGACCTTCTATTAATAAAGACAAATTACTGCATTTCTGTGATATTTGAGTCTCCAAGAACTTCCCTTAATTCCACTGGTATTCCATTCCACAACTACCGGGGCTGTGGGGACGAGGGACACAAGGTTGTGTTTCTGATTAATGAGGTGGAATATCAGTCTGATTTACTAAAGCGAAAGTCAGAGAAGGTTCAGATAACAACATCGCAAAGTTTCCTGAATGATAATAGGCACAGAAACAACTCGAGTATTTGGTGGTACAGCAGCAGGTTTGGCCAGAAGTTATCCACAGAATAAGGAGGAATATGGAGGAAGAAGAAGTAGGGAAGCACAGATACATAGAGGGCAAGGCACATACTGAGCAGATTAATCTGGGAGCAGAAGGACTTTGTTGGGGGTTCTTCACAGACATCTTCAGGATGTAGGCTGTGGAGTGTCCACATGGCGGTCCGCTGACACCATCCCACTACGTGGACTGCTCCTTTTCACCCAGACTTTAATGGTGGGTCATGCTAACATAGAAAGGTAGGGAAGTATATCCTGTATTACTTAAAAGAAGTCTCAGCTTATACAGGGCAGTGTTTTTATTTATTGTCACCTTTGCTGCAGTCACAGAAAGCACTTGGGAATCAGCTCGTGAGAGCCTCAGCCTTTAAAGGGAGCTCATTCTTGCCTGACAACAGTCACGTCAACATCCGTTCTTGCCAACTCTCTGACCTTTGGAATCATGCCCACTTGGGTCTGACCTGTCAATGTCTGTACAAATCCATCTGCATCAAGGACTCCGTATTTTCGAGAGCACATCTAAAGGATGGGGGCCCTTCTAATTTTACTCCTCCAGGACTTGTTTGGGGAGAAACCAGCTGCTGCTTCTGGTCTTAATGAGATGTGACTATGGAAGGATTGAGTCTGTGGGGCCTCGACTTACATTATGATCCTGTCCCCTTTTATTACAAGTTGCACATGATGTTTTTAGCCACTTGTGTCAGCATTTTTTTAATCTCCAGCTGCAGTCAATTTTATCTAATTCTTGTTAATCACGATTATTGGACTGTAAAAGTATAAAAAGAAAAAAGTCTTTCCAAAAGCCATTTGTCATGGGCAAACAGGATATGTTGACCTTTCCACATGAGTCTATTTGGGGGCTTTGGGCCATAAGGGTCAGTTCACATGTGGCCTTTGGGACCACTCTCTGTGTGTTTCAGGCAGTCCAGATGTTTTGAAATTTTGCAGAATGAGAAAGAAAAGCTAGAAAGAAGTCTGATTTGATTTGACCAGAACCCGATTGGCTAATTAGGACAATAAAATTCCTGATGGAACTTGCTCATGTCTTTGCAAAATAGTAATGAATAGCATTACTTTATGTTTACATAGTTCCCATCTTTTTAAAGAACTCAAAACAGCATCCCTTTCTTTATGCCCTCTGTTGCCAAAATATATCTGAAGTGTTGAACATGGTTTCAAAATTCAGGCATGTCATCATGAATGAAGGACAAGTGAGTGCAGTGGTAGTGTGGGAAGTACCTGAAATTGGGGGTGAGGACAGCCGGTCAAGCTTCCAGTAGCTACGAGGCGTTTTGGTATCTGTTTCTTCATTTGTATTGTGGGGATAATGATCGTCCCTGTATCATAGGGCTATTGTGACCCTTGACTGTGTTAATACATGTAAAGCATTTATGTAGTAATTCTGGCACATGATCAATTCTCAATAAATGCTCTTGAGTTGGTTTCAGTATCAAATATGAATTTGTATGCCTGTGCCGTCACTTATTAGTTGTATAGTATTGGGCAGTAATAGTCAAAATGGCTACCATTTATTGAATATTAATTTACAATGCCAGGCCTTATGTTAGGTACTTCATATACGTTACTTTTCTCTTAATCCTTTCTTTAACTCTCTGCAGTAGGTAAGATTATATCCATTTTTATAGATGGGCAAGGTAAGGTTTAGAGATGTTTAGGAACTTGCCCAGTGTAACGGAGCTAGATGAGTGGCAAAGCTGACTCTCTAAAGTTCTTTTTCTTAGTTAGCTACTTAGGTTTCCCCGGGCCATGGTTTTATCATTTGTAATAGGAATAACAGTAATTATTTGTAGGTGTTATATATTTTACCTAAAGTGTTTGGCACTTATCGGGCACTGTTGACATGAGGCACTGTGATATTATTATCGTCTCTGATTAGAGGTTTCCGTACAGCAGAATTTTGTTTTTTCTTTATTTCTTTTCCTCATACCACGTATATACCTGTAGGGATTAGAAGAAAGTTCTCAACCCAAAGGATGGGTTCTTGCATTTTTGAGAACTTTAGGATCATATGCATGATCTGGTGCTGTGTATTACCTGGCCATCTGTGTGTACATGTACTTTCTATCCCATCTAGAGGTGGATGGATACTAAATCTGGGTGCCGTGTAAGGAAAAGCACAAACATTCATGCACTTGGACAGGTCTATGTCGTGGCTTCAACATTTTGCTTTTCTGTTTATTCTGAAAGTTTTTGAGGAAAATGGCTCAGTGAAAGCCAAGCATCTGGGAATCACGTGAGTTTGGATGGTAGGGTGGAGTTAGCATTATACATACGTTTCTGGCACTCAGAAGCAACAACAGTCCTGTAGACTGGTACGCACAGATGTAATATTCTGTGATGTTTTAGCCTCTGTGTCTTACCTTAGTAAGTGAAAACATATTATAGAATTGGACTGGGGACCACCTCCCTATTTTCTTTCCTCTCCTGCTGTGGTCTGATCACTACACTACACAGTCAGAGCACCCACTTCCTTCATTTATTCACTTACTCTTTCACTTCTCATCCCCCTGTGGTACAGCTTCAACCTTACCGTCTACCATAGAGAGCGCTCGTAATCCCCCTTACTGTGGTTTATGTCATTAACACAAATCCCAGACATTTCTTCTCACCTGCGTATCAGTCCCACATCCTCCAGAGAAACAAAGTTTTAAGGAATTATTCTCTTATGGCATATTGTAAAGTTTATCATTTTAAAGATTGGTTAGTAGGAACAAAATATGGGGAACTTCATTTTTCTCTAACACTTTCATTTTATGTACTCTTTGTGTCAGATGATTTATCATCATTGTTCTTGTACATAATTTTAGAGTTTTGCTTCCTTGTGAAATTTGGAGATTGTAAAATTGACATCGTGCTTTTAATTTACCTTTATAAGATATGAAGAATTCCTAAATGGAACTTTTTCTTTTTTGTGGGGGGGGGGGGCACTTATTCTTGAAAGACTTTTGACATAGATGTAACTAAACAATCAAACATTGTATGTATTCTTTATTGTTGTTTTACATTATGAGTGTTGAAAACAATCAGGGCCATAAAGATGAGAATTATAATCTCATTTTTAATAGTACTTTGCTTTATGTTATTTAACTTTTTTATATGGATTCATAGTCTCAAAAAAGATACAGTGGTTCTTTGTTAATTCAACTAGTTATATGCCCTGTCTCTTGATATTGTCAATCTTTTATTTATTATCAATCTATTATTATTACATCATTTACATTTTTAAATAATTGATTTGGTACATGATATTAACAGTTTTCAAAATCATCATTAATAGCATTTTTCATTCACAATAATGTGAATAATACTATGAAATATTTATATTCAACTAACTGGTATATCTTCACCATATAAAGCCCATAAAGAATTTTTTTCCACCCCCCCAGATGGATCTAAACCACTTACATATATTTAGAAGGGAATATTATAATATTAACAATAAAAACCAGACTGCTTTGTATTAATGACTGTTGTTAAACTATCTAGATATGGCGGAGACCCTTGTGATGATCCACCATCGTTGATCACACACAGGTTAAATAATGCCAGAATGGATGTTGAAATAAGAATGCCAGAGACTGAGGCTAAAAATAAAGCTGATAGTGGTAATGGGTAAATGCTGTTGCCATGCTGAACTTGAGTATATTCCTGATTGATCCCCATTTTAGACACGTAGAAAATGTTGAAGGGTCTGAGATGTTAAGTAACCTTTCCAAGGTCATATGGCTAGTTAAGTACTTGCCAGAATTTAAATGATAAAACTCATGCTTTTAACCACTACAGTCCTGCAAGCCACTCAATATGTATCTGTCTATTAAGGAAATCCATTCCCTCAAGGAATTGATTCTAGTGATGAAGATAAATAATCATCATAAACTGTAAGTCAATGTGAAAAATGTTGTGACTGCAGAATGAACAGCACAATAAGAAGCATATGAGTGGCAATAAATTGTGGTGGGACTGGGGACAGAATGAGGGAAGGAAGGGAGAGAGTAGCATCTCAGAGAGGAGGCACCGATTCTGGTCCCAACTGCCACAGAACGTGCTATTTAGTGTTTTGACTTGTTTACTTACCTTTACCTCCCAGCAGACTGTAAGCTCTCTAAGGACAGAGGCTAAATCTGTATCTTTATCATTTAGTGTAGGAATGGGTTTAATAAATATGGAATGATGTTTGCAGGGGCTAATACCATGGATAGGTGAAGACGGGACATTATAAAGGTATGAACATGAAGGAAGGTATGAAAACTCATTGCAAGTTCAGGGAACAGTGGGTGGTGTAGAGTGGATGGAGCATGAAAATGTAGCCTGAAGTCTTGTGAAGAGTTGGGTCCGCCATGTATACAGATACATCATAATTAAGAGTGATATTATTAGATTTCTGAGTGCATGCTTTTCCCTAATATACTTTCATCTCTTCCAAGGACAAAGATGGAGGACCCAGAGCTGGGATATATTATGGGAGTTAGAAAGAACCTGTTTTCATATCCCACCTCTGCTATTCATCAGCTGTGTGACATTGGCATACGACCTAGCTTTGTCATTACACAGTAGATAATTGAAAAGATTTGTCGAATGGATTAATTAATAATAGCCTTTTGTAAGAAGGTTTTGAGGCATTTGAGATGCAGCTATATAAAAGACCTAGTAGTACTGTGCCTACTCATTAAGTGGGAGACAAGACCCAGGGGCTTCCAGGCATGAGGGACACTGAGTGTTGGTAAGGTAGCAGCTCTGTGGCTCAGAGTGGCTGGTCTCCCTGGAACAGAACCAAACTGGTCGAGAGAGGTCAAATCTCTTGGGAGATGGATTATTTGGCAAAAAGAAGCAAGGTTCACCCAGGCTCCTAAGGTCAAGGAAAAGGCTCTGTCTCAGTGGGGCCCTGGAGTGCAAATCAAGTAACGGATGAGATGGTCAGCTGTTCACACCTCACCTGGTGAAGAGGTCAGGGTTCAGGGACTCCTGGGCATGGCAGCCCTGTGCTCCTGAGGCCTTGGACTGAATGCTGGGGTGCAGGCAACACAGTCAAGTGCAGACTGCCCCGTGTGGCTGAATCTAAGACGACTGTTTTGCCCTTGCTGTGGTCTGAATGGGGCTTACCTTAAAGGTTGTAGGGTCATGCAAGAAATGAACTAATGCATTTGGATAGTCAAAAAGTAAAACAAGGTATGAGATACAGTGAGCTGGATGCTTAAGTATTCTTTGGTTTTCTAAAGCAAATTACTTTTTTCTTTCCTTCCCTTCTCTAAACGTTACCAGAGAGCAACATTTTTCTCTTTACTGACTTTGACCACACTCTGTACATGTCCAATGTACAGATTTAGAGAGCCCTCCATTTCTTTATTCTTTACATGTTCATCAAAGTCCTGCTGTATGCCCTTTCTTTATAGGATATGGGGGCTGAAAGCAGGGGTCCCCCAGATAGTCACTTGGCAGTGCTATTAGTACCTAACATATGTCTGGTAGGTTCTAGATTCTGCACTAGCAAAAGGGAGAGTGATCAGCTCCATCCAGGGGATCAGGCAAGGCCTTACAAGGTAGGAAATGAAAGATGAGTGGGAATCTACCAGGTGGATGATGAGGGCTACCTGGCAAATAGGCAGCATGTGCAAAGGTGTAGGCATGAAAACCATGGTCCATCTGCAAAATCGTGAGCATGTGTAGGATTTGGAGAGAACAGAAAGTTCTTCCATGCTTTACTCATGTTTTGGGCTTTAGGAATGGTTTTGGCATGGGCTGTGGAACCAGACTGCATGGCTGTAAACCCTGACCCTACTGCTGCATGCTTCTGTGGTCTGGGACCAGTGTCCCAGCTTTTCTGTCTCTCTGTTTCCTTATTGGAGATAACAGCGTGGTTGTGAGAATTGGAATAATGACATAGAGCACTTCAAACGCGTCTGCTATCCGTTATTATGAATAATACTTTATTATAATTATGTAACTAGCAGTTATTCTTAAATTTCAACCTATTGTCAGAGTGGAATGACCTGGTGAGGATGATGCCTGGAAGGATAACTGGCAACCGTGTGGGGTGGAGTGTCAGTTGGAACAGAGGACTGAGACTAGAGGTCCGGAAGTACCCTGGTATTCCAGGGGTGTTGGTGGGCTCTGCTAATGTGGCTAGAGCAGAGGTAGATCTGGAAGATGCTCGGAAGGCAGACCCTTTGGGTTTTGATGGAAGATTAGATGAAGCCTCTTCTCTCACTATTCAGAAGTCATGCTAGGTGGATGCTGAGGTCCATATGACATCGAGGTACCACCATGGTGTTTATGAGCACTCCACTGAGTGCGTTCCCACAGAGCTCCCATCCACGCTATGCATGCTGGGCAGTGTTCTCTTCATGATGGTTTCATGGTTTCAGCTGCCTTAAATGTAACACATGATGATGAACATATTTACATAATGTGTGGCTGGTGAAATCATGGAAGGTTGGAATTTCCCATTTTAATTCCATTTTAAAGATGCTTGTTAAGCAAAAGGATATAATTCATTTTTCAAACTGCTGAAATGTTATTTTGGCCTCTTGAATCAAAGGCATTCCGTAAGTGTTTTCTTTATTACATGCCTTAAACTTTAATTAGAATTTAATTATAAGATCCTGAAGGCATGAGTAAGAGGAGCAGATGGGACAGTAAAAGCAGCTTAGTGAGGGAGGATTAAAGATTAAAAGTCGCTCGTTAATGGCATAAGGAATGAACACAGAGCTAAATTACCATGGCTTTGTGCTATTCTGATGCTTTTTCAGTTCTGAAACTTAGTTTTATTCCTGGTTTGAAGCTGAAGAATCTCATAGATTAGGTTTTCATTTTTTTTTTTTTCATCACCAGAGTAGGTTTGTGCATCTAGAATAAACTCAGAGGACACTTTTTATTTGACTCTTCATTCTAAGCTCAGAAGGATCCTTTACTGTTGGTAAATACTTTTGAATACAAACAGAGAAAGCAGAACCAGGGTATATTCTTTTTCTCCAGCTCTGGCCGGAAAGTATGCATAAAAAAAAGATGGATAGATGTTTCAGGTGTTGTTTATACAACTGTGCTTCTAGAACTTGGCTGGACTCATATCATTTTTATAATGTGCACTCTGGGGCATGCTTCAGTGTCAGTGGGTCTGGGATGGTAGAAGGGAACACTGTGCATGAAATGCATAACTTCGTAACTGAGATCTTGAACAAATCACTTCCTCTCTGATCCTCTTTCCTACCTGTATACATTGTTAAAGAATTCTTACCTCTGTGTTTTGGTTAAGGATTTAGTCTGAACGCAATAATTCTGCAAGGGTTACTGAGGGCCTATTCTCAAGAAGCTTAAACACCAAAGGGGAAAATAGGCCAATAAATAAATCAAGATAACGTAATGTGCTATAGCAGAAGATAGATCTCAAATGCCAGAGGGGTAGAAATTATTAACACAGACAATTAGAGGCAGTAGATAATACATATATAAGAATTTTGTAAATATAAGGTGCTCTATAGATAGAAGCCATTTACATATATAAGATAGTATAACTAGAGATCCAGACCCTTTGATTATTCACAAAACGGGTAGAACATGATGTGTGACAAAATGATGTTTTATTCCTTCCAGGACTTAGTACAGTGCTTTGTACACAGTAGGGGCTCAAGTCATAGTTGCTGAATTGAGGCGAAAGAGGCTCCCATCATCTCATTAGTAAGTGTGAAATGAGCATGAGAGAGATTTTGTTAGAGCTGGAGGGGGCAGGTGTGAGTCTCTGACCCCAGGCTGTATTGTTTTCTGGGACTGTTTGCTATCTCTTCAGGAAGTTAGCTCCTGTGCCCCTCCTGTCTTTGGCCTGGCCCACAGTCAGCCTTTGCATTTTGCCCACCTTGGATCATTGGCTTGAGTGAGGAGTGGGCTTCCTGGGGGCATATTTAGGATGATTCTCTGCTAAGCTAAATGATTCCACTACTTAATGCCTTTGCCCCTTATTTTTCTTTCCTTTTTGAACCATAAATTTAGGATCCTGTCTCTCCTTAATTGCAGTCTTGACGCCAACTAGACAACATTTGAGAATAAAAGGAAGGACAGATAAATAATGAAACAAATAGCCTTCTATCTCATAACATCCAGGGCCTTTTTTTTTTTTTCTTTAAATATCTTGATGTAAAATTGATTCTGATTATTTGCGGACTCCATAGGTGCGAACTCTTCTACCTGTAAAATTTTATTTGTAACTCCCAAATCAAACTAGTGGGGGGTTTTGCAGTCATTCTTAGACATGTGCAGAGCGGTGAAAAATTTTCGAGTTGCCTGATGCACATGTTCCCAGCTGAGGTTGAGCAAGATGACCCTCTGACCCCTTATTTCTGCTTTCATACTATAAACACTGTTCTTTTTTTTTTTTTTTTTTTAAGATTTTATTTATTTATTTGAGAGAAAGAGAGAGAGAGAGAGCATGAGCAGGGGGCAGAAGGAGAAGCAGGCTCCCTGCTTAGCCTGGACCCTGGGATCATGACTGGAGCTGAAGGCAGACCAAGCCACCCAGGTGCCCAAACACTGTCCTTTTTGTGGTCTTTTAGTGCCACATTTTTCTCATTTTTGTGCCTTTTGTGGGTGATTTCAGTTTTTAAAATGGCCCCCAAGTATAGTGCCAAAGCGCTGTGTTTTTAAGTGCAAGGGAGTTGCATTGCGTCTTATGGAGAAAATACGTATGTAGGTAGGCTTTATATAGACATGAGTTAAGAGCCATTGGCCATGCGTTGAGTGTTAGTGAGTCAACAATATATACTTAGTGGGGTGTTTTTAAACAGAAGCACACATGAAACAAGGCTGTGTATAGATCCATTGATGAAAATGTAACCAGCGGCTCACAGGAACCTAACCCCGTGTTTCCTTTGGGAACAGCAGTTCAGTATTCACTAATGAAGCATTTGTGGAGACTTTATAGAACATGACCGCTGCAAGTAATGGGAACAGACCGTCTTATCTTTCTAGTCTTCCGCTTGCTCTTTCTTGATCTTTCCATCTGACAATACCTCAATCTCTGTATTGTATATAGTATGTATATATTTGCTTCAATTACATACCCATACATTTAGCAATGATGACACACTGTTTTTTGTTTTTTTTTTTTAAAGATTTTATTTATTTATATGACAGAGAGAGACAGCGAGAACAGGAACACAAGCAGGGGGGGCAGGAGAGGGAGAAGCAGGCTCCCCGCGGAGCAGGGAGCCCGATGCGGGGCTCGATCCCAGGACCCTGGGATCATGACCTGAGCCGAAGGCAGATGCTTAACGACTGAGCCACCCAGGCGCCCGACACACTGTTTTAACTTAGCAGTTGTGTTGGCCTTTGGCCTCTTTGCGCTCAGATCCATCTGCTGCCCTTGCAGTGCTCCGTTGTGCATTGCAGGGGGTCGACCCCTGCCATCTGACATTTTGACACTGTGGGAGATGGGAGGGCAGGAAGAAGAGGGAGGCCAGAGTGTCGGTCTTCCCTCTCTCTGCCTTGGGTAACATTGTTGGCAGTGGCCACATCCTGACTTCGGGGCTCTCCCACCCTCTTGGCAGGCCCCTGAGGCTCCAAGTGCTAGTAGATGACTTTGGCTCTTGGGGCCCAGCAACTGTACCTCCTTGCCTTGTTCTGTCAACTTCCTATCGTTTCTAACCTGAGTTTCTTCCTGTCCCCATGCGTAAAGCATCAGATTCAAAAGCCAAGGGAGGACAAAAAAATGAGAGAACTGTAGTAAGGGTCACACACTGTACGAGAGGGACTGCAAAGGGGATGGAGGGAGTGGTCAGCCATAGGCCATACGTGTCAAGTGCATGATGCTGGAGCCCTGCGTGCACAGGTTAAGCAGCTGAGATGCCATGGATGGTTGGAAAGCAGCAGGACCTCTCATCTGGAGCTCATTTGTCTGGAATATGATTCCCTTAAACTTGACTAGCTCATCCACTGAGGGAGAAAAAAAAAATCTATTCTGATAATTATTCTGACAGGGCTCTAACAGGGCCTCTTTCCCTAGAGTGAAAACAAATATATATTTCTGGCTTCTTTTTATTCCCTTTTCCACCTTAGGACCCTTTCTCCCAAGAGTGTGTGGTCCCTTGCGAGTCTTCTACTCCATTCTGAGCCTTTTGTGTTGGCATAGTCCTTATTAAAAATGCATTTTCTCTGAGTCTGTTGTGTACCCCCTGAAGTGTGGGTGAACAGAAAGGCCTTCAGAGCTGAAAGACATTTTTGAAGAACCACTATACCAGGCGGCATTAAATATTGATCACCTGCCACATGTAAATTGTTTGTCTTCTTGCTTTAACTCTTGGACCAGAATGTTTCTCGTCCCTTTTCTGCTAAAGTGGAGTTCACAGAGAAGCTTCTTTTGACCCTGCCGCAAGTTGCCTGTCCCAGGAATATGGGACATTTCTCTGTCCTTAGGGAAATACTAGGAAGGATTGCTTCTGACTGTCAGCCTTTCACTGGGGGGAAGGGCAGCGATGGGCAATGATGAGGACAAAACACCCAGATTCCGGGGCAAATGGAATAGGCTCTGCCACTTGCAAGCCGTGTGGGCTTGGGAATCTGGTATTTACCATCTAAGTGTGTTGTGTTAGTGCAAGGAGACCGCGCACGCCCGGCACCGAGCACAGTTCCCGGCCCCTCGTGGGGCTGCCATCAAACAAAGCTCTCTCCTCACTCTCCTTACTTCTTAGGTTTATCTGGGGCTTTCCCAATACATTTCTAAGCAACCTAGAGTAAAATATGCTATTAATAATAACCCAAAGTACCCAGTATAATCTTATTAAACAAAACTGGTTTTGGAATGTTTTTATAAAAAAAAAAGTCTTGATCTTGCTAAAAAAAAGCTACAGCATCTCAATGGCTTGTTTCAGCCCTTTTTATTCATACCTGAAAACATCAGAAGTTTGGATAACTTTGGCATACACACGTGCACACTTGCATATGTGTGTGTTTATATATATGGTTTTTTCTCTCTGTATGTATATGTATGTATATGCGGGCACACATACATAACTCTTTAAGAAGGGTTCTTCTGGTGTTTTATTTTCTTAAAGTCTGTACTTCACATCATTTTTCCCCCCCAGAACTGTTTATCCTCACTCCAGACATGACCGTTGGAAAGGTGGCAGGAAAAACAAACGGCTAGTGTGTTTTGGGGCAGTCTGCATTCCTTTTAACTCTCTGAGACCAGGCTTATGCTTGGGCTTTCAACCACTTGTCCTGGGGCCCAACCACTTTGATTTGCTTGAAAATTATCCTGTTGTTCAAGCTCCTGAGAGCTGCCCCAGAGCTTGCTTGGGTTTGCGAACTGGAGATCTATGAAGTGTTTGATTTTATTTGTAACTTTAACCATGGCAGCCTTAACTGGGCTTTTGTTTTCTTATTTAACTTTTATCCTTGTAACCTTAACCTAATTTATTTTTCAAATCTCCATCCTCTCCCATCCCACAATTCCTAATCCCTCTTTTGTCCTCAGATTTTCCTCCCAACTCAAGAGAATGACATTTAAATCCATCCTTTAGGAAGTGTCTAAAATGCAATGCACACATAGCATTACTGTCTTCTCCTGGATTTCGTAGGAAGAAAAACAAAGGTTTCAGAACGTACTCGGAAAAGCGCTGACAGAGCTTGTGGTGCAGCTTGGGAGTGGGAGTGTGGATTTTGGAAAGCATCGGGACCCTTCTACTTGGCCTTCATACAGACTTTTCCTTCCTCTGTGAGGGGCCCAGGGGCCAGGGCTGTGGATGGCTTCGACAGGAAAGGATTGAAGGGATAACTGCTTCCAGACCCTGATCCTTGAACACTCCGCCATCACTCAGGCTCTTGAGAAAGGGAGCAGGAGAATTCAGGGGGCTAGGGAGTATCCCCTCAGCTCCAGCTTGCCTCTACTCATCTCCAGGTGTGCCCCCAGCATGAGGGAAGATACCGCGTCCCTCAGGTAACCCCGCCACAACTCTGTGGAAGGGAAAGAAGGCGTTCTCTTTTACAGGTAAGGAAAGCGAACCTCTGGGAGGTTAAGGAAATGGAAGGAATAACTAGGATTACAACAAGTCTGGATTACCCAGTTAGTAGATTTTCTTTCTCACCAAGTTTTTTCCTCCCTGGTTTGTAGGGCCCTTCTTTGGAGATTTCCTTCTTGTGATATTGCAGCCAGAGATCTCTGGAGTCTGTTATGCATCGGGCACTGTTTTACGCAATATGTATCGATGCAGTGTATGTTCTAATAACCTTGTGAAGGGGTGGTATCATCCCCATTGAGAGAGGAAACCCCTGAGGATTAGAGGGGTGGGTAATGTGCTCAGGGTCACACAGGACACAGGAGACTCCAGGATTTGAGCCCAGCTGTGACTCCAGAACTTTTGCCTTGTCTGCTACACCCGCTCTCCATGTTAAGAGGAGGGCCATTGACGTGAGGCCACTCGCACCAGATGTGGCAGCCGTGAGGCAGTCGGTGCCGAGGAGTCGTGTTTCATGCTCTCTCGTGATCTCAATTCATTTCTAGCATTGTCGAGATTTAAAGCAGAGATAGGCTTGCTTTCTGAGTCTCCGTCTCCTCGGAAACCGAGATAACAGCAGTGATGGTAGGTATTGCTACCGAATGTGAGCATCTGTGCGTACCAGACAAAGTACTTGATCTCGATGCACATCCTTTCACATTGACCTTGTAACAATGCTGACATTTTCTCTAATTTGCACTTGTGGAAACAGGGAAGTTGAATCGCTTCCCTACCCCTTGTCACACTACTAGTAAGTGGAGGAGTGGGAATTTGAGCCTAAGACTTCTTACACCAAAACTATAGTCCTTCCTCTCAGCCTATGGGACATCTGTCCCTGGGAACATATACAGAGATTTCCAGTGGCACGTAAGATGATTAATAGTAATGTAGGGACAGGTGTTAAAGAACATGAACTCATGTGCTGGAGAAGTGACCCTTCCTTTTTAGTTGTCTTATAAGCCATCTTATTACATCAAGGAGAGAGTCTTAGGTGCCAGAATGCCTTTTACAACTTTCTAATATTTGTGCTTTTTCTTTTCTTTTAAGCAAGAAAGAACAGGACTCAGGCTCTGAGGCTTAATCAACAGAACCTAGAACATCATAACATCCATTATATTGTCATTGTATATTTAGATTTTCTCAATTAAAAATGCAACATGTTCATATACCCATATATGAAGCATATATATATGTAAAGTATAGAGAATAATCTAATGGACATCCATGTATTTATCACCTACTGAAAAAGTAGACTAATTTCAGGTACTCTTGGGGCCTTCTGTATATCTCTCCCCATCACATCGTCTTCCTGTCCGTCTCACCAACATTTTACGTAATCACTTTGCAGCGGTTCCAGCCAGGTGATAAACATTCGTGCTGCACTGTTACCTGGCTTTGTGAGTCATCTTACTGACGTCTCTTTCCGGGTCAGAATCTAACCTAGGATCACACAGTGCATTTAGTTCTCATATCTTCTTTGTCTCCTGTAACTTGAAACAGTCCTCAGTCACTACCCGTCCTTCATGACCATGATGCTTTGAAGCATCACACAGTTATTTTGTGTCATGTCTCAGTTTGCTTGTTGCTTCCTCAAGATGAAATTCAGATTATGCGTTTTTGGCAGGAAAACCACAGAAATGATGTTGCGCTCTCCATAGTGCATCGTATCAGGAGGCACAAGCGATGCCAGTTTGTCCTGTCGCTGGTGAAGTTAACGGGATGGCACCTGCTTAAGTTGGTGTCTTTCAGTCTCTGCACTGTAAAGGCACCATTTCCCCTTTTGTAATTAGTAACTGCCTTGTGAGGAAATACCTTGCGGTTTTGTAAATATCATGCTTCCTGTCATACCTTCGCCTACTAGTTTTAGCTTCCATTAGTAATTCTTGCTTATAGCAGTTATTCTGGTGGTTTTGCCAGATGGCATTTTTCTGTTCAAAATTCCTTCTATATTTGTTAGGATCTCAACTGTCAATGGCTTTCTCTTTGTCTCCCATTTATTTATTCTTTCAGTTATTTATTTATATCAGCATACACTCATGAATTATTTTCTTTTATTGCCCTCAATCCATTACTATCGTTATCATGCTCAAGTAGTCACAGATTTCACCATGGGGAACCCTTCAGGTTGGCTTCTGTGTCCTTTTGACTTGTCCTCATTTTCTTTTGGAGCACATCTTTTCTTTCTGGCACCACTGGGTGTCACTTAGGACCCTCCTTGCTCCAGCCCTGGAATCAGCTAATACTCCAAGGGACCCTGAGAGAAGCCTTCTCTTGCTGTTCTGCTTCCTTTCCTCCCAGTCAGTACCTTCATCCGCTATAATATGATGTATACCCTCCCCAGTGCACTGATACTGCTGTTGTGAAGGTCACTGCTACTGCGGTGGGTATTCTTGGTTCTTACATTACTGTGTCTCAGACGCCTCTGGGTCCTGCATCAGATCCTCCCAGAAGGACGGTAAGGAAAAGTTGCCTCATTTCTTGATCCAGTTGCCCGCGTGGCACCCAGTACTGTGCAGGGCATTCTGCAGGTGTAAACAGTGCTTCACCTCGTGCCGCATGCCTGCCTTGCATGCCGTCCATTATGTAGCATGGTGCTTCCCTGTTGATGCCACCTCTGCATCTCATTCTTTGCCCCCGGGTGCACAACCTGGACAAAGTGGGGAATTAATGTTCCTTTTTCCCCCATCGTGGATGGTTCTAAGATATAGTCTGTATGGCTCGGGGGACTAGAGTGTGGAGGGTATGGATGGTCCTATGGATGGAGAATGCGTCACTGTTGTGGAACCAGCTTGATAACGCAACTTCATCTTGCCTCTCCCGCTCCTTATTTTTCACTTCCTATGTCCATCACTCTACTCCTGCTCCTGGAGATTGGGCTTCCTAATGTGGTGCTGCTACGTAACCCTCTCCCACAGAAAGCAAACCACTTTCTGGAGGATCCAGGCGAAGATATACTGTGATTAATACCCATTCTCTGTAATCCATTACCGTCCACAGTATCACATATTCGTTCGTTCGTTCATTCATTCATTCATTCATTCACAAACTTGAGACCATCTCTGTGTGAGGCATTGTATAAAGATAGACAAAGTCCTTGACCACATAGAACTTACTGTAGTGTGGGAAATTAACGAAATACACAAGTAAACAAGTACAAGCATAGCTGAATGATAAGTGCTCTGAAGAAAATGCAGCAGGGAGAGTGGTTGAAAGTGGGTCAAATGAGGAATGGTGTTGAGAAGGTTAATAAGTACTCTCTGAGAAGGTGACCTCTGACTGGAGAAGGGGCCAATGAGAAGAAAGGAGCTGAGGGAAGAGGGATCCATTCAGGAGGAGGAAGATGTGCAAGGGCTTGAGGATGTGCTTGACCTGTTGGGAGAACAGTAGAGAGCTCAGTGTGACTGAGCATAGAGGGGCCGGTTGTTGGAGATGCAGCCAACAGAGGTAGAAAGGAGCCCCTCCTTGGAAGACTGTATAGGGTGTGTTTCTGGGTTTGGATTTTTTTCTATATGTCCTGGGAGGTCACTGGATAGTTTTGGCAAAGGAATGGCATGCTCTGATTTACATGTTAATGAGCTTTTTTTATTTGCTGTGTGGGGAATGGATTTTTGAGCAATAAGAGTGGAAACAAAGAGGCGCCGGGCTGCCTCAGCTGGTTAAGCGTCTGCCTTCGGCTCAAGTCATAATCCTAGGGTCCTGGATCAAGCCCCACATCAGGCTCCCTGCTCAGCGGGGAGTCTGCTTCTCCCACTCCCTCTGCCTTTCCCCCCTCACTCATGCTTTCCCTCTCTGTCACTCAGATAACTAAATAAAATCTTTAAAAAAAAGAGTGGAAATAAGAGGTGATTGTAATAACTCCACTGAGCAGTGATGGTGTTTTGGACATGTGTCGAGATGTGGGGTATACCTCCAAGTTGTGGGGGAGGGGAGATGTCAGCAGAGCAATCAGGGATGAATGCGTGACTGCTCCATACCCTTGACTTGATGGTACCACACATGCTGTCACTCTTCTGATACGTCTTTCTCGGTCTCATTCAGAGACTCCTCTCTTGGAGTCTTTCTGTGTTAGTCTTCAGAGGCTTCTGATCTTAGTTCTCTGCTCTTCTCATTTGCCAGCAAGTCACAGACTCACATTCCTACGGGATGGCAGAAGGTAGCACAGGGCGGGTAAGGGCAGAGATACCAGCACGCGCCGACCCTGTGTGAGTGGGGACAGCCAGGGCAGGCTGTGCTGTCTGAGCCTGGTCTGGGGGGCTTCCTGAAATGACCTCTCGCTGCCTGTGTTACCCAGAGCGGGAACGCTGGTGCCTGGAATTGCAGAATCTCCTGAGTTTTCAAGAGCAGCTAGAAATCCAGATTTAAAAAATTTACCATCTTAACATTTTTGTATGTTGGCTGAAACTTTTTTTAGAACTCTGGGTGGTGGTGGGGGCAAACAAAACAAGTCTGTGTTCCAGATGTGGCCCTTGGGCCACTGGTTTGCAGCTTCTGCCAAAATATTCTTTCTGGGGTCACTCATTGTACGTGGCTTGGTTTATCAGTTTAATTTACGGGCCAATGGCTTCTGAGTCTTTATTCCTGGCTCTGTTCTTGGAAATGCTGCTAGCTGCTAGACCTAGCTCCATAGCTCTCCACAGTTGTGTCCCACCAGCATTTTCCAGATTCAGATTCCCCACTCCCTTGCCCCTCACCTGTTGCATCTTAGTGATGGGCTGTCTCTTCTCAGGGGTGCAGGCTGACACCTGGTTTCATTCTTGCTGCCTGCTCTGCTGACAAACTGCCTATTGAGAAATCCATCTCTCTGTCTTGTTTAAGTCCCTTTCTAAATATTTTTTAACGTGCCACCTCCTCCCTCTTTCTCCTACCACCTTAATTTGGTCATTCAACTGGCTTTGGAACCAATATGGCTAAGTCCGCATTCTTATACCCATTTTACAGACGAAGAAACTGAGGTCTGGAGAACACTTGTAATTTGGCCAAACCACACGGTAGAAAGTGTCAGACTGGCGATCTGAATGCAGGGCAGTGTTACTGCAGAATGCATACATACTGTTTATCAGTATAAAATAATAAATTGATCATCTGTATTATAGGGATTTAAATGACAAGTATATGATTTTGTTAATCATTCCACAATTTGTATGCATATCAAATCATCACCTTGTATACTTGAAATATATACATTTATATTTGTCAGGTGTTCCTTAATAAAGTTGGAGAAAAATAATTCAGTGGCAAAAACATAAAAAAATAAAAACTAAATAAATGACTTCTATATAAAGAAAAGTGGAGGTCATCAGCTAGAATCAAACCTCTTCTAGTGAGCTAAGAAAAAATATACAGTTTTAGTTACAGTATCCTAGATATGAAACGGTGCTTGCTAAATCCTCAGAGAGTATTTGAAAACACATCTTTCTTTTATAGATTTTTAGTTTTTCCTTGTTTTAGATAAATTTGCTGTATCCATGAGATTGGCTGAATCACAGAGACGTTCAGTATAAATTGTGAAAGTTTAGTGTTCACATTGAAAACATTTTAAATATCATTTACAAATATGTCCATGTAAGGGAGTCCGGGTGTGTGACAGTAAACAGTAGTGACCTCTCCTGACAGGGAGCCTGTTGCCTGCTGTCCCGGAGCCCCAGTTTTGGATGGGCTCTCTGTAGTCATCTGGTTTTTCTGACTGCCTTTACCCAACTGCCCCAGCAGACAGGCCTGGCCTGGCCCGGCTCCCAGAGGGAGATTCTGCCTGCCACCCCTCTCTGTGGCATTTTCCAGATTTTTTTTTTTTCTTTTCTTTTGTGGTAATAGAAAACCACTGGCAACTGTACTTCGATCGTGTGGCAATACCCACTTAGTGGTTGGTTTTCTGCCTACTTCAGAGGATAGCTTTTATTTTGGAAGGACAGTTTTCATCATCCCTAAGAGGACAAGTTTCTTTCTTGGTACATTGATGCTCTGGGCTCAAACATAACCAAAAGGCTTTGTAAGAAACCCACGGGGATTTTTTCCACCAAAAATACAACTATAACGGTTATTTGTTTGACCTTTGGATTCAGACATTTCTGGGTTGGAGCCCCAGCTCATTTCTCTGAGCCTAGTTTTAATCTGTAAAATGGGAATGATAATACTGCATAGGATCATTATGTGGATTAAATGAAATGTTGTGAAAGCGTTAGTTGAGTACGTGGCACGTAACAAACACTCAGTAAATTTTAGTTATTACTGTTGTTATGGTAATTATTTTATTATTGTATTGGCTCATTTAACAGTTCTTCAGTTCGTTCCTATTATGTATTCTCCCAGTAGAGCTCACACATTGAAGGGATTCCTTAACTACTGTTAAGCTGTGCTTGATCAGCATGTCTTCCTGTCCAGATTTGAATTAAGTAATCCAACAAACAGAATGAATGTCTAATACGTGCCAGGAACTGCACTAAACCCTGCACACTTAAGAATGGGGTCCTGTGAAATTTCACCCCTTTTCAAGCTGAAACTGCATTATTGTGGTTTCTCAAATGCACCCTCTCTCTGCCTACCTGCACACTTTCTTACAGGTTGTTCCTATGACGTGGAATGCTCTCTTTCTCTTATCAAGCTGGCAGATTCCTACCTTTAGCTCAGATCTCATCAGAAGCCAGTTCAACGGAGATTGAAGTGTGTGGGTTTTTTTTTTTTTTTCTATTGTCCTTGTGCTGTGCTTTGATATTATTTATGATAGTCTCATGAGTGTGTGGATCATAATTGTTTACTTATACCCCCCCCCCCGCCCCCGGAGTAGGAACATTTTGAGGGTTGGGACTGTGTCTGTTTACTTTTGTATTCTTAACAAAGTGCTCATGGGGACTTAATTCTGTTTATGGGTGAATTGGATGAATGAATGGATGGGTAGATGGGAGAAAGAAATGATACATGATTAAAATAAGCAAAAGGACCAGTGAATGACATGGGGGACCTTGAGATTCCCATAGGGGAGACAGGAATGCAAACACTCTCAGGGTACAGTGAGAAATACTTAGAGATCTCTAGAGTGTAAACAGTTGGTGACAACTAGCATATTCTGCCTGTAGACATGTATTGTTTCAGCTCTTCCATGTTTATTTACTTATTTATTTATTTTTAAATCATTCAGGTAGCAAACATAAACACCCAGACCTCTAGCTTCCCAGATTTGGTCACACTGGCCCATTGTCCGCATGAAATGGTGTAGTCAGGAAGAGCCGAGAGACACATGTGGGCATGTGCTCTACAGCTCCCCATCCTGACCCTTGAGTGCACTTGAGTTTGCGACCCCCCACTGTTGGGGGTAATTTGGAATTTCTCTCAGTGGGGAAGTGAGGGAAGGGGCAGTCCGGTGTGGAAGAGGGTCACAGCAAGTAGAAGGGCCTGGAGACGCGAGAACTACATAGAGTATTGGAGCACCGGTGTGGTTCTCACGCACGTGAAGCACACAGAGCTTGTAGGCAGTTCCACAGGGTTGGCAGTGGTCAGAGAAGCCTGCAGGGCCCAGTGGTCGGGCCTCTTTGTATCTCTTGCTAATTTTAGATTTCAGTCTATAGTCAGTGGGGAGTCGAGTGGTGGTTTAAGCTGAGGAATGACACGGTGGGACTTGCATTCTGTCCATGGTATGGTGGATGAGTTCCAGAGGGCACAGGAGTAGGTGCAGGTAGACCTGATAGAAACCTATGCTCTAGGCCAGTGGTCCTCAACCTGGGTCGATTTTGCTTTTCAGGGGACACTTGGCAAAGTCTAGAGAAATTTTTGATTGTGAAGAGGGGCTGTGCTATTGGTATCTTGTGGGAAGAGGCTAGAGATGCTGCTAAACATCCTATAAGGTGTAGGACAACCCCCATAACAACAAAATTATCCATCCCAAAATATCAATAGTGACAAGGTTGGGAAGCCTTGCTCCAGGCCATCTGAGATGTGAAGAGGACATGAGCTCAGGAGTGACCATGGGTGTTCTTAGAAAAGGTTGGAGCCCACGTGGATTTAGGAGGTGGAGTCAGCAGGCGTATTGACGGAATACCTGGTTAGAGGAGAGAAAAGGAAAAGCATGAGCAAAATAGGGAGACAAAGCAGGGCAGAATTTATTTAGCAAGTAAAGAAGAAATTGGACTTTAAAGGGGGTAACTGAAAGTACTATTATCACTTCTACTGATTGAAAGTGCCAACAAACATGTTCTCTTTAAAGATTTTATTTACTTATTTTAGAGATAGAGTATCCAGTGAGTGGGGGGAGGGGCAGAGGGAGAGGGACAAGCAGACTCCATGCTGAGCCAGGAGCCTGATGCAGGCAGGGCTTGATCCCGCGATCCTGAGATCATGATCTGAGCTGAAATCAAGAGTTGGATGCTTAACTGACTGAGCCACCCAGGCACCCCTGCTATTTGTAATTTTGTTAGGATGTAGCACACAGCCTATTTGGGAAAAAAATATGGGAAGGTTTTCGTTTATACTTTTGTGTTTTCACTTGCAAAGCTTTTTTACTTTCAGGTTTTGAAATAAAGGTATGAGGCCAAGGTCAGTTTAATTGCTCTCCCAGGTCATTTTCTTGATATTTTTCTCCCTCCAGAAACTCCTTGATCCTTTAATATACATCCCTTATAAAAATCTACTGGAACATGAGACATTGTGAGGATAACTCTCTTAAAATGTGTTTGAATTTTTCGGGCGCCTGGGTGGCTCAGTTGGTTAAGCAACTGCCTTCGGCTCAGGTCATGATCCTGGAGTCCCAGGATCGAGTCCCGCATCGGGCTCCCTGCTCGGCAGGGAGTCTGCTTCTCCCTCTGACTCTCCCCCCTCTCATGTACTCGCTCTCTCTCATTCTCTCTCTCTCAAATAAATAAATAAAATCTTTAAAAAAAAAATGTGTTTGAATTTTTCTTCTAACATGACTGTTTTGACACTTGTTCTTACTGGGTAAGGGAGAGTGGAACTTGGGGTTGACAGCTCTTACCTTCCTTGTGCTAAAATTAATTTGATCTATTCCATTGGTGCAGGAAATTCAGCTTTTGAAGGCCCCGTGAGAGGACGAGTGTAGGGCGGAAAGGAAGGGTAATTAATAGTGCCCTGGCAAACTACTCAGTCTTTAAGTCCCAGATCTGCCCTCAAATACTGCTTTTTTTTTTTTTTAACAATGGGATATTTTATTACATAAAAAGAAGGTAAAACAAAACCCATAAACAAAATGGAAAGCTGAACAACAAACCAGGAAAAACACTTTCAACATGACCAAGAGTCCTTCTCGTTAGACCTATAGAGTCTTATAAATCAAAACCAAAAAGGGGAACTTCCCAATAGTGAAATAGTGAGGTTACAAAAAGAAGGTGGAATATAATCCTACTTTTCTAAAATAAATATGTATACTATAATACATACAAAAAAAAAAAAATAGCTCAGAGGCATCTGGTTGGCTCAGTTGGTTGAGCATCTGACTCTTGGTTTTGGCTTTATCCAGATTCTTGTTCCCAGGTAACACTGTGTGTCCATTCAGGGTCTCCAGGCCAGGCAGGATTCTGAAGAAGGAGATGGCAAGTATACTTCATCACCATGTCCATGTGATGATGGCTGTTCTTTGTCTTTCCTTTCTGGAAACTGCCATTATGGAAAAAGGGGACTCCCCTTGCTGTTCCTCTAGTACCCATTGGAACACGTGTGTCCCTTCTATTTTTCAGTGTATCAGCCAGGGTCCCTGCAAGAAACAGGTGGCACAGTCAGATGGGATAATTTGAGAAGAGTGGGTAAGTGTCGGGAAACCACAAGGGTAATGCAGGACCTCTGGGCTATCAAAAGTGGAGCTGGTACCAGCTCTGGGCCTCAAGACAAGGGGCAGGCGGGTCACCATGTCCCAAGGAGACTGTTGCATGCAGAGTCTCACCAGTGTGACCTTTGGTGCAGAGAGCCACAGCCAGGCTGCTTTTTCTGCCTGCTGGTATCCCTCTGTCCTCACTGGCCAAACCCTGCTCAAGGCCGCAGGGTGGAGAGCCTTTGCGTATGCTCCATTCTCCTCAGCATCCATGGGCAGAAAACAGGGTGGAGAAGGTTCGAGTGATTCCGGAGAATCACGTGGAAGATGTCTGGCACATTTGGATATTCTTCCTGATTGTTTGGCTCTTGTGGTCAGATATTTGTGGAGGAGTCAGGTGGTGGTGGGGGCTGTGCTTTGGAGTCAGAGAGTCTGGTGCAGAATCACATCTGCTTCACTTGCTAAGTGAGTGATTCTCAGGTCTTTTCAGTTCACTAAGCCCTTATTTCCTCATTGGATCATGGGAGAAGGGTACTGCCTACACCAGAACGCCTTGGGGAGGCTCAACACAGAAAGTATTCCAGTGCTGTTGACAGACTTGGAAAAGGCTGCTAGAGGATGCAGTAAAATATGAGCAGTACACCTCAGCAAAATTGTTTTTCTTTTCTCAGATTTTATTTATTTGACAGAGAGAGAGAGAGAGGGAGTGCACTAGCAGGGGGAGTGGCAGGCAGAGGGAGAGGGAGAAGCAGACCACCCACTGAGCAGGGAGCCCAGGTGGGGCTCAATCCCAGGACCCTGTGATCATGACCGGAGCCCAAGGCAGACGCTTAACCGACTGAGCCACCAGGTGTCCCACAAAATTGTTTTTCTATATAAAACAAATAGAGCTGTGTCGTGAGATAAAGGTTGATTTTTTTTCCTCCATTATATTTTTCTATATTCCAGATTTTTTACCATCAGAATAACAGAGACATCATAAATGCGATTAATAAATATTTTAGTAGTGCCCCCCCCCATTACTGTTTTTGGTTCTCATTGTGCTCTTTGGGCTGAGGTGTATGAATTAGTAGCTGGCTTGACTGTAGCAACATGAGCGGTATGTTATCATGGTCTCACCTTTATAGTTAAATGCCCATATTCTCAGGGAATCTGTCATGGCCGACAGGGTGGGGTCTATACCATCAAGACAGGTCCAATTTAAGTCATTTGGTTACAGTGGAGAAGGAAAATGAATCAATTAGGAATGCATTCAGCTGCTGTATTAATACTAAGAAACTCTTATTTAAATCAGCAGGTTACACTGGGGAAGAAGCATGTATCAAGAATTACATTTGCAAGAGGGCGAAAATTGATTCTTGGTGGATGAAAGGATCTTAGCTATTATAATGGTTTGTAGCCTTCTAAAGCTGAGCCCTACCTAACAATGTAAATCAGTAAATAGGTATTAAACTATGATGGGGGCAGGGATAAGGAAAAGAATGTCTGTTCAGACTTTTCAGTGAGGTTGATGGTTTAAAAAAAAAAAAAAGGTTGAGAAGCACTAAGTTACAATGATAGTCATAATAACTAACTCTTACATAGTTCTGACCATGTGCCAGGAGCTGTTTCGAATGTTTTACATATTATTATTAACTCATGGGACAATATACCTATTTAACAGTGTCTTAAATAAATAGGCTTGAGTTCCTGTTCTCTCACCCCTAAACAAATCCAAAGGTGATTTGGGATCATGTCAAGGCCAGCATATCTTTAATTCTTTAGACTTTTCCTTCTTGCTAATTACCTCATGGTTGTAGGAGACATTTATCCACCTTTAATCACCTTTAATGGTGAAACATGAGGAAGAACTGGAGAAAACAGAATCTCCTTTCTTTCTTTCTTTTTTCTTTTTTCTTTTTTTTTATGATAAGAGGAAGTTTTCTCAGAACGCCTCCTAGATTTCTGCTTAGGTTCTCACTGGCTGGAATTAGGTTGCATGGCTACTTTTAGCTACAAGGGAAGCTGGGAAAGTACAGAACAATATGGTCATGGTTGGCTTAGATCTACACAATTTAATATGATAGCCACACAGGACTATTTAAAAGTTGTTTTTTTTTATTGAGGTATAATTCACATACCATAAAATTTACCACTTTAATTTTACCTTTTAGTGGTTTTTAATATATTTACAGGATTATACAGCCATCATCACTGTCTAATTCCAGAACATTTTCATCACCCCCCCAAAGAAACCCAGTACCTATTCGTAGTTATTCCCCCTTCCTACCCCTACCTTCACCCTCTGGCAGCACTCACCTACTTTCTGTCTCCATGGATTTGTCTGTTCTGGACATTTCATATAGATGGAATCATACAATATGTAGCACTTTGTGTCTGGCTTCTTTCACCTAACATAATTTTTTCAAGGCTCATCTGTGTTAAAGCATATATCAGTATAAGTATTTTAAAAAATCTATTCCTTTTCATAACTTAATGATAGTCGACTGCATGGATATGGCACATTTTATCTCTTCATTTGTTGATGGACATTTAAGTTGAAGGACACTTTTGTTACTATAAATAATGCTGCTGTGAACATTCATGTATAAGCTTTTGGGTGAACATATTTTCATTTTTCTTTCAATTCTCTTGGGCAAATTCCTAGGAGTAGAATTACTGGATTATAGGGTAACTCTATGTTCAATCCTTTGAGAAAATGCCAGACTGTTTTTTCAAAGTGGCTATAGCAATTTATACATCCTGATGGGAATGAATAAGGGTTTCAATTTCTCCACATTCTTACTAACACGTGTAATTTTTGTTTGTTGATTCTAGCCATGCCAGTGGATGTGAAGTGGTATCTCACTATGGTTTTGTTTGCATTTACAAAATCATTAGTGATATTGAGCATCTTTTCATGTGCTAACTAGCTGTTTGTGTATCTTTCTGGAGAAATGTCTGTTCAGATCCTTTGCCCATTTTATAATTGGGTTGTCATTTTATTGTTGAGTTATGCTGGCTATTTAGGTAGATTAATTGAATTTAAATAAAGTCAGAACTTCAGAAATTCAGTTCCTCAGTCATGCTAGCCCCATTGCAAGCATGCTAGTGGCTACATTACTGGGCAGTTGCGTCCATCAGGCATATCCATCATTGCAGAGAGTTCTGCTGGCTGGCACTGGCGTAGACCATCAGGTTTGATCACTTGGAGCTGGCCACTCTAATAGAACCAGGGTTTTAGTAAGCTAAGGAGGAGGGGAATGGATATGGAACACAATTGCAGACGTTCTTCTCAAAAGTTAGATGTCTTGGTCCCTACAGAGATGAACGTGCTTATTCTCTCCTAAGGATGCATAGATGTTTCCCAAGGGAGCATCTGGGACAGGACGTGAGAACACACAATTCTAGACCAGGGATTGGGAAACTTTTTTTGTAAAGGACCACATAGTAAATATGCTCAGCTTTGCCAGTTCTATGGTATCTGTCACAACTCTTCAGTTTGATCGTTGTAGTGAAGAAGCAGTCAGAGACAATACATACGCAAAGGGGCATGACCGTGTTCCAGTTAAACTGATTTACAAAAACAGGCAGTGGGCGGGATTGGGCCCATAGATCCTATTTTGTGAGGAACCCTATATAGAAAGGTGCGAAAGCTTACAGGGGCTAGTCTGCTGCAGTCAAGGGCATGGTGACATATTTGGTATGTCTGGAAAAATAGGCTTTTAGGATGATGGTGTGCAGAAGGTGAGGAAGAGGACAGAACCAAGTTTTAAAGGTCCTCAGTGCCTATCTGGGTTGTTTTGTTTGTTTTTAAGTCTTGTAGCTGACAAGAAGCCATCAAAGGATTTTAAGTCAGGTATTATACAATTACATTGACTTTTTAGACCGCCTTCTAAGGCAGCATTGTGAAGAGTGAAAGGTAAAGAACAGCAGTTAAGAAGCTGTTGAAGGGCCTGAACAAAAGCGAGTAATTCTGTTAGGAAGTACACCTGTCCCTAATCCTGCCAGGTAACAGGGTGTTTACAGTATACTAATGATTCGACACAGGTCAAGCCTGTGTGTCTTGGATTAAAATAAAGATCTGGTAATTATTGTGTTAATTGCGTAAATCAGCTAACCTGTTGGCTGTGGGCTGGGCAGGAAGCATATTGATTTAAATGAGGCGTGAAGAGTGGGACTGGATATGTTCTTTTCCTGTCCCAGGACAGTCACTTGGAGGCCAGGGAGTTGGTGTGGAGGGTTAGTTACCCTGAGAACATCAGTGACTCTTGGGAGCTGGGAGAATGGATGTGGGTTGGGACGAGACTCACTGTGGCCTTGGAAGAGGTGACTTCTAGATGGCGAAGTGAGCTCATTCTCCACTATCCAGTTCTGAGAGGCCATTGGAGGGAGAAAGGAAACCTTGATGAACCCCTATTTATAAAGTTAGGTCCCAAGTTAAGCACAGTATGGAGGTCTGCATGGAAGTGTTTGCCATCACTAAAGATGAATTATCCACATGGGCTTAGAAAATTGCAGATGCACGTTCTGTGTCCATGGATCTTTTCTTCAGCATGGTAATCTTAGCCTGTGAGTACACAGCATATTTTCAGAGCTGGTCTGCCAGGCTGAATAATAAGAATGCTACAGTAAAGGTTACTAAACCATTAATAAGTTGGTTTTCCTACCTATAATTTTAGTACAGAATTCTCTGGTGATTAATTCAAGGTGGCATAGTAAGGAGTGATTTCTGACAGTCTTCACTCTGAGACCATACTTTTTAAGAAAGCATTTTGGCTTGTTTGCTAGTTAAATCCTCACTGATTTCTAAAATTATGAAATATAAATTGTAAGAAACAGCTTAGGGCCTTTCACCAGGCATAGTTGCACCTCACCCCAGGAATGAAAATGAACGAATATCTTATATACATAGCTTTTTCACCTCTGGATGTCCAGACTCCAAATGCTGTGAGAATCAGAAAATGTCTCCTGAATCCGATTTTGAGTGGCCAGGCCTACATCCAGTGGGAATTATGAGTGCTTCCAAGGGTGGGGCAGACAGGTGATAACATCAGAAGAGACTGACCCTTGGACGAGAGGCCTGCTTCCTGAAGTCATTTCCCCAGGGTGGGTGGGGGGCGGGTGGCATGCACTGTCTGGGCTGCTGTGGAAACAGGGCTCCCTGGCTTCTCCAGGAACACTCCTGGGTGGAGACCATGGTGTGCCTTGAACATCAGTCTTTCACATTGTGTTGTGGAGGTGTTATGTGAGGAGTGAGGAAACCTCATCCATTTTCTGAATCCAACACCCTGGAACAGAAGGGACAGACTGAATGCAGGGCACTTGGGGTTTACCAAACTCAGCAAAGTATTTTTTTAAGCTTGTAGGGTTTAGGACTTGCCCATATGAATTTGGCCAAGTGCTTGTACACTGGTGTCTATTAAGAGCCGTGTATTCTGTATATTTCTGATTTGTCTGCCCTGGAAATAATCAAAATATTGTACCTTTGAGATCTCTGAAGTCCAGAAAGTTCTTTTGAATTTTTGAATTTCTTTTTGTGTGTGTGTGCTTTAGTGAAACTAACAGATGTGGGTGATCCCAGTGACCACAAAGAGGCCCCCATTGGCCCCAACTTCCTGGCCACCAAGAAGCCTTGGGCATACATATTTCCTGGGTTATTTGTGCTGCTTTCTAGGGTGTGTTTCTGATTTACTTTGTACATACTTGATCAGAAAAGCTGGTTTTAAAAAACTGCCCAACAATCATTATTATTTTTTTTTTAAATGAAGCTTCTCAAGTCTTTTCTTTGAACAGGGAAACCTTTTTGTGACAAAGAACCAAAAAACCTCCAGCATGAAAAGCTAGTTAGGGGACCTCGTTTCTTAACAACGGCAACAACAAATTGCAGGGGGTAAAAAGAGAGATGGAGGGGAGCTGCAATGAACTTACAGCTCTGGAGGCACCTGCACTGCTTGGGATCAGAGCCTTTATTTGAGCCCTCCTGCAAAAAAAAAAACAAAACAGCTGTTAAAAGAAGAAAAGTAAAACATGAGGCGAAATATGAATGCAGCATGGATATTTGGTGATGGGAAGGTGTTATTTTTAATTATGATAATCATATTGCAATTACTTTTTAAATGCTCACTACATTGTATGGGTGCAGGCTGAAATATTTGCAGAAAAATAATACAGAGCCTGGAATTTGTTTAAGAAGAATCGGAGTGGGGTATAGATGCAACATGCTGGCTAGGAATTGAAATGATTTGACACTGGGTGATAAGCACATGAGGGTTCACTTAGCTGTTCTTTCTAATTTTGAATATACTTGAAATTTAACATACTTCAAATGTTTTAAAGAAATTAACAGTTTGGAATCTCTGGAAGTCTTGGATTCCTAAGGGTACTTCTTTGGTCGCCTTAGCTTCTATTCCAAAGCTTTTTTTCCCCCAACACGGGGTGGTTTCCTTCCCTGGCTTCTATGCTTCTGTCTTTCTGTCTCCTTCCTTCTTGCCCCACTCCCTCCCTGTCTGTCTTTCTATCTTCTTCCTTCTCTTTCCTTTCGTGTCATTTGGGCTGACAAGAAGAAAGGACACATGTTTTGTATCAAGTTGCAGATAGACTTGAGGCCTATTTTCATGGCAACAACAAAGGCTGGGCAGTTCTGGAGACTCAGATGTGTGTTGCAGACTGCGAGGGCCTGCCTGGCCCCTAAGTCGTTGAACTGGGCTGAGGTCAAAACTTGCCTAGACCACCCACCCCACAGTTGGTCACTGCAGCATGTTTTTTTCAACATTTTGCCATGATTAGAATGTGAAGAAGTTAACTTTTTATCAGTAGTCTGGATTTGCAAAACGGGATGTTGGGATCCTGCTCTTACTTTGTTATTATCTGTGATTTGGAATGAGTTCTTGGCTTTGAGATTTTGCTGTGAGATTGGTCTGACCTAACCACAGCCTGAGTAGGCAAACAATTAGGTCATTGGATCCCAAACTAGCCTCAGAAAGTAAGTCATGATGGCAAGAATCACCTGGAGAGATTTTTAATTTTTAATTTAAAAAAATATTACAGTAAAAATACATGGGTAACCCCTGGGAATTCTGTTTAATAGGTCTGAGTGGCAACAGAAACTAAAAGTCTGTAGTTTTATCAGCTTCCCACATGAGTCTCATGATCATTAGGTTGGAGATCTACTAGATTCAATGGTTTTTAATAGAATGGAGGGATTCTCGTTGCTCAAGGAACAGATCGAGATTATATCCCCTATAGGTCTGCCTTACAACAACTGATGAGACGTGTTTTTTGTTGGTATTATTATTTTTAATTGTTTTATTTAAATTGCTCCTGAACAAGGCCTTGCATCTGGTAGTTACCATATAAGCACTAGGCAAATAAATGGCAAATTCAGAAAGGAAAGGCAAGGGGCAACTAATATTTATTGAGTGCCTATTATTACAGTATTATTATAGACTTGACTCATTTATATTTTCTCCTTTAATGTTTGCCACAGCTTGAAAAGTAATTATTATTACCCAGTTTTGCGTCTGATGAAATTAAAGCTCAGAGAAGCTCAGGATTTTATTCCAAGTCACACAATAAACCTGTGGCAGAAGGAGTCTTTGACCTCGGATGTGTCTTGCTCTTGTGCCATGCAGCCTTTCTGAACACCGCAGCCTGTCTGTCCGTCCTTCCTTGGCCCCAGAGGATTGTGTAACAGGAGGGGAAATCTGTGTTAGAGGTCAGGAAACCCAACCAGTTGGGCAGGCACCCAGATCTTCCCTTGTCCAGGCTATACCGGCGCGTTTGTTTTTCCCCGGTCCAATCCAGGGTAAAGGTCCCCCTGAGGGGCTTTGTCACTGCCTATCACTGTGTCATCCCTGGGAACTGTTTGGCAAAGGAACATGGTAGCTGAAGGACAGAGGCCTTTTCTAGATGATTTGCCCATATCTGAATTTTTCTGTGGCGCCTTGTAACAGGCCTGAGAATGTTGAGAGTTTTGTGCCACTGTGGACACCATCCAGCTTGCTGGCATTCTTTGATAGTGTGAAGATCAGAATGTCAGGTGGGAAGGGAAATTCCCCCAGTGGATTCCAGGCCCTCACTGTCACTCTCCTGGCATACGGCCGCAGCCTACGTTCTGGTCTTCCTTCCTGCAGCCTACCTGCCTTCCAAGTCACTTTCCTCAGAGGGGATCCTCTTAGAAATGCAGGTCTGATTATGTGTCTTCCATGTGAAGTCCCTTTAGTGACTCTTGCTTTCCTTGAGGGAAATGTCTGAGCCTTTGAACATAGCACGGAAGACTTTTCCTGGCCTGGCCCTGTCCCCCCAGCTGCATTTCCCACTCCTTCTCACTTCTCGAGCAGCCAGAAATTGGCACTGGACAGCCATGCAGCCCATTTTAGAAAGAGTGGAAAAGAACCCCAAGAAAATATATAATATATAATTTACAGTTATATAATTTAGTTCTAACTTGCATGGTGCCTGATTTTTCTGTGTCTGCTGTCTGTCTTTGCTCCTGTACGGTAAGCTCCCTGAGGACAGGAGCCTTGTGTTGTCTACTGTTGTATTGTCTCATGGGGCACAATGCCCAGTCCAGAGTGGGTGTTCACTTACATGGGGGCTCAGTGAACAAATGAACGGTAGGCACTATTCAGTGCTCTTCAAGGCCGAAGGAAGGCATGGATCATGTGGGCTGGAGTGGTCAAGGAGGCCTTCATAGCAAGCTGGTTGTAAAGGTCAGGCTTTTGAGAATCGGCAGAATTGGTTGTGAGCTTTAGTCTTAAGAATCTGAGCTTTAGAAACGTTCTTGCTATATTGGAAAGAATATGAGTTTTAGAACCAGAGAGACTTAGGTTCAAATTTGGACTCTCTCACTTACTAGCTATGTGACTTCAAGATCTTTGCGTTTTACTTTCTTCACCCATAAAATGAGATTGCTATTCCTTCCCTTAGAGTATTCTCATGAGGAAAAAAATGCAATATTATATGATATCCGTGTATTATATGATATCAGTGTAAAGCCTGGAGCACAATGTTCAGCACATACAGGCACACCTCAGAGATGTGGTGAGTTGGGTTCTAGACCATGCTGTAAAGCCAATATCATAGTAAAGTGAGTGAAATGAATTTTTTGGCTTCCCAGTGCTTATAAAAGTTGCGTTCACACTGCACTGTAGTCTGTTAAATGTTCAGTGGCATTATGTCTAAAAATAGAGTGTAATACCTTAATTAAAAGATACTTTATTGCTAAAAAATGCTAAGCATCATCTGAGCTTTCAGCAAGTCGTTATCACTGATCACAGATCACCATAACAAATATAATGAAAAAAATTGAAACATTGCAAGAATTACCAAAATGCGACACAGAGACATAAAGTCAGCAAATGCTATTGGAAAAATAGCACCAATAGACTTGTTCAAGAGGGTTGCCACAGACCTTCAGTTTCTAAAAAAACACGTATTTGAGAAGCACAATAAAACGATGCATGTCTGTATGAGACTCTAATAAGTAAAAGCTTACATAGATACAGTACAAGTAACATGCCTGAGAAAGAAAGATTATTTAGATGTTCTTAAATTTGATTAAAATGGCATAACTCTGCTGCCCCAGAACAGTTATAATAGATTTCACAGTTTTTATAACTGTTTTGATGTACTTCAAAGAGTTCTGTCACATTTCTATACTTTTTTTTTTTTAAGCTTTTGAAAATTGGGAGTGGGTATGCACCCCCGTCCTACTCACCTGATACCTAGATCCCCTGTCCCCTAACACTGGGGCCTGTTGGAAGGCAGCGGGCACCTAATGTGTAAAAGAGATGACAGGAACGAGCTTTCTGTTGACTCTTCCAGTGACACACCTGGTTTTCGTTCTGTGTGCGCGCGCATGCGTGGGTCCCTACAGATCTTCACATTCGAGTTTTCACTGTGCTCATGATTCTGCCCTCTACCTCATTCTTCTACTTCATCTCCCGCCTTCTCTCTCTCTCACTGTTGTCCAGCCACATCTGCATCTTTAAAATCCCTGAACACGCAGCTCTTTTCAGCCTCGGGTTCTTTGACTCTCCACCTCCCTTGGACCGAAATTCTTTTCCTCTGCCTCTTTCCATTTTTCAGAAAATCAGCAGACTCCTTGTCCTTGGAGTGGTATTGGAGCAAAAGGACTGAATTGGCTTTTTCATGTTTATTATACATAATACCAAGGAATAATACTGTAAGAGTGTTTGCAATTCTTAATTTTTTTTAACCAGAGAAATTTAATACATGCCAAATACAAAAATGTAGACATCTGTTAGGAAGCTTTCCTTTGGGTGATTCTGGTGGTACTTCTCCTAGTGTCTGTTCCCAGTGTCTGGGCCCCCCGTGGAGCTACTGTCTCTAACATGGAGGGTGTTTAACCCCACCACCCCAACCCTGTGGAGCTCCCAGTACCGCCTCCTGGGGCACACCTCCTCTGCCTTAGTTTACAGCTCCCAATTCCAGCCTGTTTTATTCCTCTCCCTGCTAATCCTGGAGGGATGGCCCTGCTGGGGACTTCATTCCTCCCTTTCCCCAGCAAGAGGTGGGCCAGGCAGAGGAGTAGCCCCAGCTGGGTGGCACAGAGGGGCCCGGAGGGCTTGTCAGTAGGGTACCCAGGATGGGTGAAGAGGCAGAGGAGGGAAGGAAGGAGGAGTGGGTTGGGAAGAGTCAAGAAGGATGAGAGAAATTGCTGACTGATGTCTGAAATCACAGTATTACAGCAACAAAAATAGCACTAATTCAGGACTAAAAAAAATAGCACAATATGCTTTAATACCAGAACATGGTGGTGTGTCCCTAATTCTCATCCAGTGTTCTGACATCACAAGTTACCTCCTCAGGGAGGCCTTTTCTGGCCCCTGTTGTGAGTGGGCCTCCCCAACAGTCCAAGTTTATGTCCCCATAGCACTTAATGCTTCTCTGGAAGTATATTGTTTAATTTTTTGTCTGACTCCCCCAAATGTAATCTGAGCTCCATCGAGGTAGGGACCTGGCCTCTTCTCCCCAGTGCTTGGAACTGCATCCAAGAAAATAGTTGGTCCCACTCAGTATTTGTTGAACGAATGTGTGGGGATTATCATGGCAATCCACGTTGCTGTGGAGGAGACTAACATTGAGAAAAGGGGTACAGTTGCCTGCAGTTCTAGAAGCCCAGTCAGGCAGTGCTGATACAGGCTTGGCTATGATTATCACGATTATTATTTTGTTTCAAAGCCCTTTCAGGATGCCAGGCATGTGGTAGAATGGAGGGAAGTAAAAATCTTGGAACAGATGGTACCACCTGCAAAAGAGAATAAATCTATTTTTTTTCCTACCCTACCCTCCACTGCCTATCACAGATACGAATAAACAACAAAAAAATTGTTTTTAATTCTGCCTTTGGAGGTAGGGCACATTTAGTATTCTGAGTCAGGCAAGGAGAGTCTCTAGCCACAGGACAGCTGGGAACTCAGGTCCATGGAGGATGCCCAGGATTGAGGTGAGGAGAAGGCGCCTCCTTGTCTGGGGACAGCAGCTGGGGCCCTCTCTGTTTCCCTCCCCACAGAAATCCAGTTGGAACCAGCCCCCGCTGGGCTTCTGCCTGCTGGACAGAAACAGATGGCCTCAGGCTGCTGCTGATCTGGTGGCCTGGGCCGCATAGCTACTGCTTTACTCATGGGCCAGTGAGACAGGGGATGGCCGGCATGAGGGGACATTGCCTCGCATGCCCACCCTCAGCTGAGGTGACTCACTTTGCTGTTAGCAAGAGTTTCAATTCAGGTTCCCCGGACTGGGAGAGTTTCTAATGTTCATGCCCCTGAGAACCTAACACGGCCAGGAATGTTTGTCCATCTCCACATCGTCAGTCAAAGCATTTGAAAAGAGATCATTAGTTTGCCCCTCTCCTCCTCCTTCACTTGCCAACAGGAGGGGGCTTGCTGGAATTAGATTATAAGTCATTTGCTACGTGCAGTGGCCCCTCTGGGGCAGCCCTGAGGAGGTTATCCAGGAGGGTGTCAAAGTACCTTCCAGCATCTCCCCGAAAATGTTTTGGCAACCCAGAGAGACAGAGAGGAAGTGACTCCACAGGAAGAGCTAGGTGATACGCATTCTGGGCCAGGATTGTCATTTAACTAAATGGGAGACCCGTGGCAGGCCACTTAAACCTCGGTGGCCTTCTGCTTTCTCTTCTCTCACATTAGATGGTGGGACTGGTTGGAAACCGCAGATAGATTAGCTCTCTTGCTGGTTCTTATTGACTGGAAATTGCTTCTGGAAGAGTGTGGGGGAAGCCAATCTCAGTTAAGTGAGAAAGGGCAATCTGCTACTGATGTTTGCCAGTTGTGTGGACGGGCAGTAGTGGCTCATACGCCAGGTATTACCTGACTGATGGTCATTTCTGCCTCTGTTACTTTCCGATTCCATGCATCCTACAGGTGATTCTACAGGGAACACGTAACATTTTCTAGTCTTAATAATTGCGCGGGACTTCATGAATGATGGCAAGGCGCATAGACCTACAACCTGACTTTCATAGAGAAACAACCTCATCCTTCATAGAGAAGCTAAGGCTCATGATGATTAAATGACTTGCTCAAAGTCATCCAGCGAATCAGAGAAAGAGCTAGAATTCAGACTCAGTCTGTCTGCCTCCAAACCAAGTGCTCCACCACCATCCTGTTCTACTTCCCGGTTGGAGAATCCCTCAATACAGACTATAATGAACTGTCAGTGTGTGGACAGCATGGCCTGTCAGGACACAGAGATCAGAAAGGTGCTTGAAAGACTTGTTAACTGATCTCTGCACAGCTCTTTTGAGCTTACAAAGTACTTTCCAAATACTATGAGCATATGCTGATTGCGGAGACCTACTATGAGGCATGGTGCAGAATGCTTTACCTGGATTCCCTCATTTAAACTTGTACAACTATTGCTCCCTTTTTCAGATGAGATAACTGAGCCTCAAAGAGGAAGGCAGCTTGCCCCAAGGTCACATGGCTGGGATCCAAGCCAGGGCCCACCCACTCTGGAGTCTGTGGTGGCATTTTCTAGTATTGGAGAGTCCTCAGTGGACCGCTCAGCAGAATTAGAGGCTTTTTCAATATAAAAGGGGGGCGGGGCCGAGATTCCTCTCAATGCCTGTTGTGTTCTCTGGAACTCAGGGAAAATTTTGGCCCTTAGTCACTGCTGCAGGAAAGAGAGAGACCCTGGCACTCCTCCTGTGCACCTTTCTCGGGGCGGGGTGGGTGGGGGGGCGGCACAGAGAGCTCCTCTGGTCTAGAAGCGCTCTGCAGGTGTGCTGAGTGGCAGGTCCCCATGCAACGGACCTCATGCGGCAGAGGACTCTCTTCACTTTCATGGAAGTGGAGAGCGCCACATCGTCCAATGGATGGCCGCACTGAAGGTGAAGGATTACAGAGAGGTGACATGGCACATAGGTGACCTGGAATAGACCTTGAGAAAAGTGAGTCCTCGTGGCTCTGATTCAGTTAATTTCAATAACTTTTATCTTTTTTTTAAACTAGCTTAGAAACTTAGAGGTTAAACGATAATAACGGTACATACCAAAAAATATACATGTAGAGGTTTAAACGATGTGCAAAAATAGGGATCGTCAGAGGAGGAGTGGAGTATCACTTTCTGCTTCAACAGTTTCTCCTCTTGACTTTTTCCCTTGGGTAAGTTTCCATCTTCCCAGTCAACTCAGTTCACTTGGTGCTATTGCTTTCCTTTTATGAAAATTATTAATTCTGGGGATTTGATCAGAACAGACTTGAAAACACCACCCTCCAGTTGCAAATATCAGGGAATCTGGACATTGCCTTTTCTAGGCTAAAGTAATTTGCCCCACCTCTACCCCACCATGGTCAGCCTCTTCCACTTCCCAGGTCTCCCTTCCCAGTCTGTGTCCGGCAGACGTGCACACGCACCCACGCACACACATGTGCATGCATACATATGCTTGCACACGTTTTTGACTGCGTGTTAGTAGGTAAAGAAAGGCCAGCATCATCTAGGCTGGGCCACAGGCCTGTCTGGTTTAAATCTACGCTGCCTGGGAGATCTGGGGTAATAAGTGAGTGACAACAGGTGCACATTTCGTTACACCCTCTGAACTCAGCCCATAGTTCTTTCTTTGATTCTTTCCACCCAACACCCTTGCCTGAGTTGTGTCCAGTAAATTTTATAGCTGCATGATCCTGTATCAGAGCCGAAGGGAGATTTATTTTTTTCTCTTCACTTGACTAAACAGTGCCTAAGTCAAAACCCCACTTCCTGCCTCCTCCTCACTCCTTAAGAAGTAATAAGGAATAACCCCAGGCCAGAAGCTGCTGGGTCCAGTGTCTTCAGTCTTGCACATGAAGAGCTAATTTTCTGGTCCCATTTTAGAAAAGCCAAGAATTAACTTGCAGAGAATTAGCCATAATTGGGGAGAAAATAATTACTCGGCTTTTTCTGCCCTGTGATAACTGGAGCCCCATGCAGATCTTTCATTGCAGTGTCCACGCCCACTTCTATTTAAAACAAAGTATTGCTCCAGGGGCCTTGAAAGCCCAATCTCAGTGTTCTCAGGGCTACATTTTTGTGCAAACTACCCTAAATCTTGGCGTCAAAGAGGGATTTGTTTCATGTCTTTTTGGTGCAAAGTCCCAGGGCAGTGAGACATTTTATGTCCTATTTGCAAAGGAGAATGGCTTTTGCAGGTGTCAGGTACCTTCATGGGCCCTGCAGGAAAGCTTAAGTTTGGGCCAGATCACTGTTCCTTCAGGAACAGGCAGTGGTCTGAGAAGAGAATCATTTCTGAGAAGGTCCTGTGTCTTCAGGACCTTTTTCTGTTTTGAAACATGCCCAGTTGCCTCTCTTTTCCAGTGTGTGAAGTTAAAAAAAAAAAGTTTTTTTTAAGATTCCTGGCTCACAATAAACATGCAGAGGCAGTGGACCTTTTCTTTATTATTGGAGGTGACCTGAAGACAGTTTGTCAGATACCTTAGTCCCATCAGAGTACAATGAAATGTCATACCTTCCCAGGATTTAAACACCCCCTCTCCACTGATGGCTCCACGATGTAAATGTCCTCGCTGCTCTCCTGAACGCCAGACTGAGGAGCAAGCTTATCGCCAGAGACCTCTATCTGCTGCCTCATAGGCCTCTCCACCCCAAGTGATTTTCCCTGAAATAAATTTGCTTTTCTTCCTGTGTTTCCTATTGTGGTGAAGGAACTGTCATCAGTTACGCAAACCAAAAGCCTTGATATGCCATACCTTCTGTATCTCTTACTGTTACCTAAATAATGGGCAAAAATTATGATGTGGCCTTTTCAGTCTCTGGGGGATCTATTACCCTCCTAACTGGGCTCCTTGGCTCCAGCCATCCTCCCTGCCTGTCCCCTAGCTTCTACCCCACCTCACCTCACCACTCCTTATTCCCCCACCTCCACCCAACTGATAACCCAGCCCACCTCTAGCCTTTGTCTTTAAATGCAGATCTGATATTCCTTACCTGTTTGAAACCTTCCTGTGGTATCCCCATGCCTGCAGGATTTAAGTCTTCCCTCCTAGTGTGGCAGATAAGGCCCATGGTAACCCAGCTACTCCCTGACGCTCCTGTGTCCTGCCCCATCACTCTCCTGCTAGGTGAGATCCAAAGCTTCATTCTCTCTCAGCTTGATTCTCTTCCAACTCTTTGTACTTTTGCATGTACTGTTTTCTCTGCTAGTAATGGCCTTTCCTTAACTGGTCTACCCAGCCCACAGCTATACTTCTGTATTATTAGGTTATAGTATTACTGGTGGTTTAAGTAAGATAGCTTCCTTCTTTCTCACATGGCAGTCCAGAGAGCGATACTTTCCATGAGATGCTCCAGGAAGGCAGGTGGCTTTTGTATTGAACCATCCTTAATGTGATGCCCTTGTCTGTATGATCCATGGTGGCTTTCAGCCACAACCTCTTTCCACGGATGACAAAGAAATACACCTTATCCTATTACAGGCCCATTTTAGATGCTGTACCATCTCCACTTCCCTGTCCTTCATGCCTCCTGGCTCTCTGGTACTCTGCCCTCTAACAGCAGTGGTGATGGTGACGGTGGTGGTGGTAATAGTAGATCTCTAGTCCAAGTTGTAAGAGTAGTAGGAAGAGTAGGGGGAGGAGTAGAGATAGTATCATGATCTTCCATTCACAGTGTCAGAAGAAACAAAGGTTAAATGACCCGGCCAAGACACAGCTAGTAAGTAAAGGGCAAAGCCAGCATTTGAACGCAGAACCCTCTTACTTCGAAGCCCAGTGTTAGGCTGTGGTTGCTTTTAGTCCCATCCCACTGAGTGACAATTGTTTCTTTACATGGTTATCTCTCCCACTAGCCTGAACTCCTTGAGAAAAAGGACTTAATCCATTTCGCCTTTATATTTGCAGAGCTTAACGCAAGGCTGAGCATGTAGTCATCACTCAGTAAATATTTCAGACATTGAAATCAGGGTTTCTTAACCCTGGCACTCTTGACATTTTGGACCAGATCATTCTTTGTTCTGGGGCTGTTCTGTTGTGCACTGTAGGATGGTTAGCACCATCCTTGGCATCTACACGCTAGATGCCAGTAGCATATCCCTTTACCCTTCCACCTCCCCAAGGAAAACCAGAAATATCTGCAGACATTGACAGCTGTTTCCTGGGAGGCAGAATCTCTCTGTTTAAGAATCACGGATTTAAATTAAATGTCGGCCAAGGAGCTGCAAGTACTGACATCCAGAAAGGGCATCTTCAGGGTTGGTGAGGCTGCTGGGTCTCTCTAGGATGATGATGTCTTTTCTAGGCCTCTGTATGTCTGGAGCAGAGAGTAGGCTTGCTGCACTCGCAGGCTGTCATGGAGGCAGCTGGGAGGATCTCCTGGAGTGTGCCAAGCCTTCTTGGGGAATACCACCGAGGGTCTTTCTGGAAGCAGACCTCGCTGGGCCATGCAGGCCTGCTGTCTGGCATGCCATCACCTGGCGAAGTCTCATCACCTTAACCAAAAATACGCTTTTGTAACTCTGGCAAAACAGGAGCCGTGTTCTGTTCTCTTTTCTAATTCCAGATGTGTCACTGACACATGGAGCCCAGCGAGAACTCTGTTGGGAGCCCAAGTCTCTCATTCTTCGCCAGCTCCCTTGTCCTGATTTTCTCGCTGTCTGAGCCAGTCTAGGTTCTGTTACCCACATGGTGGGCAGTGCCTGGGTAGCATTTTCACCTTCCTTATCCTCAGGCCTGTAGCATATGGCAAGGAGAAAACTTTATAGGTTATCTCACTAATGGGGTTAACCCTTCCCCACTTGCAATGCCTTTATTGATGACCAGAGTCGGGAATTCAAAATCCACCATTTATTAGCTCCATCTCTTTGAGCAGTAAACTTAGTTTCTTTGACTCTTTTGTTTGTCTGCAAAATAGAGTAACCTCTTTGTTCAAGCTACCCCCGCAAAGTTCTAAGAGCAGAATAAGCTAATCTATGCAGAAGGCTTAGACTCCCTAGTATGATAGACTATGAATGTACCTTTGGCATCCAGGGAGCCTACAGCATCCTCATTCATGGGCACTGGGTTGGTTCTAAGTTCAGTTAAGGCAGGCTCTGTGTCTCTCTTTCTCTCCCAATTCCCAGTACCTAGAAGGTATTCAGTGAACAAGTGGTGAATGACTTGTATGAAGAAAAGTGAGGAAGTCTGACCCTGTGGTGTCCATTGCTCTGGTGGGGGGCGGGAGGGGGGAGGGAGGGTTATTGTGTGGTTTGTGTGTCACTTATATTTGTGACAGACACCCCAAACAGTCACACTTTGAGGAGTTCAGTGTTCACTTGGGGTCACAAACCTCAATGCCTGTAGAGGTAGTACACAGGAAAGTGTGAGACAAGATGGTGTGGGGAGGGACCCCCACATATGCAACCTGAAGACATTCATAGTCACGTGTTTTGAAGTCCCTTCATCAGCCAACAAAATATGTCTCTGGGCCAGTTTAGGTCTTCAGTCAACAATTTTGCAGCTCCTAATTTACACAGTACCTAGGATAAACCTGGATAGGTGCTGGCAGATAAAGATGAGGAGCCTGGACTCCAGTAGCACAGATGGACAGGAAACGAACCACGAGAATAGCCAGGAAACATTCAGAGCTCGGCCAAGCCCTGTTCCACATCCTTTATGAATGGCAACCTGTATTTAGCCCTCACAGAGGCCCAGTGTGGGGTAGGGGACGTTAGTTTACGGAGGACAGTTGAGTTGCTTGCCAGGGTCATGAAGCCGGTAGCTGGCTAATAATAAAGTGGAAAGTGCTGTTTCCAGTGATGAGAGAGAGCACGGAAGCCCCCCTTTTAGATCTCACCCCTTCCCCCTTTGCCCATTTCCTATCCCTCCTCCACACAGCAGCCTGAGTGTTCTTAACCTGTAACTGAGGTCATGTCACTCAGCAGCTCACCAGTTGGCGCTGTAACGTCCCCACTCCACTGAGGCGCGTGCCCTCGGGATGCCACCTCCCTCGCCAGCCCGGCCCTCCTCTTCGTGCTCTATGCTCAGCTGCGCTTGCACAGGTGGACGGTCCCCTCCCCCCGCCCCCAGATCTTCACAGTCACTCTCTTCTCTGCCCAGCTCTCTCCTTACGATGAAGGACCCTTCTCATTCCTCAGGCCTCAGCTCCGGTGCCCTCTCCTCAGAGGCCTTCTCTGCCCATCCTGCCCAAAGGTTACTCTCTTCCTGTCGCCCACGAGTGTGCTGTGTCTGATGCCCCTGCTAGAATATATGCACTGGGAGCACAAGGACTTGTCTTATTCCCTGCCGCATCCCACCGTGTGACACAGTGGCAGGCACCAAGTAGATGCACAATAAGTACTGGGAGAGACAACACATCCCCGAAGACGTTAGTCTCTGCAGAATCGGAGATTGGGATTTATCCAATGTCACAGAGTAACAAGTGGCCTAGTTGGGGTTTGAACTGATCAGCACGGTCCTTCGGTTGAAACCCATCATTGCCTCCCCACTGCTCTCAGCGCCTGACAGGTCTCTTGCCCTTGACGTCTGGCCCCCCAGCAACCCCTCTGGTCTCCGCTCCCACACTTAGCTACACACCCTCCCTGTGGCGACACCACGTGACAGCCCCATCCCTCAGTCAGGCCATGTCCTCTCCAATCCATGCCCTTTGTCAGTTCTCTTCCCACAGCCCTTGTGATCCTTAAAGTTTCAGCTTAAACGCACCTTCCCCGGGAATTATTTCCCAAGCTCCTAGACGAGATTGGGGCACCCCCCCCTCAAGTGACCTTCACTGCATTTTTCACAAATGCCCTCATCTTCTCTTCTGCCCGTGCCCCACGCATGGCAGCCTGTTCATCCTACTCATCTCTGTGGACCCAGGAGCCCCCCCCCCCCCCCCCCCCCCCCCGGCCTGGCAGGTGGCATGTGCTAAATAAACATTTGTCAAGGGAATGAGTGAGTTAATGGATAAATAAAGAGTGAGCGAGTGATTGAAGAGCTCCTCACCCTACATCTATCCCACCCCCCCTCCTCTGGGGAGCCTCACCCAGGATAAGATTTCCCGGCCCAGGCAGGCGCTTGCCCCTTGTGGATGTCTCCCCTTTATCTGCTAACAGAGAAATTGAACCACAGGGGCAAGGGAGCCTTGCATTTGTCTTGTCACAACACAGGAGAGGGAAGAACTTGGGCTTTTCCTGTTATAACTCGGACTAAAATTAGCTCGCTGGGGGCGATCTTTGTTTACCACGGCCTGAGGCCACTGTGCTTGTAGGAAGGTCAAGAGAAACTGGACAGGAGGTGGGTGTTTACAAGTTCTGTCCAAACTGACCCATAATACCACACCACAGGCCCTCGTTTCCCTGACCCCTTGCTTAGTTAGGGCTGAGGAGGCCACTCGAGAAACTTAAGACATTAGTTTCTGTCTTTGAGGAAGGATCCAGAACCCAGGGTGTCTTCCTCCATGTCAGTATCTCACCAGGTTGTTACGATGCCACCTCCTTAGTAGCTTCTCTTCTTCCTCACGGCCCTTGGTGATGGGGTGGGGGGGCGCGGGGGTCAGAGTTCTGTTGTTTCCTAAGGAGTTCTATGGCTTAATTTGTGTTATATGTGAAGATACCCGCCATGACCGCCAGATTGGATGTTCCTCTGAATTGGTGGTTGGGTCAAAGTTCCCTACCGAGATTCAGCCAGAAGGAAAGGTGTGGAGGCAGAGATAAACCCACCTTTGAGGTAATTAACAGTGATAACACCACCCACCCTGTGGTGGAGCTCTCTCTACAGGCCAGGCACTCACTGAGCACACAGTCTAGACCCTTCTAGACTAGCCATTCCAAATCATGGTAAGATCCAGAGATCACTTACTAGCTTATCTTTGGGTCTCCTGTACCTTATTATTAAAGCTTAGAGGAGGCACACAAAACCTTGTGAGTTTGGTTTTTAGTTTTGTTTTTGGTTTGGTTTTTTTTAGCTAATAAAAGTATTTGAGACCTAGAACTTCATTGGTTTCTAATCCCACCAACACAACTACTCATGTATGCACATCTAACTATATACACAGGTATAGGGACTTATAAAAAGTTACGCAACTGGTATCTGCTAGGGAGCATCTGGAAAAGGAATCACAGTTGCTGATACGAGTGAGTAATTTTGGCAGTGCAACTGTGCATCGGTTACCTCATTTATTTTCTTCTTACCAGGACTGTTGTGAGGCAAAAATCAGATGAGTCAAAAGTGCCCAAGAAGGTGCTGGGCTCAGAGCTGACAGGACACGTCCTGTTCCTTTGATCAGTGTGGCTGCACCCTGGTTGGGACCCTGCCTTTCCCCTCCCTCCATCTTTACTGGAAAACCCTGATTCATCCTTCAGGTGTCCACTTAGAGTCCTTTCCTGACCCTCAGAGTAAATTTGGCCCCTCTTATGTGATTTCATGGTACCTGCACTTTTCCCACTGATGGCAATTGTAAGTATTTATTTGTAATAAATAATTGTATTTGTATGTTAAATTGTAATTAACAATTGTATGTAATTGTATGTTAAATACTGGCCTCTCCTCCTTCATTCTGATTCAGGAGGGTGGCTAATACCGTATCTAAATTCCTTCTGTGACTGGCCTTCAGACTGTGAACAGGCATTCAGACTGACTTTCACCAGGGTCAGCATTAGACACTTCCCTGCCGTTAAGTCCTTTAAAGTTATTTTTACTTTTTATTGGCAAAAATTTTCAAGGCAGACATCTATAAACAGAATAGAAATTTCAGGTACCTATTACGTGTCGAGGCTGAGAATACATTTGCCCTGCATCCTACTTCCTAAGTGTTGGGTCCGGTGACTGCTTAGCTGGGGAAGTGGTTGATAGAACTTGATGCTGGTGTTGTAAACGTGTCAGTAGGCGGCTCCCTCTGGAGAAAACGTCCATGTGCACGTGTGCCTGTGTCAGTGATTGCTCCGATGGACGGGCGCGAAGGTAGGGATTTCACTTAAGACGTTCTAGTTGTTGGTTTTGACAGAAATTCCACTGAAGACGTGAATATTTCAGACCCTTTCTCAATCCAGAGTGGTATGAGGCTCAGGGGAACTGAATGCCTCTTTGGAGGGAATCTGAGCCAATTGATAAGCTGACCAGAGATTCCTGTCATGGTGTAAAGCCTGCCCTTTCCACGTGGTCTCTGTATTGGTCAGGGAGCGATCTTGGGGTTTCGGAAGAGACTAATCAATGTGGAGATTTTCTGTTCAGTTTGATGCACAGATTTCAGTAGTACCTGTGTCTGTGTATGTGTGTGAGTGTTTAAATGTGGTAAGTTGTTAAGGTGAACAAATATGAGTGCTGCTAATAATAGATACTGTTTATTGAGGGCCTACGTGGGTCAGTTGCTGTGCTAGGGTTTTGTTTTATTTTGTTTTTTTAATATTTTATTTATTTGTTTGAAAAAGAGAGTGAGAGAGAGATTATGAGCAGGGGGAGCTGCAGGCTGAGGGAGAGAGAGGAATAGGTTCCCCACTGAGCAGGGAGCCCAATGTGGGGCTCCATCCCAGGACCTGGGATCATGACCCGAGCTGAAGGCAGACGCTTAACCAGCTGAGCCACCCAGGCATTCCCCGTGCCAGGTTTTTTTGTTTTGTTTTGTTTTACAGTATATCTATTCCTCACAACAAGGTTTTAGGCTCGTGTCCTTACCTCCATCTTAGATGGGAGAAAAAAATGCAGAAATTCAGAGACTTACCCAAACCTAATTACATAGCCAGGGGCAAAGCAGGGATTTAAATCTATGCCCGCCAATTTCCAAAGCCTTTGCCTTTTCCATAATATTAACAGAGTACCCTAAAACATTCTGTTTATTTGAGAGCTAAGTACCAGTTGGGAACTTACTCCTTTATTTCATTGGACAACCCAGAATGCTCTACAAATTCTGTTGACATAGCTGACTCTAAGGTTTAGGCATGTCATAGATTTTTAAACAATGACTGGCATCGGTGTTGCTCTCCTTCTGGTTTGGAAAGATTTTTCGGAATCAGGTATCTATTGTGATAACATTTTTAAACCCTTACTCAAAGTGCCAAGTCCATCTCATTAGCTGTTCTTCTACTAGGCAATCAAATCCATATTGGTCCCTTATGGATCCATTACAGTGGATGGGAAGCCAAAGGTTTTATATGTGTTTGGCAGCTCTCAGTTAATTGCCTAATTGTGACTTTCCAATATTAGGATTTCTGTTAAAAAATAATACTCTAATAAATTTGGCCTGATTTAATCCAGCTGAGGGGGAAATAATTAGGAAATGAATTTATTTTACTTCAGGGATAATAAATATCTCTTGCCTCACATTTGGAGGTTTACATAGTGGGTCACTTACATGACTCAAGCCAACTTTCAAGTTTTTTATTTTTAATCTCCCAACACCTACCTTTGTTCAGATTAAACAAGGACATTGCCTGTTCCCAGGCATGATTCACGTATTCATATGTCTGTGTCTTTGTCTTAAGGTTTATAACATATACCATTTTATGAATTTTTAATACCCACCTCATAATCTACTTCTTCCTTAAATTTTGTCCAGCGCTTGACAGCTGTACTACATGTTGTCTTTCTATTCTTTTTACTCCATTGGTGCTTCCATCACAGTAATTGATGGGCTCGTTTTTTCTCCAGTGGACTGAGGATCAGGACTCATGTTTTATCTCCATGCTCCTGACACCTTGCACAGAATTTGCACTTCATAGCCACTCAATATATTTTATTAAATTGAAATTTAAAAGGAAACTTGTGTGCTTTTATTTAAATAAGGCCATAAATTTGGCACGACTGTCTTCATGAATTCGAAATTCTCAGAAATGCTGTTCTTCAGTATTGTTCTTTTGTGGCAATCAAAGAGGTTGGCTTTACAGTAAATGAAGTGAACCACAGAATCTTCGAACCAGAATTGTAACACTAATAATGATAAAAACAGCAGAAGTCATCTATGTAATGCAGTTTCTTCTCTTCAGTCCAGACAATTCCCTGGTCAGCTGAGGGTGATGGGGGCTCTTCTTTCTCAAAGAGCCCTTTAAAGAAGACCATCATCTTCTCATTCCAACTCCTCATGTCTCCTGGCCCTGTAAGTTAGGCAGCTTTCCCTCTGTTAATCTGAATCCTCCCTTTCTGAAATTTATGCTCATTGCTTTCATAGAAATGAAAAACAGCTGCTTTCAACTGAAAATATTTCCCTTCCTAAAGATGGTTATTCCATCATTCCATATCCTTCTCTTCCCCTGGTGTAATTCTCCCTTGCATCTGACATTCTTCTTTTTCTCTCCATTTCCAAACTATTGGAATGCTACTTTGTTAATTTATTGGACTTTTGCTTAAAAAAAAAAAATAGGCGAGGTATGATTAGTAAGTGATCACTGATTTCAGGTGTACTTGGAAATACATCTCACACTGTTAAAATTAGTCGAACCAGCCAGATTGGTGGGTGACTGCAATACTATGACCCAAGTTGTATATGGGGGTGTCTTTTTAAGCCTGCCATCAACCATTCCCATTTCAGTTTCTCCAGTTGCTTAATTTATAAGACATGATTTATTTGTCATAAACTGCTGTGCAGGGTTCAAAAGAAACAGAAATAATGCACAAGGGAAATAGAGTAAATTTAGGCCATTTTTTTTTTTTCAGATCTGGTTTATAAATAAGTCTTTCTCAATTAGAAAAACATATGATAATTCTCTTGGAGATAAAAAAAAGATCATGGTACACTCCGAGTGCACTCTTACCTTTCTGTATGGTTTCCCAAATAAGAAAGCCCTCAAGCTCCTTCATTGAAGCTGGTTATTAAGGATAGCAAACAGGCAACTTCCTTTTTTTAGTTTAGCAAGGATATTGGTTGACACTTGAACAGAAGCCTTTGGTTCCTTTTGTTTGTTGATTGTTTTGTTTGTTTTTAGTATTTAAAATCTCAGCATTACAGACTGATTTGCCATGGAAGAGCTCCAGTGCAGTGCTCAAAGCAGACTTCCTCAGCAAGAATAAAATGGGTATATTTGTATGCAGTAGTAGGTTAAAGAGGACATCAGTGACAGGTGTCGAGTCAGCAGACATTTATTAAGCATCTTCTATGTGTCAGCCTTCCTCAGAAGCCGAGGATGCAGAAAGTACCATCCTTCTGGTTTACGGTCCAGGGTGGGAGAGAGGACAGTTGAGCCAGCATTAAAATGCAGTAGGTGCCACAGCGGGGAACACTGGAAACATAGTCGTCCACACCGTTGGACGAATTCCCGAAGGGTGGTTCTGAAGATGATTAAGATTTACCAGGGCTAAGTAAGGTGAAGGTGTTTCAGGCATGACCAAGCACAGAAGTGAGAGTGGGCATTCCCATCCTGGAAGCTGCAGGTGTGTTTCAGCCAGAGAAGAGGCAAACCAGGGATGCCCTCATACTCCTTACCCTGGGATCCCTAGGATACACATCTTAGGCAGGTTTTCATTTGTCTCTGGTATTTCAGCGAGGTTTCTAGAACCTCCAGAGTTAGTTTCTCTAGCCTTCTGTGCTCCCCTAGACCATTGTGTATACCTGTATGAAGACCCTTCTTAAATTAGTTTTTGCATTTCCCCCTGCATGTCTGTCTTTGCCTTCTATCCTTGGCACTACTCAAGGGAAGAGATCTACTCCTCACCTCTGTATCTCTGTGGCACCGCGCTCAGTGCTGGCAAAAATATGTTTGGGGAATAATGAACCACTCCATGAATGAGTAGAGTGTTCTGAGTGGCTTTGCTCTTAACTTTGAGGAGGGGGCCCAGTTTGGGCCCAGTATTGGCATGTAAGTTCAAGATATAAACCAAGAATTTAAATATATAAAACTCAGTTTTATGTTGAGTCGAGCAGGGCTGAGCTGGGTGGTTTATGTCATTAAGTTCATTTAGGTCAGATAATGCTCATGAAGTTAGAGCTGAAGACCCATCTTATTTGTAGTGTTCTTAGCACTGCATCAAAGCGATTTTTCATTTGAATATTTCTTTCATTGATATTTTCTTTCTCAGAGGAGGCTATGAAATGACGATGAGGAGGATGCTCACTTTGATGAAAACAAGAAGAAAAATTACCACCTTTTGTTGGGCGTGTGCTGTGTACCAGGGACTGTGCTACATGCTTTATGTAGATTAACTCCATTTTATTGAGTTTATGAGGCAAGTTACTATTTATCTAGTCCCATTTATCTGGTACTATTGCTTGCCTTAATAGATGAAGAAAATGAAGTACAGGGAGGATCTCTCACTCACTAGTGAATGTGATGGCATCACCATGTCTGACCCAGAACCTGTCGCTTGTACATGCTCAGTAGTTTCTTCCTCATATCAGCAGTAAAATCAGGAGCCTGGAAGAGTCCTTAGCAGTCAGCTATTCTATCTCCTTCCAGAGGCAGGATCATTCTGGAATTGAATTCTTTGCTATATACACTGTACCCGAAAGGTCTCTATACCCTCTGTCTACCTGATGAGCTCCTCCCCATATTTCAGGACTCACAGCTCAAGCTACTCCTCCTAAGGAGTATCTAATATTGCCCTCCTTGTCTTGGTGTCCCTCTTATCTGTGAAATGCCCCTATCACACAAGGGGCATGTTCCTGGAGGCGGTGTATATAGTAGTTAAGGACCTGGGCTCTAAAGCTAACTGTTCGGGGTCAAGTGACAGCTCTACCCATGTCAGCAGCTGATCTTAGGGGCTCTTCTGCCCCTGAGAGACTGTGAGTCCCTTGGCCTCAAGGGATGATATTTACTCTGAGTGGCTTAGATGGCTAAGTTACAAAATCACCATGTTCTTGACATTAATAGCAAACCTGATTGCATCTTCCTGAAGAGCAGACGCACTGTTTCTGCCAGTTTCTGAATCTTGATCCTTGAAGGACATTTGAGAAGTGAGGTTGGTTGGTTGGTTGTTTTTTAATACACTTTAATTTTTTAGAGCAGTTTTAGGTTCATAGCACAATTGATTGGAAGGTACAGAGATTTCCCATTCTCCCCCCACTCCCACACATGCACAGCCCACCCCCCATCCACATTTTCCACCAGAGTGGTGCAATCACTACAAGTGATGAACCTACGTTGACACATCATCATCACTTAAAGCCCATGGCTTACATTACTTTTTTTTTTTTTTTGGAGATTATTTATTATTGAGAGAGATTTTATTTATTTATTACTGAGAGAGAGAATGAGTGGTAGGGAGGGGCAGAGGGAGAGAGAGAGAGAGAGAGAAGCAGACTCCCTACTGAGCGGGAAGCCCAATTCGAGGCTCGATCCCAGGACCTGGAGATCATGATCTGAGCCAAAGGCAGACGCTTAACCCACTGAGCCACCCAGGCGCCCCCCATGGCTTATATTACTGTTCACTCTTGGTGTTGGACACTCGATGAGTTTGGACGAACGTATGACATGTATCCACCATTATAGTATCATATGGTTTCATTGCTAAAAATCCTCTGTGCTCTGCCTGTTCACCCTCTAGAAACTAGTTTTGAGGCTGTTTTTCTCTTTGTTTCTTTTTCTTTTCCGTTTCATTTTCCAGTTCCTTGCCTTTCCTTCCTTTTCTTAGAGACAGGATATCTTGAAAGTTTTGAAAACCTCACGTCTGTTCCCTGTCCCCATGGACACTTGCCTGGCTTCTTGCCCCCTCTTCTCCATGCAGACTAACCATCCGTCTGATTGACAAATCCTTTCTTTCGCCCTCTGAATGCCTTCGGTCTGCTCACTGTGAACCCTGAGTCCTAGAAGCCACTGCCATCTTTTCATGCTAATTTTACGTATTTCTACTCCAACTCATTGTGAGTTGGCCTCACAGCTTGAACTCTCGAAAGCAGTGTTCCTTTTTGCCCCTTGAGGGAGCATCTCACTGTTGTCCTTGTGTCCTGGACTATGGTGTGCATCTCTTGAACATCTTAAGTTTTAGCAGAACATCTTCATGGGAAACCTAAGGCAGCTACTTATTTACCCCCTAGATCTCTGTGTTTCTTCATCTGTTTTTATTATTATATTTTTCCTTCATTAAGAAAAGGAGGTAACAGACAAGATAGACACAGAGAAATCAAATATCTCAAATATTTTACACTCTTTCACATGCTCTAATTGATTTGTAAATATTCATGAATGGGCCTGAAAAAGCGCATATTGGACCAGTGTAGACTTTTAATCCATCAGACCAGGGTTTAAACTTCTGCCTTGCTCTTTCGTAATGTATGACCTCAAATGAGTTACCCAACCTTCGTGAGCCTCAGTTTCCTTCTCTGTTGAATGGAGATACTGATAGCGTCCTTACCATTTTGTTGTGGGAACACTTGCAAATAACCTACATAAAAGTACTGGCATAGTGCATGGTCTGTGGCGGGGACTTATGACCTGTCCCTAGGTTCCTTCCCTTCCCCTTTTACTCCCCCACCTCTCATTTTGCTTCTAATCATTATCATCCTTATTTTTTAGGAGATAAATGCAAGTCCATGAGTCCAGGGGCTTCCCCAAAAGCTTAGAATGTTTTGGCAGTGACTTGAGGATCTTTTGTTTTCTGACTCTTAGATCTCTTTTTCCTTGGGGTCATGGGAAAACTCCCTGAACTTGATTATTTATTCACTTCTTTCATGCTCCCCATATTGTCACAGCCATGTTCAAACCATGTTATCGGCAGGTCTCACTGAAAAGGCAATTTAATATTGCCCTGCGTTGCATCATTGCATATATTATTTCGGTCTGTCACGGACCTGTCAGCAAGGCTTGATGAAGTGCAGAGCCAATAGTACCAAGCCTGAAATCTGACAGCTCTTTCGAAGAAGCGGCTCTGATTGGTACGGGGATATTTCTTCAGAAATAAGGCCGTCTTGGTGTCTTTGTTGATACAAGTGGCAATCTAGCCCCAGTCATATCTCCCCCTGAGCTCTATCTTCAGAACTGGTGATTCAGTCTGTTGTATGGCTTGGAAAAACAGAGCCACCACAGGCCTGGGATGTACTGAAGGCTGCAGCCGGGAATAGTTGGGTAATTTATCCCCACTCTCGGGCTCTAATTATTCTGTTATTCGCCAGCTTGTTCGATTGAGACTCTCCAGGTTCTGCCTTACCCAAGCAGAGAACAAAAGGCTTCCCTTGAAAGTGGGGGCCTGGCAATGTCAATACAGTGAACTGCATATAAATAATGCAGCAGTGCCGACTTCATTTTTATAAAATCTTGTTGAGAAAGGCATGATAATGATCAGACCTCTGGAACTCAGCAGACGTGTGCTTTTGATGTGTGCCTTGCTCTGGGTAAAAGCAGGAAAGTCAAAAGTTCTTGTTCCTGCTAAGGCTTCTTCATGGTCTCAGGACTGTGATGGGAATCCTGGTGACATTTTCCCTTTGTTTCTCTCAGAGTTGTGGGGCTCCTCCCTGGCTGGAAAAACTCTGATATAAACACAGTGGGTCCACAGGAAATATTTTCTGAATTGATGTTTTTTATTAGGATGATGATGATGGTGATGATAATTCTCAGTTACTACTATTCATCATCAAAAATGGATTTTATTGCCATTTTAATCCTCCCAAGACTAGAGTGGCTTATCTCTCAGATTGCCCTCCCAACTGGCCTTCGGTCTTTTCCTTTTGTCTGCTTAGATTCCCCAAAAATGAGTCTTTGGGCTATAAACCTGGCAGCCAGAGCTCCAGGAGTTGAGTTGGGAGAAGGATCTTCAAGGCTGACTTGCAAAGAGGCATTTCCTTACTTTATCGCTCTGTTCTTGTCACGATGCTCCTACTTGTAGCTGGGCCTTGTTACCCTACTCAGTCTCAGGCGAACCTTTGTTGTCTCTCACGGTGCAGGAGAGGAGTACCCTGGTTGCTCATCGTGAGGGCACATGAGGATCTACTCACTTCCTACAAAGCTTTCAGCCATCTTGCCGTTTTTAGCCCCACCTGTATTCCCACTTTCTGAAGTACCTGGTGCCTTTGCAAGGAAATCACTGTGCTTCTGGACTTTTCACCCCGCTACTTAGGTTTTATATTTTGAAGTCTACCAAGGGCCTTACAACTGATCCATCTGTGTTTTCTGCCTTTCAAATCTCTGCTGCTATCATCTCTCCTATTATCTTTGTCATTGTGGGTTTTTGCCTTTCTTATACTGCCATCTTATTGGAATCTTTAAAGTGAGCAGAGGTGAACGTGTATTGCCAATCCTGCATCTTTAACTGGAAGGCTCTTTTTGTTTTTTGCTTTTTTCGAAAGAAAAGAAGATGTGTTAGAGATTCAGCATGTGTTTGTGTCTGGGGACGTAGGTGACGGGAGGTATGTAAGGTAGACAAAACACGTTTTCAAAAAGCTCTCCTTGTTCCATTAAGGTGGGTGGTTTGTGCAGGGGACGCAGTGTTCTGCAGTTGCTCTTGGTCACTCCAGGAATCAAGAATCTAGCCTTCTCTCTTGTAGAGCTTGCTCAGGGCCTTATAATGGAAACAATTAAAAAAGTGATTAGGAACCTGAAAGTTTCCTCGTATAACTGACATCCTACGGTTCTCATTAATTTACTTAATAAACATGGATTGAGCTTTCAAAACTTTGGGCCAGAGAGGCACTGTGTCTGGTCCTGGGGAATGGCATGACGAATAAGGCAGATACGGACGGTCCCTGCTGTGGGAGGTCATGGCCAGACCAGAGGTGCTGAAATTCCCAAAAGGCTGGATGGAGCATCAGGAAATGAAACAAAGTAACATTCTTTTATTAGAAGGAGGTAGATGCTTTAGTACCTCCTGACCTTCCCCACTCAAACAGGCTCTTATCTGAAATACTACAAAAAGAGAGCAAGCCCACAGTTCTGGACCCCTCCACCCTGTCAGACCTTTTAATCAACATGGGCCACTGAGACTGATGTATTTTAGGCAAACCTGTGTAAAAAAAAAAAAAAAAACACCAAGGGTGACCTTAGGTGGTCACATCCAGTTAAACTGTCATGAATCCTTGATGTCATGTACAGTCTCGCATTGCTTGTTAGTTCTGAGCTAAAACAAAGAAGAAAGAAATCAAAGTGTAGTTGAGTTCAAGTTGCCATTCTAACAAACTACGATTTCTTCTTGAACCCACAGGTTGTCTTGATGAATTGACCCCTTTATCATTATGCACCTCTTTTTTCCCTGGTAATATTTCTTGTTCTGAAGTTTACTTTCTGATATTCATATAGCCACATGTACTTATTTATTATTAGTATGTGCCTGGTGTATCTTTTTCTCTCCTTTCACTCTTGAACCTATCTTGCATCCGTATATTTAAATAAGTTTCTTACAGATAGCATGGAGTTGGATTTCATTTTTTATTTTTTAATCCATCCTAACAATTTTTGCCTTTTCATTGGAATTTTTAGACTAGGTTTTAATCTGCCATCTTGCCATTTGCCTTTTATTTGTTCTGTGTATTCTATGTAATTTTTTCCCCTTTCTTGCCTTCTTCCAGATTACTGAAATGTTTTTAGTATTCCATTTTATCTCCCAAATTGGTTTATTGATTTTATCTCCTTTTTTTTTTTTTACTGGTTCCTCTAGAATTTATAATACGCATCTTTAAGTTATCACAGTTTACCTTAAAATAATTTTACACCCCATCACATATAATATCTTTCATATCTTTCTATCATTTGTGCTATTATAGTCACGTTTTGTTTGTACATATGTTATAAGCCCTGCAGTACATTGGTTTTCTTTTTTTCCTAAATTATCTTTTAAAGATGAAACTTAAAGTCAATTCTCTTTTTTTTTTTTTTTTAAGATTTTATTTATTTATTTGACAGAGACACAGCGAGAGAGGGAGTACAAGCAGGGGGAGTGGGAGAGGGAGAAGCAGGCTTCCCGCCGAGCAGGGAGCCTGATGCGGGGCTCGATCCCAGGACCTGGAATCATGATCTGAGCCGAAGGCAGACGCTTAACAACTGAGCCACCCAGGCGCCCCTTAAAATCAATTCTCTTTTAAAGAAACTTAAAAATGAAAACCCGCTGCTTGTATCTACCCACATATTTACTGATTCTGATACTTTTTCATTACTTTATATCAATTCATATTTCTATTCAGTGTCCTCTTCCTCCTCCCTAAAGAAATGCCTTTAACATGTCCTGCAATGCAAGTTTCTTGGAAATGAATTCTCCCAGTTTTTATTTGTTTGAAAAAGACTCTATTTCATACTAATTGCTTGAAGATCTTTTTTTCTGAATGTAGAATTCTAGTTTGATTTTTTTCTTTTTAAAACTTTTCAGCACTTTAAAGATGTCACTCCACTTTCTTCTGGGTTGCATTATTTCTGGTAAAAAGTTTGCTTACCTTGTTGGACTGTTCCTCTATTATATGTCTTTCCTTTGACTACTTTTAAGATTGTCAACTTTTTTTTTAATAATAATTTGATTATATAATGTGTCTTGATATGGTTTTCTTTGTGTTTATCTTGCTTTGGTTCCAGTGAGCATGGCTCTGTGGGTTGATAGCTTTTATCAAATTAAAAAAAAATTGGCCATTGTTTCTTCCAGTATTTTTTATTGGATGCTGACTGTTAATTTTATGTTGTCCAGCGTCCGGGTTTTGTTGTCTTTTTTTTTTAATGACCGTTGAGCTACTTTTTCTGGTAGGCTGTTAATGTACTTGGCTTTGTTTTATTTTTTGGAATGTTCATTCAAAACTTTGTTTATTGTAACCTTTACACAGGAAGGTTCAGTTACACTTCTAAGGCATTCTTTGGGGGTCTCCCCGAATGTCCCAAGTGATCAATGAGGACGTTCCACTCTAATTTTAGTCACTGAGATGATTTGCACTCTTAGGTCTTTGTGAGCCCTGAGAATGTCTCAGCTCATAGCCTTCAACCAGACCTCTTGGAGTGTCCATGTCCATATCTGCATCTTTGTAGTTAGATTCCGTGGGACTCCTGTGCAGCTTTTCAAGACCCTCTTTCTGCATAGCTACCTCTTCTTTGCCATCACAGCTTCCAGCCACCTCAAATTCCTTGAATTCTCATTTTTGTCTTCCCAATTTTGTGAACCTGACCTGTTTTCCTTGGCATCCTTCTTTCTGCTTTGTGGTCAGATATGGGCTTCCTGGCAGAAAGCCAGAGTGATGTTAGGGCTCACTGCATTTGATTCCTTCTCTTAGGGATCACAGTTCTGTGCTGCCTGTTGTGTTGTTCAAGGTCTGAGAGCAGTTGTGTCATTTTTTTTTTTTCCTGCTTTTCCAATTTCTTAAGGTGGGGGTGGGGAGGTAAAATCCAGTCTCTTATTAGTCCATCATGGTTAGAAGCAGAAGCTTCTATTGTTGCTACTTCAATAAGAGTTTCTATCTTGATGTGGCCTTTAACTTCATCAAATACTTTTCTTTCTTCAATGTGAGTTGATCATTTTTCTCTCCTTTAATAAAATACTGTGGCAAAAATACATTCATAGATCTTTAATTATTAAAATGTTTTGGAATGTTGTTCATTATGTACTATTTTCCCATTTTTATATAAAATTTGGTCATGCCTTGCTTAGAATTTTTATGCCCCTGATTCAGTAATGTAAGAGTGGCCTCTGATTTTCGTTTCTTATACTGTCTTTGTTTGGTTTTATAATATAGTTATCCTAGCTTCATAAATAACTTTGGGAGCATTTCTTCTTCTTCTAATCTCTGAAATAACGTGGAATGCTTTGTTCCTTGAACATTTGTTACAACTTTCTGGTACAACCATTTGGGCTTGAAATTTTATTTGAAGGATAATTTTTAACTGTTGGTTTATTTTTTTAATGGTAATAAGTTTATTAAGGTTTTTTATGTTTTCTTGAGTCAGTTTGGTAAGTTCTGTCTTTTTAGTCAATTTCCTGTTTCATCTAAATTTTGAAATGTACAAGCATAATGTTATTTACTTAATCTCTTTTTTCTATTAATGTCGGCTTTTTCTGTAGTTATGTCCCCCGTTTTCATTCATGATATTTGTTATTTTTTCCTTCCTCAATTTTACCAGAGGTTTTTTTGTTTGTTTGTATTGTCTTGTCTTTTTTGGCTCTCTTGATTACCTAAATTTTATCTTATTATGTTATATCTTTCATACGCTTTTATCTTTACTACTCCTTTTGATCTTTTTTTTCAATTTAATCTATTTTAGTTTTTTATAATTTCTTAAGTTGTCTGCTTAGGTTATTGATTTTCAGACTTTTATTTCTAATAAAAACTTTTAAACTCAAAATTTCTCTGTAAAATACCATTTTGCCTATTTAGTCTCTGCTTGTATTATAAAATGTTATCTTTCTGTCTCCCCCTATGTGAACATACAGCATTGAATTTATTGATTGTATTTGAGTCCTTTAATTCCTCAATAGTAATATTATTATTATTTTGGTTTACCCATTTCTTAAATTCTGAAAGTACAGTAAAATCTTCAAATAAATTCTCCTTTCAAGTGGCCTTTTTTTTTTTTTTTTAAATTTCTGGGAGCTCTTGTTTTATATATTTCACATTATGTTGTTCATTCATAAAATTCAATGAACAGTAATACTCTTGGATTGAGTATTTTGTCATTATGGAATGCCCCTCTTAGTCTTGGCTAATATTTTCAATCTTGTATTCTACTTTGGTATTTAAATTGTCATATTAAAAAATTGTATTTATTTTTTGTTGGCTTTTTAAAAAGATTTATTTACTTATTTTAGAGGGGGGGATGTGGGGGAAGGGCAGAAGGAGAGAGAATTCCAAGCAGACTCCGTGCTGAGCACAGAGCCCAATGGGGGGCTCAATTTCATGACCCTGAGATCAGAACTTGATCCTAAACCAAGAGTTGGGCACTTACCATCTGCACCACCCAGGTGCACCTCTTTGTTGATCTTTTTATAAAAAACCTTTTTATCACATTAAAAAAATCTAGGTTGTAAACAAGATAGAACTCAATTTTAACCCCAGTGTGATTGCTGTTATCTTTTAACCACTTGTGGAATTCAGCCCATTAACGTTTGTTGTCATAACTGAAATAAGTGACTTTATTCTTTCTATGTATTTTTATTTTCTATTTATATTATGTTTCCCTCTTTTCCTTTTGATTGGTTTAGTTTGGTTTGACTGACTTCTTAACTTTCTCTTTATTCTTTTTTTATTCCTTGTTATTTTGAGAATTCTACTAAGGTTTTTGTTTCTGTTAGAAATTACCTTCTCAGTCCATACACTAAACTTAACATTCTGCCCAAACATACATACGCACACATCTGCATACTTCTCCTGTGTACCCCTTCTTTAGTTTCTGACTCAGGTTTTGCTCACAGTATTTTCACTTCTGGACCATTACTAGATTTTTCCTTCTAAATATAGCAGGGAGGTGTTTCAGGAAAACTTAATATTACAAATCCCTGCTTACATTATTTATCATCATCTATGTAGATTTAAATATATGTGTATGTATATGCACATGTTTGAGCACACATGTACACGTGTACATCATGTACGTGTGCACACGCACACATATGGAGAGAGAGAGTGAACATCAGTGCTCACCGCCGCTGGCTCCTCTAGTCTTTGATTTCCCTTACGTGAATCACTTGTTTTTTTGGTTATGTTCATTCTCAAGTATTGTCCTCAGAGCATGTATATGGGAAGTGTGCTTTTTGAAGCCTCGCATGTTGAAAATGTTTTCTTTTGCCCTGACAGCTGAATAATATTTTGTCTGGGCATAGGATTCTTGGATCATTTTTCTTAATAGTCTGTACATTGTTCCACTGTCTTCTACATTCCAGAGGTGTAGATGAGAATTCCTCAGCTAGTCTGAATCTCTTGCCTTTGCAAGTAACTTATTTCTTTCTGTCTGGAAGCTTGTATAATTTTCTGTTTATGCTTGAAATTCAAGTATTTCCTGGATTCACTTCCTGGACTTAATGAGAGTTTTAATCTGCAAGCTTAAATCTTGCTTCAGCTCAGTATATTTTTAAAAAAATCTAGTACTGTATTCATTTAATTATAGCATCTCTTTCATCTTTTTTTGGATGTGTGTATATTTTTAATTTTTCTTTTTCTCTTAAAAAAAAAAATCCCTTCTGGAATTCCAGTTATTCTCATGTTACATTGCTGGATCTGCTCTCCACGCCTCTTTGTTCTCTCATCATTTCTCTCTTCATGTTTGCTCTGGGAAGTATGATATGTTGTTCACTTGGTCTTCCAGATAATTAATTTGAATTTCAGCAGTGCCAATGATTTTTTAGTTCTGCAGAAACTTTTAAATTGAAAATTGAAAATCAGTGGTTCTCATTCAGAGCCTCCTTCTGAGCTCTCACTGCTTCCCTTAGTGATGCTCAGTTCCTGTGGTTTCACCATCCTCTCTTCAGAGAGACCTGCCTCCTATACATGTTCTCTTGGACCTGCTCTCACACGAACTGGACCCCTAACTTAGATATTATTTTGGTTCTCCCTGCTTATTGATCGCTGTTCTTTCGACTTGCACCTAGGATGTTATAGTCTCTTCGGCATTAACAGATCTGAGAGCAGTGAAGGCCTAGCAGTTTCTGCCCTGGCAGTCTGGCTCCAGAGAACAAACAGCCAGTGGCCCCTTCTCCCTGGGGACAGCACTCCTCCCTGGCTGCCCATCTGTGAAACAGCTCAGCCTGCTAGTGTCGCTCCAGTCTTTCGCAGTCCCCTACCTGCAATTGTAATCCTACAAAGTACATCCTCCATCCCCAGTGGGCTGGTAGGTCAGCTTGCCTGATGATGAAGAGTTATTCTGGGAGTTGCAAGCTGCTCACAAACACCTCAGGGAATGACAGAAAACTGGTCTTAATAGAGGCCTCAGGGGGAAGGCAAACCTTTTGTTCTGCTACTGGTACCTTGTCTGTACTCACTAAGATAAAATCCTGTGCTCTCTCTGTCCTGGAGATTTCTGGAGAACCTGTGGCCTCAAGTGTACTCTCTGCATTTTGCCAATTCTGCTGCTTTTACACATTTATATTGCACAGGAGTTGATTTAAAGAGATCCACATGAAATGGACCCTCATAGTGTTTGAGTAATCTTGATGGGGGATGAAGTTGCCCTAGGCATCTGCACCTGTAAATTCCCTGCCTCCTGGGCTCAGTCATTTTCCCTCAAAGCAGGCTCTCTGGCCCCCCATTCTAACTTGCTGTGAGGACTGAGCCATCCCTCTCCTTGCCCTATTGGGGTGGGGGGAATCTACTTGGAATAACTTAGTTGTACTATAAAATGTTGAGTTAACTATTGACCATTACCAACCACAACCAGTGCTCAGTAGTTTAACATAATAATCATGTATTTGGCTCAGGGGTAGCTCATTTAGGCTGTGGTCTGCTGGGTGAGTCTTCTAGTCTTAGCTGAACTCACTGCGTCAGGTCTTGACTGCCTGGGAGGGGATGTGGGATCCAGGTTGGGCTTGGTGGTCATTGCTCTGCTCCACCTATCTCTTCTCCTCCTCCTCCCACCATTGGGCTGGCCCTACCTGATTTTCTCAAGGCTGTACCAGAGGTGCAAGAGAGCAAGCAGAAATGCAGAATGCCTCTTGACGCTTAGACTTGAACCCAGAATGCTGTCCTTCTGCCTTACATTTTTGGCCAAATCCAGTCATGTGACAGAATCCAAAATATAGAGGTAGGAAGGGAGATCATGTCCACAGTTTGGGGGTGGGAGGGGGTAGGGCAGCATGGCAAATTACACGGCAAGAGATGCAGATATGTGGAGGGTCAAAGACTTGGGGCATGAACTCAACCTGCCTCTGCTCTTAAGAACTAGAATGTAGTATTTTCAAGTTAGAATGCTGCCGCAAAAGAGAGAACTGTGAGTTTAGCTTGGAGGTAGTGGGGAGGTGCCATTGCAACCGGACCATCTGGATGACTTGGAGTTTGCCAAGTAGACAAGAATGAGTGGAAGGAACAATAAGCAGTTAAGACAGAAGGAACAGTCAGAACAGAGGCATAGAATTCTGCAAATGAATGGGGCATTTGGAGAATGAAGGGTTGTTCTGTGTAGTTGGATCATTAGAAATAATCTGTCTACACCATCTTCTGTTCCATAGCATTGTTCTTTGCAGTGAGCTCTCAGAGCTTCCAAAAAGTTGGAATTCCAGGCATTGTGCCAGGAGGAATTAGCCTATTTTGTATTCTTCAGGATATGCTATACAGGTGACTACCTTCTTTATGCCTCAAAAAGAAAAAAAAAAATGTATCTAAAGTAAGGTGAAGGATTTAGCACATGTGTATTGCATTTCTATTGGTGCTAACATTCCCTCAGTATATCTGTTTGGCTTAGCTCAGCTCAGTGTGCTCTGCCATCTACATGATCTGAAAAAAAAAAATCAGTAATGATCCATAACATTTGTTTGATTTCAGAAGAAATTTAGGTCTCACAAAATGTCACCTCTGTGGAGCCTCTCTTGCTTGATACTTACTCCCCTTTCCTCCCACCACGTTATATCCGATTCCCCTGCTAAAGGTTTTCACTCGTCTCTCTACCTCCTTTAGAACATTATTGTTAGTATGTGATTTTAGATGCCATTGATCAAGCTATGTCTCCCCTAGTTTAACTGTCAACTTCTATGTGAGCAGAGGACCAAGTCTCTGGCATACCACTGGTTCCCCAGGGCATCACCTGGTGCCAGAATCATAGTAACTGAATACTAAATATTTGAGTGGGTGAGTGAATCAGTGTGAGTGATTGAAGGAGATGCACCTTGACTCTATGAGATAGGTTTATCTTTAAAACTGTGAGCCTCCCATATCATTTACCTGATGAGTGATAAACCACAGGCGAGGTGGACAAACCATATTCATTTGTTAGTGCTGCCGTTTACTCGGTATTCATTGTGGCTGAATGTAGACTCAGTACTGGAGACAGAGCTGAGCAGGGCTGATTTTGCTCTGAAGGAGTAGCTAGAGTTAATGGGAGAGCTAGGGAAGCCAATGGGCAGAGATAGTTACTATGGTCACTGTTAGGACTATGTCCAGATTGAAGCTTAGAGAAGGGGCTTTGGACTCAGCTTGCCCTTCACTGGGGCCTCATGAAAAGGGATGATCTGAGCTGAGTCGAAGGCTAACTAGCAAATACATAACAGTGAGGAACATTCTAGGCAGAATGACGCAAAGATGCACAGGGAAGTGAGAAATCAAGGCCTGCTATGGGAAACTTCAAATAATTCAGTTTTGTGGAATGGAGAAAGCAAGGGTGGGAACAGCAAGATAGTAGTCTGGTGGTCGGCATAGTCATATCACTAAGGGTGTTTTAAGCCCTACTAAGGATTGGATTTTTTTCCTGAAGGCAATGAGGAACAATTGAAAAGTTTTAATCAGGGATTGATAGCATCAGATTTCATTTTCTAAGGTTTGCTATCGATACAAGATAAGCATGGAAAGCAGTAGCACTATTGGGAAGATATGTAAAGGAGTTAATTATACAGCATTTTAAGGGCTGTGGTAGAAGGTATGTTGCATGTTCTAGAAGTTCAGAGGAGGAACATTTAGACCCGGAACTGAAGACTCAGCCTAGGCTGGAGAAGTATTTGAGTTATCCCGGGGGAAGAAGCTGGGAAGAATTTTCCAAACAAATAGGAGTAGGGCAAAGGCACAGAAATGTGCAAGAATTTTTTTTTTCCAGAAAACTGCAAATGATTTCTTTATTGCTGGAGTGTAGAATACTCAGGGTAAATGTATGAGAAATAAAGCTGGAGAGGAAAGTACCTTCCAGCATTCCAGTCTTCCTCCAATTAAGTATTGCTTTAGACTAGAGCGACTGTATATATACCAGGTACTTTTTCAATTTCTTTTTACCTTTTTTATTATAGAGAATTTTGAACATGCACAAAACAGAGTAGATCATGAACACCCATTTACCCATCACTCATCCCCATAACCACCAACCCATGGCCAGGTATGAGTGGAGACTTTGGATCTGAACAGGGATGTGTAATTACTTACTTTGGCTTATTCTACTTCTTTAACACTACTGCAGATATCTGGGTAGGTATTTGGCAAAATATAAAGGAAGCCTGACTCATATTATTGGTTCTACCTTTGTCCCATTTACTTAGGTCTCTCTGCTCCGTGGTGTGCAAATGGACATACTCTGCAGAGAAAGGCTGGGATGACAGTTTCTGGAAGATGATCGGATTGGAAGATTTTGTTGCAGATAATTACAGCAAAATAGGTAAAAAGCAAACAAAATGAAAACATCTGGAGAGTAATTATGTGTATGTATATATAAGGATATTGTCTTTTTGTTTGTTTTTATTTTTTTATGAATTGAAATGCAAGGGGTGCCTGGGTGGCTCAGTGGTTAAGTGAATGACTTTGGCTCAGGTCATGATCTTGGGGTCCTGAGATCAGCCCTGAGTCAGGCTCCCTGCTCCCTCTGCCCTTCCCCCTGCTTGTGCACTCTCTCTCAAATAAATAAGTAAAATATTAAAAAAAAAAAAAAAAAAAAAGAGCGGCACCTGGGTGGCTCAGTCAATTAGGCGTCTGCCTTCGGATCGGGTCTTGAGCTCAGGGTCCTGGGATTGAGCCCTGTGTCCTTCTGGACTCCCTGCTCAGCAGGGAGTCTACTTCTCTTTCAGTCCCTCTCTCTGCTTGTACTCTCTCTGTCTCTCAAACAAATAAAATTAAAAAAAGAAAAAAGAAATGCAGAAACTCTGCCCTGTTTTTCTAAGAGAAATGAGTCCGTTGTGGTGGGTAGACCATGACTAGTAGGCCCTTGTTTTGGGTCTCATACGAACTGAGTAGAGATACAGGCTGTGGAAGTCTGCAATGAAATCTAGAATTGTAGACGTTGAGCTAGATTGAGGGAGACATTCCCATAGAGTAGCTGGGAATAGAATAATCAAGGGGGTGTGTATAGATTGTTTCCAGTCAGTATTAGAAGATGCTTTGTGAATTACGTTCAAGGAACCAGACAAGGCCATGAACAGAAAGAAAAACAATTGAGATAAAAATGAGAAGAAACAGGAGTAAGACAGAAACTACAGGTTGAGCCAGTGGTTCCTGACTAAGGCCATAGAGTCCCAGACTTCCAGTTTTATGTGACCAGGTAATAAAGGTGTGGGTGACTGGTAGGGTTTTACTTGGGGAAAGAATTGAGATGCTAGGTACGTTTATATAACGATAGCTGGCATTTGAAAGTTTAAGGTTTGCATGTTCATTTCACAGGAAGTTGTTTATTTCCTGTAGTGACTACTTGCAGTTGTAGTAAGCTGTCATCAGGTAGGCAATTACCCCTAATTAAATAGAAATCCTTTTGTACTGTTTAGTGTTTAGGCTAAGACGTTGTAACAATAAAAGTGAAAAGGACAGTGGGTTAATAAACAAGATGGAAGGTAATTCCCTTTTTTATGTAATAGAATAGAGGGAAGTGACTATCAGGCCAGCTCTGATATTGTCACAACATGGCCTCCAACCTTGGGTCCAAGTTAGTTACTCCAGTTCTCATCAGTTCCCAGTCAGTGAGTGGGAGGAATGAAAAGGACCAGAGGAATCCATCTGCATTCTTCTGGAGAGACAGGGCTTCCTGTTCATGAGTAGGCATGAGCAGCCACACAAGAAGCCGATGCTAAACCAAAAGCTTCTGGAGGGCAGGGATCAGTGTACCTTACCCTTGAGTATCTCAGCACAGGCGATGTTGATAAATATCTGCTGGCGGAATGTGTGAGACACAGACACAGTTGCTGGAATGGAGACAGATGGCAAGAGTGAAGAGACAACTGTGGCAAAGGGATGTCCTGGGTGTCTTAGTCCACTAACGCTGCTGTAGCAAAACACCATAGACTGAGTGATTTACAACAACGGAAATTTGTTTCTCATAGTTCTGGAGGCGGGGAAGTCCAAGATCAAAGTGCCAACAGGGTGAGTTTAGGTCTGAGGCCTCTTTTCTTGGCTGTTGCAGCTGCCTCTTACCGTGTGCTCCCATGACCTCTTTTTTGTACATGTGCAGAGAGTGAGCACCAGAGAGTGCTCACTAGTGTCGCTTCCTCTAAGGGCACAAATCCTATTGGCTCAGAGCCCCACCCTTTTTCTAAAGATTTATTTATTTATTTTAGAGAGAGAGAGAGAGTGCAAGTGGGGGAGAGGGGAAGAGAGAGAGAGAGAGACTGACTCTCATGCAGACTCCCCACTGAGTGCAGAGCCCAACACAGGGCTTGATCTCATGTGAGATCATGACCTAAGCTGAAATCAAGAGTCAGACACTCACCTGACTAAGCCACCCAGGCACCCCAGGGCCCTACCCTTTTGACCTCATTTAACCTTAAATACCTCCTTACACACCCTATCTCCAAATATAGTCATGTTGGGGATTAGGGCTTCAACGTATTAATTTTGGGGACACAATTCAGCCCATAGCACCAGGGTATTAGTGCATGGTCATTAGAACTAAAGCAGAGCCATCAAGTCCTGAGTCCCCAAGCTGCTGTTCTGGAGGCACCCCATGAGCTTGCTGCCTTGATGGAGAACCATCAGGACTGAGTGCCAAGGGAAGGTTTTTTTGTCTTGTAATTGAGGGGTATAGGCAAGATGGGTCTAAAACACTGAACTGGGAATTAGAGTGGTTCTAGTTTTGGCACTAATGGTGTGAACTTAGACCGAGTCTCGTCATGTTTCCATATAGTCTTACCTGTGAAGGCATAATTAATGGTAGCAATGAAAACTAATAGCTTACTGCTTCTCAGACATGATACTATTGCATCTTAACCATTATCTTTGTAAATTTTTAAAACTGTGTAATAGAGTTATTTTTATTTATCCACTTCTATAGGTGAAGAACCTGAGGGTCAGGAAAGGGAAAAGTGTTTAAATGATGTTGGACAGTTTGCAAATGGTAGAGACAGAATATAGACCCATGTTTGGATGATTCCAAATCCTGCTGTAACCCTTTTGCTATATTGACTTCCAATTAATAATATTCATTGTGTGCCTATGAATGGTAGGCAACGTAAATACTAACCCTGCTTCCTCTTTTATATTTCAAGCACATTTCTCTGTGCTTTCCCAGACCTTGTTGCATGTAATTCTCACAATCCATGACAAAAGTAATGTTACCTTGTTTGCAGATGAAAATTTGATGAATAATCTCATCTAACCCCATGCAGAAGTAATAAATGCTAAGTCAGGATTGAAACCTTCCCAATGGGAGGCCCTAGAAGGAGCTAATATCTTATTGGAACACAAATTTCAACTTCAATTACTTGTGCCCCCGCCACCCCCTGAATTTGGTTGTTCCTTCTGAGTGTTCTCATGGTATATCGACCATATCTTAGTATAGTATACATTGATTACCTGTATGTGTCTTGATTCTATACTAGACTGTGAGCTCCTTGACATCAGGATTTTCACTAATTTACCTTTGTGTCCGGCATAGGGGATGGTACACTTTAGTAGATCAAATACTATGTGATTAGTAAGTGAATAAATTGACTTGAGATGGCTGGTCCTAGTCGGTTGGCACTTTTTGCTTTTAAAAGCTATAATGATATTTACTGATTTTAGTAGTGTCTTTGGTGACTTGGGTCCAACTTCAACTCTGATTTTTTTATTTTAACATTTGGTGCTCCCCCCACCCCTGACACAAAACCCATGTTTAATTATTATATTAGGTTTGCTAATAGAGCAATATCTACAGGAAATATTCATTAAAAATCCATAATGTTAATCTAGCAGAAAATTTCCAGAGTAACTTTATTAGTTTTAGCCTGTTAAGTTAATGGATTTTTAATGGATGTCCTAAGGAGACATATCATTAACCAGAATATTGCCATACATGAATTAAAACTTACCCATTCATCAAAATTAATTGTGATATTTCCTTTGATTTTCATTTCTGGTGACTTGAACTTGTAGTTTCAGTCTGATCTAAAAGTGGAAGATAGTAAAGAGGTTGTTAACTCTCAGTTGTGACTTTCAGAGATTGCTCTGGAAGATACCTCCAGAGATTCTTCAGTAATTTTTGTAACTATGAGCAGTGAATCTCGTAAGCTTCCCTGTGAAGTGTTAAACATTTCCAGTGGACTCATTGCCCGTCAAGATGTGGGCAATAAAGTGCAAAACCTTTTAACAGATTTGAGCAGAGCTTCGTGGATTTGAGCATTAATACAATTACCATAATTCGCTCCATGTGGAGCTTTTAGCCAAGTCTTTACCAGCCTTCCTGGGCTCATGCAGTAAATAAATGCTTTCCCCGAAAACCGAACACCTCAGCAACTGATGGTCTTACTGAGGGATATTTATGAAATAAATTATTGATGGAGTGTAAGTTAAGGATCAAATGCAATATTTATATGGTGCATTTGAAGGACAGGGGAAGAAATTTACAATGTTTTGAGTAACTTACAGCAAATTTTCAAAGCTAAAATGTTATCACCTAATGCCTTCTTTCAAGGAGGTATTTGGATGGTTTGATTGGGGAACATTATACAAAGTAAGGATGAAAAATAGTTTTGTGACTCAAAAGAATACAGTAGACATTTCTTCACAATTGAAACTATACTAACAAAACTGTTTAATGTTCAGAGTTGATGGGAAACACTTAAACCCGGTGTCTTGCAGGGATTCATCTATCCATAGTCCAATAAAATAATCTGTGCCAATAAATGTTGACCTTCAGTTCCATGTGAATCATCCACAGGTCACCCATCTAATCCTACATATCTATCAAAAGCAAACAGGAAGGAAGAGAGCAGCAGGGAGAAAGGACCCTTAGGAAGACAAGCAGCATCCCACCTGCTCTCATCCATTGTCCAGGCTGTCTTTCAGCACGTCCCAGTTGGCCTTTTACTTCCTGAGAAGAGTGCTTCCCTGTGTTACTGGGGCAGACCACTTCATGGAAACTCGTGTGCACAAAGTGGCTGAATTATAGACTGCTTATTTGCATTACAGAAAGGGCTTTGTTATGTACAAGGGTGCAGTGTGCTAGCCTCCAGATCATGCATTATGTGGGGTCAGGAAAACCAGGCAAAAAAGAGACTTACAAGCTCAGGTAGAAGGAGTTACTAACTTAAGTGATAGGCAAAGTTGAAGATATGCACGTGTGAAGGAAGACCATTCCCTAAAAGGAGAAAGGCTACATTTTTGAACTTCTTTTCTCTCCCTCTGGGAGACTGTGTTTTGGGCACAGGGCACTGGCTACTATCTGGCACATAATAGATACTGACAAAATACTTGGTGAATGAGTGAATATATGTTTGAATGGTGGAGTTGATAAACAATTCCTTTTTTGGCCTCAATTGTCCAACATACTTACGCACTCTCCATAAATTGTTTTGAATTATGTGACATTACTAGGTGACAGACAGTGATTTCATTTCATAATTTCAGTATTCACAGTTCTTTTTTCATGAATTTATTTGCCACTTAAGAAAAGACTCTGTGGAAGACATACCACAGCCCTGAGTGATAGTTGCAGTCCAGCCTCATTCCTGTAGCATTTCTCTCTCAGACTTCTGCATGACAGGGAATATTTCAAACTCCTTCACAGAAAACAAACAAAAAACAAGCAAACTTATTTTAAGATTAGGACTACCACTTTTCCATAGGGTCAGGTAACCCTGCAGTTAACTAAAGCTGCATTTGAGATATTGTTGTCATGCAGGCTTCACACTGGAGGTAAAGAATCATGACCCATCACAAGTATGTGTTGAGGACATTGATGGCCCAGTATTCACCACTGGTCTGCTCTAAAGTCTAAACAATAGAGCACAGTTCCCAGAGCCAGCTGAAGCAAAGTGCAGTACTGAATTAAAGAGCACGGTGGGAAAATCCTACCTCTTTTCTGAATGTGGCTAGACCCTGGGACCTGCATGACACTGACCTAATCCATTCATTGGTAGGCCAAGGAGCTCACACAAAGAGATGAGACCTGGCTGGGCTTGCTTCGGCATTTGATCTGCTTAATTCACAAATTGAAAGAGGCCACTGGGCTGGGTCTAGGTGGTTCAAGAAGAGAGACCCATGCCAAGCCCTGCACTGACTCCATGTAAAGGCAGTGGCACTCCTTCCTTGTGAACATGGCCCCAGGGAGGTTGGTTTTTTCCAAATCTCATGGATTAGCTAAGCGATCTTCTTCGCATGGATGGAATATATAAGAGTATACAAGCATGAGATGAGAGTGTTCATATGAATGCTACTGCATCCTAAGGGAGAGAAGAGGAAATCCCCTTGTGGAAACATGACGAAGGGGTTTCTACCAGTGATAGGCATCATGGCCGATATTGGGAGCCTGAATTCAGGGATATCGTATCATCCATGCTTGTGGGTATTATAAGAATCCTTTTATGCTATTAATACTCAATGATCTGAATTGTCCCAATAGAACCAGATATGTTTGCAAGGATTTATCCATTCATTCCTTAGCATTTGAGACTTTTCATTTAGAATTTTGCTGAACTGGTACTCCATCTTGGTATCATGAGATTTTCATGCTGTTTTAAGTAATATGTTTTGGGAGGTCTGGGGAAATCTTTGGCCACAGGTAATCCCAGCATTTCCACACCGCTGTCTCCCATGTCCTGGGGGAGGCCATCCCTATGGGTGCCCTGGACTAGGCTTTGTCTTTGCCCTTCACCCTGAGTCTTTGGTCTTAACCCACTGTTTCTTATTACCCTTCTCATTCCTGTCCAGGTAATAGAATAAGGTCTTTTCAATGTCTGAGGCAAGTTCATATCCTCTGAATATTGTACTATCTTATTTTATCTTTTAAAATAAAACTTCTGGGCGCCTGGGTGGCTCAGTCGGTTAAGCGACTGCCTTCGGTTCAGGTCATGATCCCAGGGTCCTGGGATCAAGTCCCACGTCGGGCTCCCTGCTCTGCGGGGAGCCTGCTTCTCCCTCTCCCCCTCACCCTGCTGGTGTTCCCTCTCTCTCTGTGTCTCTCTCTGTCAAATAAATAAATAAAATCTTAAAAAAAAAATAAAATAAATAAAATAAAACTTCTGCCTAATGGAGAATGACCTAGAAGTCTTCATGTTAGTGATCCATCCAGTCATGCATCCATCCAAACAACCACACTACTGAGTGCTTCCTATGTGCCAGGTGCTGGACTAAGTACAGGAGGTATAAAACTACTCATCATGGGGGCGCCTGGGTGGCTCAGTTGGCTGAGCGACTGCCTTCGGCTCAGGTCGTGATCCTGGAGTCCCGGGATCGAGTCCCGCATCGGGCTCCCTGCTCAGCAGGGAATCTGCTTCTCCCTCTGACCCTCCTCCCTCTCATGCTCTCTGTCTCTCATTCTCTCTCTCGCAAATAAATAAAATCTTAAAAAAAAACAAAAAAAACTACTCATCATGGTCCATGCCCTTGGGCATCTCATGTCTAGGGGACAGAGGCAAATAAATCAATAATCTCAGTGTTTTTCTTGCTTTTCAGTAAGTCTAGATATGTTCAAAATACTGTGGGCAAGCAGAGCAGAAAGTCACAGCTGGAGGTGGTATCAAGGAAGTCTTCTTATGAGATGGCATTTGAGATGTCTAAATAATATGAGTGGTAGTTTACCAGGCAAAAGTGGTAAATGATTTTTAAGGCAGAAAAAACAGCCTAGACAAAGGCATGGAGGCACAGAAGACTATAGGTGTGCATGAATTTCTGGATGTGGCTTGAGCATAGTGGACCTATGGTGGGAAAGGAGAGGGGACTGGATTTAATTTCTTTTTTTAAAGATTTATTTATTTATTTGAGGGGAGGTGCAGAGGGAGAGAGAATCCCAAGCAGACTGTGTGTGGGGTGTGGAGTCACACGTGGGGCTCTATCTCACGACCTTGAGATTATGACCTGAGCTGAACTCAAGAGTCAAACACTTAACCAACTGCACCACCCAGGCACCCCAAAGGGACTGGGTTTAATTTCTAATGGGGCTTCTTTCCTTCCTTAATGAATCACCAGTGGGAGACTCAAAAAGATTTTCTCCATGCCTCTCAAGAGATGGTTCTAATGATTACTCCTGCCCGTGCTGTAAATAAAATTGTGGGCAGTTTTAGAAGTTTTGTAGCTCCTATGAAGATGATTGTGTGTGTGCGTGTACACACGCCCACCAGGTCTGTTTCTTTCCTCTAATCACATACAGTACCCATTACCTACCTCCCTACCCTAAAGTTTTGTTGTGGAGCTGAAAGGAGATATCCGATAGCACAGGACAGTGTGGTTTACAAAGCCTGGAGACCTGTTAGTTGTTACCATTTTTAAATATATCTTGGCATCACAAAGACAAGGATCTTTATTCTCTCAACATTTCTGTTCCCTGCCTGTTGGGCCTGAAAAAAGTACTTGTGCTCTCCCCACCCACCACCACCACTCTTAGATTCCCAGAAGTACTGTTTCAGTTGCTAACCCTTCCAGGAATAGCCCTGCAGAGCCAGGAGGGCAAGGGAGCAGTGATGACCACATCATGCTGTAAGGTGATGCCTTTCAGAAGGCTTGCTGTGTATAAGGTTTCATGGAACTGCTCTTCCTTTCAGTATGGCATCTGGAAGATAATTTGAAGGCCCCCCAAAGTGAGATCAGCCGCCAACTTCTCTTACTGCTTGGCAGTCCGAGAATAGCAGAGCTGAAAGGGATCGTAGAGATTTTGCTCTCCTGTCTTCGTTTTATAGATGAAAACCCGAGATTCAGGATGGTAGGGTGAATTTCCTTGGTCTTGGAGCACTCTAGTGATAGAACTGAGACCAGAAACCAGGTCTCCTGATGCCCAGTCTGGTGGCTGTTCCAGTACTCTGTGCCACCTTTCCTTGTCTTACCTTTTTCAAAATATTTTGGTCATTTAACCAATCTTGTTACTGTCATTTGAAAGGGACTAAGCACCAGAAGAATGTCTGTGAGGGACGGGCTTACATATGTGAATTCACCCAATCCAGTGTCCACGTTTCAGCCTTGCAAGTACAGGAATTGGACTTTGCCCAAGCAACCAGGGATCATTGGATCTAGGAATATATCAGTCAAACTCCTAAGCTACTAATGCAGCTCAACCAAAATAGTTAAATACTATATTAGTTGTTGCCTATTTTAATGGCTGAGAATTGGTCATCCGTGTCAGGCCTGTGTTCGGATGGCTCTGTCATCTGCAAGCCACATACGCTCTGCCATATGTATTGTTGGATGAGGTACTTGATTTTCCTGAGCCTTAATTGGTATAGTATGAGGATTAAAGTAAATAATGCAGGTAAAAGATCCTAGCACATAGTAAGTCTTCAAAAAAGGTCACTTCTTACTATCTTAATAACTGTTCATTCTTCTGAACTCAAATTCCTCCCTAGGTGATAGGTCATGTCTGCCAAAGTCAGTACCCCATGAATAATGCCATATAATTACTGCCAACTTCTTCTGACTTTGGGGAATGCTTTTTTTTTTTTTCTTCTGAACTCTACCCTTGGGTTCACACAGCTTTTGTTCCAAGCAGCATATCATAAAATAATCAGACTTCTGCTTCGAAATTATAATCACATTCCAGTCTTACCTCCTTGAGAGCTTACATTGACCAGAATTATAGGTTTTCTTAAATTCTTCAGCACCATAACTGGCAATCTTTAGCTTTTTCTCATGAACAAAAGGGCACAAATCATAGGCAAATAAAAAATACAGGATACATAGGTGATAATTAGCTAAGAAACTCAGTGACTAATATTCCTATGGTGCTTTATGACTTTAAAAGAGTATTTCTTTATGCACTCTCACACTGATTTCCCATCCGATTTGAAAAATGGTTTTTATTCCAGATTTACATTTGGGGAAACCAGAAGTTAGAAGTTTTTGAGTTAGAAAGACCTATAATTGAATCCCAGAATCACCACTTATTGACTCTATGACCTTGTGGAAATCACTAAGCCTCTCTGAGACTTGATTTCATCTATTAAACAGGTGTAGGAATACCTACCTTGCATGGTCTTCATGATGGAGTGGTGATGTATGTAAAGTGTCTGACTTTTGGTAAGACCCCAGTAAACAGTAACTACTAAATTAACTGACATGAGAAGATTTAATACTACGTAAAGTATCATAGTGATAAAGGGAGCTAATATTGGACTCCCCTAATGTCAAATTCTATGAGCAACTAAAAAAAGACTTTTGATAAGTGTATCCAAATTCTATGAGCAACCAAAAAAAGACTTTTGATAAGTGAAGAAAAACTAAGAAGGTTGGGTTAATGGTTTGCAAAGATTGGATCATATTAACGATTTGGTTAAAAAAAAAAAAAAAGAAGCAGCACTCTTATTTTCCTTCTTTGTTCTCACTCATTAACTTACTGCTAGGCATCATGCTACTTGTAGGAGAATAATGATGAACCAAAGCCGACAGTGTTCCTGCCTTCCTTGAGTTGTCAGTGTAGTAAAGAGTGCATTAGTCCATCAGTCACAAAATTAGTGCTGAGATAAATGGTACAAAGAATGGGTCAAGGGGGCCTAAAGAATGCGTAATAATGGGATATGGCCTTGTCAGGGAAACTAGGAAATGTTTGAGGAATGGATGTTTAGGGGAGGTTGATATGCAGTAACTCTGAAAAGAGGGCTGGGAACAGTGTTTCAGGTAGAGGGAACAGCATTTGCAGTAACTGTGGCAGGAGGAAGCATGGTGAAGGAAGACCACTGTGACTAGAGCTGAGAAACTTGGAACAGGTTGCAAGATGATGCTGAAATCATTATCAGAGAACTGGCTTCATTCAGACTGAGTGTGGTTGAGAGAAAATGGAAAATTTAAGGAAGTATTTTGACGGTCTCAGTCAGTGTTGTATATTCATGCTCAGCTGGGTATTCACAACTAAGAAAATAAGTTGCAGATGTGATCTTGGAGCCCCTGAGAGCAAGACTGAATTGCTGCTCAGATAAGTTACTGCTCCCAGCTTTCCAAAATTTTGACCCCTAAAAATGACCTGTGTGCTTCATGTTAATCACACAAGATATCTTGGTTGTGATTATTATGCATATAATTGTGAAAGAGGATGTCATTAGGAAGTCGCACAGGTTCACTACGAATGAGTTCTGCTAACCTAACCTCAGATGTTGTCTGTTCTTGAAATTGCTTTCTCAGGAGCACTCTCCTTCTTTAGATTGTTGGGCATAGTCGAAGCTCCAGTAGCACTCAGTGCTTACATCTTGTCCGTCTGCTCTTATATCCTCAACTAGACTGTTGGTGCTGTCTCCTCTGCCCAGCATCACCACTAAATAAAGGCTGGCTGGCTGGCTGGCTGGCTGGGGGAGATTGAGATCCAACACAGAACTCTTGATTTGCCCACACAACCCAGCTACCCAACATGTTCCTCTTGTTGTCTCCTCTATCTCCCATAAAAGGTACAGTAGCTCTCTCACTTGGTCAGGACCCAGACCCAGAAGTTAGTCTTGATGCTTCCCTTTCTCTTTCACCTAGCATTCAATTCGCCAGCAAGTCCTATCTTCTTGGCTCCAAAATGAACCCTGAATTAGGCCATTCCTACCCCTTTTCACTATTACCATCCTAGTTCAAAGTACTTTCATCTCTTGCAGGGTTCATGTACCAGCCTCTTAATTGGTTTCCTTGATTATGTTCTTTCCTCTGATAATCCATTTGCTACTGTAGTCGGATTATTATTTTAATAATGTCAATCAGATGATGCTACTCTCATGGCCACATTCTTCCAGTGGCTTTCTATTACAATTAAAAAAAAAAAAACAAAAAAACTAAATCCCTTGACATGCTCTTCAAAGTCCTATGTGATAGCTCTCTCCTTCTACCCCCTTTCTTTTATTTCTTGCCACGCCCCCACGTATTTACTGTCCAACCACAGTGATGTTCTGTTTCTCAAACATTTCTGGTATGTGTAGCCTTTGCATTAACTTGGCTGTCTGTCTGCCTTGGCTTTTTAAAAAATATTGACACGGTTTTCTCTTTCCCTTTGTTCATAGCTCAGTTTAAATGTCATTGGAGAAGAGCCTCCTCCGCCCCTGAGCTACCACTCCCTTCCCTGCTCCAGCAGTGTTGTGGCTCTCTTGTATTTTCTTCTTAGTACTTGTCACTATCTTACTGCCTTATTCTTGGATGTATTTGTATGTTTATCGACAGAATAGCTGTTCATTAAATATTATTGAATAAATAAATGAGTTAGAGTTTGAGAACTGATAAAATGGCATAGAAGAAATGTATCTTGTGTGCTATACATTTTTGAGGAATTTCTAGCAGTTTTCTCCTAGTTAAAATAGAGGACTTTGGAATGAGTGATGCATTCAGAATGGATTCCTAAAGGGCTAAGAAACTACCTCAAAGACTGTGGATAAAGAACTTCATCTCAACTCCTTATGAGCCTCTGGTGGCATGGCACGTGGCATTCACTGCATTTTAACTTGCCCTTGATAATATTTTCAATCAGCAACTTGGATGAACACATAGAGGACTTGCTGAATTAATATGTAAATGATACGAAGCAGGGAACCATAATTAATACATTAAATAACATAATCCAAATTTTTTTTTTTTTTTTTAAGATTTTATTTGTTTATTTGACAGAGAGAGACACAGCGAGAGAGGGAACACAAGCAGGGGGAATGGGAGAAGGAGAAGCAGGCTTCCTGCCGAGCAGGGAGCCCGACGCGGGGCTTGATCCCAGGACCCTGAGATCATGACCTGAGCCAAAGGCAGACGCTTAACGACTGAGCCACCCAGGCGCCCCATAATCCAAAATTTTTTAAAGATTTTATTTATTTATTTGAGAGAGAGAGACAGCGAACATGAGCGGGGGTGAAGGGAGAAGCAGGCTCCCTGCTGAGCAGGTCCCTGCTCGATCCCAGGACCCTGAGATATGACCTGAGCCAAAGGCAGGCACTTAACCAACTGAGCCACCCAGGCGCCCCTCAAAATTTTTTTTAAAGAATAACAGATTAGAAGGATAAGTTAAAATTAATGTGAATTTTTATCAGGGCATGTCTTTTCATTAAAAAATGCATGGAAAGAAAGGATAAAAGATTTGAATATATATTATAAAATAAATAAAAAGTAAAATAAAAGGACAATATATCTTTTCTAAACAAGATATACAGATGGCCAACAGGTACCTGAAAAGATGCTCAGCATCACTAATCCTCAGGGAAGTGCAAATCAAAACTGCTATGAAAAATAAAAAATCACTATGAGATATGACCTTACATCTGTTAGATTGGCTATTATCAAAAAGATAGGAAATAGTAAGTGCTGGTGAGGACGTGGAGAAAGAGGAGCCTTCGTGCACTATTGCTGGGAGTGCAAACTGGCTCAGCCGTTGTGGAAAACAGTAGGGAGGTTTCTCAAGAAGCTAGAAGTAGAATTACCAAATGATCCAGCAGTTCTGCATCTGGGTGTTTATCTAAAGAAAACAAACAGTAATTCAAAAAGATACATGCCCCCCCCCACCACCACCATTTCACTGCAGCATTATTTACAATAACCACGACTTGGAAGCAACCTTAATGTCCATCAGTGGAGGAATGGATAAAGATGATGTGGTGTGTGTATGTGTGTGGACACAATGGAATATTATTCAAAGGAATGAAATCTTGCTGTGTGTGACAACATGGGTGGATCTTGAGGCCATTATGCACGGTGAAATAAGTCACCTATATGTGGAATCTTAAAAAAACAAAACAAAACAGAAAACAGCAAAGCAGCTCATAGATACAGAGAACAAATGGTGGTTACCAGAGGCAGGGGTGGTGGGTGGGTGAAATGACTGAAAGAGGTCAAAAGGTACAAACTTCAGTTATAACAAGTCAGTTCTGGGGATGTATGTACAGTATGGTGATTATAGTTAGTAATGCTGTATTGCATATGTAAAAGTTGCTATGAGAGTAAACCTTAAAAGTCCTCATCACACACAAAAAATATGTAGTAAGGTGATAGATTTTAACTAGACTTAATGTGATCATTTCACAATATATACAAATATCAAATCATTATGTTGTACATTTGAAACTAATATAATGTTATATGTCAGTTATACCTCAATTAAAAAAAATGAAAAACAAAAGTAGCTTCTCAGTGGTGTATATGTAATCTCAGTAGTAGCCTAGATTTCTTAGAGAATGCTTGATTGCCAAGGAGCAATGAACCAAGTACGTATTTGTTGAGTACTTATTATGTACCAGTCACTTCCATGTGCTTTATAACTATTAACTTATTAATCTGCTTAACCAGTCTAGGTAGATACTCTTATACTTTACTGATGAGGAAACTGAGGCACAGAGAGGTTAAGGAAGTTGCTGAGGTCACACAGTAAGTAATGGAGCTGGAGATAGTTCTTCTCTAGAGCCTGCATCTCTGACCACAAGGCTGCAGAGCCTCCTGAGGCTGGGCTGCGTTAATATAGCTGCAGTGTTCAGGTCAGGATTAGCAAGAGCCTCAGTTCTGGTCAGATTATATCTGAAATCCTCTGTCCCATTCCAGGCCTCACATTTATAAGGGCCGCTGACAAAAAAAAAAATAGTAATAATAATAATAAATAGTGTATCTACAGGAGAATGACCCAGATAAAGAAGATAATTTAGATCTGGTGAATGTGGGAAATAAAACAGTTGACCAGTCTGGGGTTGTCTAACCTGATAAAATCACCTGCCCAAAGTCAAAAACATTAATAAATTATGGAGCTCGATTCTAATTCAGATCTGTGGGCCACCAAAGCCCCTCCTCATTGCTGACTCAAGAAGCTAACAAAAGATGCAAGCCCAACTCCAAAGTTCTTTCTTCCTTTGCTCTGAACTGGTGCAGGGAAAAGACGCCTGAGGATAGGGCTCTCAGAGGATTAGAGTTCTCTTGGCTTCTCTAAAATTCCAGGAGGAGAGTAAGTAGACAATATGACACTTGCAAAGCCACATGCTTCATTCACATTAGAATTCACAAGTCAGTTTGGATTTTTTCCCCTTTACTGAAATTATTAAGTTGAGACTTGCATCTGGACCCCAGGTGGACATCTGACCTCTTGCCATTATTACCGTCCACAAGAGGTCATTTAGTTCAGTGTTCATGGAGAGCGGCCATTTCCAGTGGCTGCCCTCGTCTGCCGTATGTGGCCTATCCTAGCCACCGCCTCTCCTACTTAGTTTTTCTTGGGCGTGCAGCCAGTAGGTGGTGACCTTGGTTTCCAGGGTGGCCCTTACCCCCGACTTCCTAGCTCCTCTGCGATGCCCTTCACTCCAGTCCTGTGGATTTTGATTGTGAGATACCCATGACCTTTTCTGTTTCCCGGCACACGCTAACCTTTCTGAGAATCCACATCAGAAGGCTGCTGTGGTCAGGTTGGCAGGTCACTGGTTGACTAATGGCCTCTTCAAGGATTGCTGGCAGATACTGCGTTGTTATGAACCCTATTGATCCCAGAAGTTGGCCTGCTGTACATACAGCATCTGCGGGCATGAGAAGGTGGTGAGTCACGGCCCCACCACCCCTACCACCCATCTGTTCTCATGGCAAGGAGAACAAAGATGATCTCTTTGTGGTATCATAAAACCTAGAAAGACATTAAAAATTCCGTTAAATTTTCATACGCTTTTAGCTGTTGAAATGTACAATCTATTAGGAGGGGAAAATAGCCTCTTGCAGTTTTTTTTCCCCATTGCTCTTACTTCAGAGGCTACTTAAGGGACCAGGTAATGATCTTACGATGTTTATTAATACTTCATGTTCTGCTTCCTCCCCCCGTTCTTTTCTACCAAAGACTATGCATCTGTCTTTAAACTGAAAGTACAAAAGCTGCCAGGGGATCTTTAAGATACAGAGTTTCTGCGATGTCATATGTTGTCCTATTACGGACCTTGTATGTAGAGATCTTGGAGCTGCTGGGTGGGGATATCTATGTTTGAAATGTACTTTGGGGTAATGGAAAGAAAATGGGTTTTGGAGCCAAATAGGTTTGAGTTTGCATCCTGGTGCTGCCATTTATCAGCTGTGTGACTAGTATCAAGCAAGTTATTTAACGTCTGAGGGTCTAAGTTCACCTACCTGCCACAATGAGAGAGTAATATCTGAGTAGTACCTGGTAATTAGGATGACTTCACATAGATACTTCATAATGTAGGCCTCATGGGAAAAATCTTGTCTAATCTGAGTACTTATATTATTTTTAGTTTATCCTAATTTTTCTGAATAACTTCTTTATTTTCTCTGTCTCTCATGGGCATTATATTAAGTAACCAACAAGATATCCCTCATCCCTTTGGCTGCTTGAAGATTTAAAGCAAATTTGAGACTCCTCTGTAGTGGATTTTTAAGCCATTGGTGTATATGTTTAACCCTGTCTCAATTAATTTTGTTCCCATCTGTGTTTTTATTTAGCCTTTAATCCCACTGACCTTATTCCATCTTTGTGTACTAGTTATAAGCTCCCTCAAATATTTTCTAAGACAAGATAGCACGTAGAAGGAAGTCTAGAATGTAGCAAATGCTCCGTAGATATTGATAAATGTATGAATGACTAGGTGTTAGAGAATACATTCAGAGACAAACAGATGCTTCAGAGGACAGTCAAAACAAGTTAAAGAAGCTGAAGGCCACAAGTTCAGGCCTCCAAGATATCCAAACAAAGACCTGGAGAAAGCAGTAAGAAGTTGGAGCCATGAGGCTAGAAATAGAGATTTGGAAGCCATTGGTGTTGATGGTATTAAAGCTGTGGGTACATGTAGAAGACTCTAGCAGCAGAAGAAAAATGGATCTGGGGGAAAGGAATCTCAGCACTTAAAGGCCAGGTGTCTGCTAGGGACGATGCTAAGGAGTAATGGGAGATAAAAAGACAAAGAGGACTGAAAACTGTCTATTTGATAAAGTGACTTAGAGACCTCAGGGAGAGCCACCCACTTTATTATAATAACAGTGGGGGCAAAAGATAAGGGTTGGGGAGCAAATGATAATTTCATAAAAACTACAGCAAACATTTACCAGGCATTTACTAGATGCCAGACCCAGTGCCAGGTGCTTAATATGGATTCCCATGTAGTAACAACGTTATGAGGGAACGTTATCCCTTCCCCCTCTTTTACAGAAGAGGAAAATTGAGGCATAATGAAGTTAATCACCCAGAGTCCCACAGCTGGCTAGTGTGGATTCAAGCCAGGACAGTTGGATGCCAGACTGAAAATACTAGCTGGGAAAACAGCCACATTTAGACATCTCTGTAAGAAATTAGGTTGGGAGGAAAAGAAAGGGAAATGGAGGCAGTGGCTAGAGGAGGAAGAAGAATAGTTGAAAGTGGATGGAGTTTCCTGTTGCTTGGTCAGTTGGTTGAAGATGAGAGAGATTTGCTCGGGCAGCTCTAATTGGTGGGAAGGTTCGGGTAGTGGAGTGATAGGTTGACAATACTAGAGAGAGAAAAGAGAATTGCTATGCTGAGTTTCCAGAGAAGGCAGGAGGAATTTCTTCTAGGAAGAAGTGGGGATATAGTCGTCCTGTTGCACTACAAAAAAGGCAATGAGCGCAGACCTGGGGAGGAGGGTATGCTCGGAAGTGGGAAGTGGAGGGAGCTCCCTTTAGGTGGCTTCTGTTTTCTGTGTGAAGTGGGTGAGGTGATCACCTGAGAGCGTGGTAGAGAAGTAGGGGAGTTGGAAGTCTGAGAAGAGTGGCAAAGGTTTAAGTAGAGAATGGGGGGGAGCAGGAGGACTAGAGAAACCTTGGAGGGTTGTTGAATGATATTGACAGTCTTGCTGAGGGGTTGTCATGAGTTTATCATTAATCTGCCCTGTTGTGTGATTGTCCCCTGCCATGAACAGCCTTCTGGTTGCAAAGCATGGGAAGGGTCTGTTCAGTTGCTGTCTTGTTCATCGCAGTGAATGGTAGTACCAGCCATCCAGTTCTGCGAGCCCGTGATGCTTCTGCCCTGACTGTCTCGCTCGATTGGCTCAGTTGCCACCTGCTGGCAGTTCTGTGTTCCACATGTCGTCCACGCACTCTCTCCATCTTAAATGCTACTATGTTTGGGTTCCTGGAACCTCCCACCTGGACTGTGTGACAGGCTTCTTTCTAAATTTCTCACTGAATAGAAACTTGCGTTCTTCAACCCATTCTGTACATACCCACCAACATGCACTTTTTATAATAAAAATCTAATCCCGTGACTCTCTAGCATCAACCTTCCCAACTTTTCCCAGTGCTCTTGGGGCACAAAACAGAACCCCCCCCACCCCCCACACCATGACCTCCCCTTCCGGCACCATTCTCCCCTCTGATCTCTGTCTTCCAGTTCACTGCCTTTCTTTTAATCTTCTGCACCTGACCCCCTCACCACACGGCTGGCTTTTCTGGTCTTATTGTCTTGCCTCCAGTGTCAAGTCTATGTTGCAGGCGGAAGAAGGACAAGAACAAAGGGCAAAGGTGTGTGTGTGTTAACTGAAGCTGCTTCCATTTTGGGGTGTTCCCTCAGACACCTCACCCAGTCACTTCTGTGTATATCTCATTGTAAAGCCAGAAGTATATCACATGAATACCACCATCTGTAAGGGGAGCTGGAAAAGATAAGTTTTTCCCTGGTCACACTGCAGCCTCCAACAACATCAGAGTTGTGTTATTAAGAAAGAAGGGGAGGGTGTGTGCTAAGTAGGCAACTTAGTCTCTCTGCCATAGATGCGGAGGTGGTTTTCAGGTGAAGAGCTGAGGAAAGTGTATTGCTGATGGAAGTTAGAGCCTAAGTAAAGGCTCAGAGCTGACTGATATGGTGTGTGCAGGCAAGGAGTTGCTGGAACATTGAGTTTGGGGCAGGAAGAAGACATGAAGCTGGAGAAGCAGGCAGGGACCAGATTATAATGGCCTTTCTGTGCCATGATGAGTTGCTTAAACTTGATCCCGTGTGTCCATGTTCTGTAAATGGGGTTTCATGACCCAAGTGATGTCAAGCAAGATGGTCCAATGAGTATGGAAAGAAATTTAGAATTTCTATTTACCTCTATTTATTTCATTCTTTTTATTTTTATGTATGTTTCATGATACACATGTATGCCTTATAAATCCACTAGCACATGCATATATATAATTGATAAGTAATATGTACATTGGGAATCCATGCTGAAGACTTTTTAGTGTCATGCACACTTAAAACGTTTAGAAACCATTGCATGAGGCATCAGGGAACTGTTGAATTCTAAACAAGGAAATGACATGGTCCACTGTGCCATTCTTTTTCCTTTAGAATATAAAGTTGTTTAATTTTTAAAAAAATAATTTCAGAGTGTTAGTATTTGGAAAGGGACATAGCAAACATGTACTTTGTTTTAGAAGGAAGATAACTAAAGGTCAAGAAGGTGAAATAATTAAGGACGATCTCTGAATCAGTTTGTGGCAGAGCTGGGGCTCAAACCCAGGTTCTATCTCCTCAAGGTCCTTTGTGTGTTTTCCCGGCAGGATTCTTTTCTCTTCCTGATGCTCATCCTCTTTCTCTGCAATTACTTTTCTTGCCTTATCAGAACCATGGACATGTGAGCACCAAGAAGGGAGTAAGGGTGTATATTTTTAATAAACATAAACGCCAACAAAATAGAGTGGTGTGGAAATGAATTACCCGCTTCACTCAGGGTTCTACGAACCTAAAGTCTCGGGACACAGATTCCCACAGGTTCTCTTTCCATGATGCTCAAATCATCCACAGCCCAGCTCATGGGAAAGCCCTTTGGCATTGTCCTTGCCATGCTAAGAGTCTAAAGTAAGAGACTGAACTGAACAGGTTTCGGACTTGCGAAGAGAGAGGCTGTCCACGGGGTGCATTGCTCCCTTTAGTGCAGCTCTGTGCATAGGAAGAAACGGGCGTTCCCATGGGAACGTGTCTGTGTTTGGATATATTTCACAGAGAGTATCTTGTAAAAACCAATAGGGAAAAACGTCTGATTTATAGAATCCTATTTCCTGATGCTGGGAATGGTAGTTCAGGTCTCTGTTAACTACTTCTTGGCCAGTGTAACTGATTTATTTCCACCATGCCGCCCCCAGCCCAGCTCTGCAAGTATGGGAAGAGCAGAGACTCTCTGATAACCAGGTGGTAACCAAGAGCTGGACTCTCTTGGGTATAGTAAACTCTTCAGGCAAGTCAGTTTATAGGGGTACAGATCAAGGGCTAGATGACTCCAGATGAATGTGTTTGTCAAGTTGATGATCATGTTTACCAAGATCCTTTTATCACCAGCTGAGTCCTCTTTTAATGGCTTGGGTCACCCTGGAATTATTTCAAAAACAGCCTGATGTTAGAGCCTCTTGTGGGCTTGCCAGACACAAATCTAAAGTGAAGTCTGTAGTCTTTCTGGTAGCAGACTCCAACCTCGAGCCCACTTGTATGAATCCAGAACAAATGTTTTCATATTTGAGAAAGTTCTTGCCCCGGCAAAAATTACCATTTATTTAAAAGAGAGAGCTTTGGTTTTATTTATTTATATATATATAGTTTTTGGATACAAGAATCTTGACCAATAAAAAAAAAGAATCTTGACTACATTTTCCAAAAAAGGAAATTATATAAAGGGAAAATTATATATATAATATCATATATAATTAATTACATATATAATTAATATTATATATAATTTTCCACTTATATTGTAATATATAATATTATATTTTATGTATATTATATATATATGCATAGTACATGTATACACATATATACACACATACATAGTTATAAGACCTGGTAACAGAGAATTAATTTATTTGACAGTCCTACATTGTCTATGAGATTCAGTTTGGATATTGAAATATTGTTATTTCTAGAACATTCTGATGGCTTATGGGCACAACAAGAAAGAATCTAGTATATACCATGTAATTTTATGGTTGTTTTTGAATAAGTATATATATGACTAGAGTTCCTGATTTTTATTACTTAGAATACAGGCTGTTGCTGTAATAAAATCTCAAATTCCAGGGCTCAAACAAGAAAGGATTTTATTTCTCCTGGTCCAGGGCTGGTAGTGTACCTGAATGGATTCAAGGTTACAGGCTTTTTCACTGGTGTTCTGCCCTCCATAGGGTTTGGTCCATGTGACTGAAGGGAAAACCATTCCAGTCCTCAGGAAGGAAATAAGAAGAGGAACCTATGTTCCTTCCCTCTAAGGTCAGGAACAAATGATTATGCGTATCACTCTTGCTGTCATCCCATTGACCAGAACCTAGTCACAAGGTCAGAACTAGCTGTAGGAGAGCCTGGGAAATGCATTCTTTAGTTGGTGGCCATATACACAGCTGAAATAACATATACCATAGGAGGAAGAGAGAATGTATATCGGGGGGCCAACTCTCAGTCTCCGCCATAGTGATTAAGTTGAATGTGAGTTTTCCAACATCTTTGGATCTCAAATCCTATGACACTATCCCTCAGTCTACCCTAAAGCATGATGGAACAGGGTGGTATGAGAACTAAGCTTTGTTGAATATCTGCCATGGTCCATGTCCTTTATATATAGTGTCATTTAATTACTATTACCACCATGAGTAAGTAGTAGTCTTCCCATTTTACAGGAGGAAACTGAAGCTCAGAGAGGCAAAATAATAGCACAAAGCCAAGAAGTGGTAAATTTGGTACCTTTTCATTGTCCAGTTATTACAAAGGATGATTCTGAAAAAACTGATTTTCCCTTCCTGGGCTTCCATTACTCTTTTGTGAACTGAGGGCAATGAACTATATCGGCTACTCTCAAAGTGGAACACATATCAGAACACCTGGAGAGATTCTTGAGATGCTGAGTTTCTGATAGAGAAGATGTGGAGTGGGGCTGGTGCCCTGGCATTTCCAGCAAGTTCCCAGGTGATGGTCCCCAGCCATACTTTGAGACCCATTGGAGTAGATGGTCTCTCAGATTTCTTCCAGCCGTTACATACTGGAAGGTCAGCAACCTGGCTAGCTTCATTAGTCCTGCATTGGTTGGTGATCAGAAACACTACTACTCCCCACCTGCTTTGGCCAAGTTTAATGGTTCTCCAGGAAAACTGTCAACCTGAATGGAGGAAAATGCTGTTGAAAATCACTTCTTCATGTATTCATTTACTCATTTGTTCAACAGATATTTATTGCATATTCCATGTGCCAGGCATTGTGCTAGATGCTGGAGAGACAGCATGACTAAGACATACCTAGGCCCCTGCCTGGGATGTGTAATAGAGACTATGGAGAAAACAGATTATTAATTTATTATTATTATTGAAAAGTAGACTACGAAGAAACAGATTATTTTTTATTATTTGAGAATGAAATCCATGGACCTATATAAGAATAAAATATTCTGCTCTGGAATTTGTGATTATAACTAAATTTTACCTAAAGAGGCTTATTTTCTACTGTGGTCTTAAGTCATAAATTGCCTATTTTTCTGTATCTAGTTTGACTTTTGTTCTTTGCTTTTTGAGATATTTCTATTGTGCCAGCTCAGTAAGTGGCATTTTCGTTTAATTTTTGCCAACCCAAACTTTGCCTTCCTGTCCTAGATGAAACCTTGGCTTTGTTCAAAATTTGCATTTTCATTTTTAGCAGATAGTGACAGTTTAAATCAACAGCAAGAACAGAAACCCTTGTCTAAAGCAATTTCCTCACTATTATTCCTCACCTCAATGAAATTAGAAGTCCTAGGGAGATGAATTCAAATAGTCCTCTCCACCCTCACCTGCACCTCCAGCAATTTGCCTTTTTTTTTTTTTTTTTAAAGAATAAAAGATGAGGGATAAAGGGCTCTTGAAGGGAGGATATCTAGTCTAAAAAGAGAGGAAAAGGAAATCGTGTACTGATAATGGTGATCATTTGTTGAGTGTGTATTATGTGCCGGGAACCACTGCCAAGCATTTTATGCGAATTATCAGGTAAACTTCCCAACAGAACCATAAGGTGCAGGTACTATTATTATTTTCCTTTACAGATAGGGAAATCAAGGCTCACAGAGGTTAGATAACTGGCACCAAATCTCATACTTATTTGATGGAGGAGCAGGGATTCAAAACTAGGCCTGTCTGACTTTAGAAGCTCATGCTCTTTACTTAGTCAATTAAACCTCCAGTCATTTCCATGCATTTTTCATAGAGATGGTGCTGAATCATTTGGCTTACTGGTTTTCTGAGTCATCTCAGCGAACAGGGCCAGATCCAGTGTATCTTCTGCACTCTGTCTTGTATCCTCTGTATTCCTGCCCTTTTTTCCTGTGCAGTCCACCTACTCCATCTTTCTTTCCATTGCCCTTAAAGGAATAGCTTCTTATGGCCTGTTTCTGTGATGCAGGAGACATCTGGTAAGCTTGCCAGGGAGTAAAAGTGCATTTGTTCGGGACTATAATGTTTATTTGAAAGCGAAGTTCAATCACAGATGTGACTTTTTTATGAGCCTCATTCTATATCCTTGTGATTGGAAAAATACATCAATAAGTAATGCTTCCATGAAGAATCACTATCATGTCCATTATTTTAAAAGATTGGCCCATAAAAGCACTCCAATTATTGATAATCCATAATTAATATGAAGTAAATAATAAGCATTTTAAAGTAAAATTCATCATGATAATAATGAGAAATGAGGATTTTTTTTGAAAGTCAAAGATTTAGAAAAGGTAGGTTATCTATCACTAAGGAATGTGTAATCACATAATCTGGGGTTCAGTTTTTCTCTTTTTATTGGTGAGAACATTCTGCTCTTCAGAAGAAAGAGTTTGTGGTTTTATTTTTTAAGCTCATTAGGATGATTCAAAAAGTCTTGGCTAGCAAACACCTTTTAAAAAAATCAATTTTTCAATAATTTAGAGTGAATCAGACCCATATAGTTACATTTCCCTTAAGGGGGATGTGCTTTCAAAATAATTAAAGTAGAGATAGCATTATAGATCTTGAGAAAGTGGGCTCAGAAAATGTCTTTTGATTTGTTATGAACCCCAAAACTTTGGTAAAATGGGACAGGACTGGAATGAACTTTCCAATTTCATCACTAGCTAGTGGTACATGACCAGTAGTACAAAAAGTGCTAAATGCCCACCTAATATTTATACTCTTATCCTTTTTATTAATAAGACTCAGACTTTTAGCTGTACATAGGGCTCTTAAAGACCACATTTCCCAGCCTCCTTTGCAGCTACATAGGTTCGTCTTAAGTTTTGGCCACTGAGATGTAAGCGGAAATATTCCGAGAGGTCCCCTTTAAAGAGAGGGTGGGCGGAGTATGGATATGTTTTTCCTTCCTGCAAGCCTGAATCAGGGAGGTTGGCTGGAGTTCTTGCAGCCATTTTAGATAAGGAAGACAAAGGCCATACTCTAGGGATGGCTGAACAGTGAGTTTTAATGATGCTACCATATCAGCCTTGGATTTGCCATCTCTGGACTTCTTTACATGAGAGAGAAATTTCTTTTTTTCTTATGTCACTTTTTTGTGGATTTGTAGCTACATTTAATCAAAGCTAAGAAAAACAGTGACTCATCAGATTTGGGGAAAGAGCAAATGCATTAATATAATAAGTTTAGCTACCATTATTGAGTACCTTCTATATGCCAGGAACTGTTGTGAGAGCTTTATTTCTAATAACTCACATAACTCACTCAATGGTCTTCTAAGAGACTGTTATCCCCATTTTAAAGATGATGAAACAGAGGCATAGAGAGGTTAAATAATTTGCCCAAGGGCACACAGCCAAGATGAGTTGAAGCCAGTTAGTCAGCTCTAGAACTTTCTCTGAATCACTGTGGAAGAATGACTTGACAATATTTAAAAAACAAGCAGGGCACCTGGGTGGCCCAGTCTGTTAAATGTCTGCCTTCCTGGGATGGAGCCTGGCATTGGACTCCATGCTTAGCTGGGCGTCTGCTTCTCCCTCTCCCGCTGCTCCTCCCCCTGCCCCTGCTCGCTCTCTCAAATAAATAAAATCTTAAAAAAAACAAAAACAAAAACCAGAAGCTGTACTCAGACTCCAGCTTTTCTGCATAGAACAGAATTATCCCCTGGATTTGACTTTGTCAGTGATTATGTGAGTGACCTCCGACAGGCACATCATTTAACTGCCCCGTGCCTCAGACTCTTCACCAGTAAGAGGCATATGACAGTCCCTCACCATGCCTGTGAGGCATCCGCTCTGAGCCCGGCACTGTGCCAGGTACACAGGTGTGTTAGTGGCCACTCTGCTCTAACCCACTAACCTGTGGGTTAGTGACCCACAGGTGGGTCAAGGAGACAAGGCCTGAAACACTCGAGAAAAAGCAAGGAACAAGGGAAATGCATTTGCTTCCCGAATCCTGTGTACAAATGAATTTGTGTGTCCTGTCTATGCAAACCACAGACCGTCTGCACTTCCTTTTATAACCCTCATTACATTTGAATTTTTCATGGATTGTTTGTAGTTATGGATTTAATGTTCCCACCGGAGTATACGTCCCTTGAGGGCAGGGCCATGCGCCCTCATTAGCTGCCGTGGCCCCAGCAGAAACCTGCCTGGGCTGGTACTGCTCTCATGCTACAGAAACCCTCGAAGCTAATAATTATCCAAAGATACTTGATATATCTAAGGGCCTACGGAGCTTTGGACCATGCTACGGAACTTTGGACCACCTCGGCTCATTATCACCTCTAAATGGTCTTCTCTCCATTCCCACTGCCAGTCCCATGCCCCAAGGCTCCTCCCCAGCTCGACTTCCACTGAGGCCCATTCACAAGTGAACATCATGGAAACGTGATCTTGAACACATGTCAGTGTCGGCCACTACTGATGTGTGTTACGATGGAAATAAGATGCCGGCTGAGATGGGGAGAAGACTTTTGGGTTGAGACCTCATCTTGGAGATGGTTTCGGCAATGTGAACATGTGGGCAGGAGTGTTCCTGGCAAACGACAAAACAAAACAAGAGCATGTGCAAAGTCCCAGGGAGAAAAAGAAGCTTGGCATTTTTGAGGAAGTAAAAAAAGGCCAATTTAGTAGAATGCGGTCCAAAAGGGGAATGGCAAGAGATGGGGTAAGAGATTTCAAAAATGTGGAGCCTTGTGAGCCCTGGAGGAAGGCATCCGAAGTTTTCCTCAGGGTAATAACAGAAAGCCACTGGAGGGTTTTGAAGAGGGAAATGTGATGTTAGCTTTTTAACATGCAGTTGGCTTTCAGCAAGTATCTACCATATAGCAGGTGCTTATGTAGATACCAGAAATGCTCTGTTGAACAGAACTGTGGCCCACAAGGAAATTACAGTCTGGGAAGGAGGAAAGCAGATGGTGTCAGTAAAAGATAGCAGTAGAGCCTGTCCTGTGCACTCTGGAACTACAGATGGTTTTTAGGGAAAAAAATTCCCCGTGATCAAATCATATTGGGGCTTCATATTTCATACTCCCTTAGAGATTCTCAGTGCACACTAGCATATTAAAGTGTCTGAGAATCATTGCGGTATAGAAACCTGTCTCAGTGCAGCTTGGCATTTCCTGAACTTATTTGCATCAAGATCTGCTTTCAAATAACAGCAGCTTTTTGAACCTGCTGTGTGTGAACCACGCTCTGGTAAACACTGCATTAAGGAAACGTGGCAGTTAACTTAGATGCTAGGTATGACAGCTCCTGAGAGGGGATCTAGATCAGTTCAGGTGCGGAAGGGGCAGGGACTCAGGGTGGCCTTCCTAGAGAAGGTCACCTATAAGTTGCTTTCTGAGGAGTGAGTAGAGGTCAGGCATGTGAAGAAGCAGGGAAGGATGTTCAATGGAGAAGGCACAGCTGGAGCAGACATGGAGACCCAAAAGAAAACACATGATCATCCTAGGAAGATAGATTTACAGATTCCAAGAGGAAGAGGAAAAGTTTGTTACTTTCACACCTTAGGGGAATAGTTGTTTTAAAATGGAGACGGAGTAGAATGTAATCTTCCTCATCTGGATTTTAGTCTGAATGCCAGTTTCGGCCGTCCCCTGTTGCCACTGTCTGCGCCTCTCCAGTCCCCTTTCTGCACCTTTCTCCTCCTGTGGCTTGCACATGCGGTGCAGCTCAGTCTTGGGAAGGCCAGGCAGCAAGCCCCTCGCTGTGCACCTTTGTCCCATGTGTCAGATGGCTCAGCCTTCCCGGAAGTGTGGGTTTCCTGTTCATACCTCCAGCTCCATTGGCACCGAGCTGTTTCTGTCTTCACGTTGTTTCTGAATACTCTCACACTGCACCCCGTTTTCCCTTCCACATCCTTCCAGGTTCATTTTTTATTTGCGCAAGGCAGCATAATTAGAGGATGTCACATTTCCCTGCGAGAGAGAGTCTCACGCCTTGCGGGACCCCAAGCGAACTGGAAAGGTTCGCAGATGCCAAAGGGTCTCCCTCCTGTGCAGCCAACCCCTTCCGTTTGATATAATAGAGGTTCTTTTACATGGGTTATTTTTGCTTCATTCTTATCAGGTAATTAATAAAAATTGCCCCCACTTAACTTACTGTCTATTGCATACCAGACACGATAACAAGGATTTTGCGTTAATCGTTTTTATTTTCACACTCTGAAGTATGTGTTTATGAACTCTGTTTTACAAAGGAGGAGAAGGCCGGAGAGTAACTTGCCCAAGGTCATTCAGCTAGTTACAGAAGAAGCCATCACTTAAACCTCGGGGCAGTTGTAAAGGTCGCACATTAGTACATAATGCCCTTAAATGGTTTAATTGTAAAAGCATTTCTTTTGGGAGGAGTCTGTGCTTCCCTTTCCTTGGGCATCAGGATCACCAGGGAGTTTTTTAAAAAATAAGGATTCTAGAGTCTTCCTTCATAACCATTGACCAGAACTCGGGGATGGGGACCCAGTGATAACGCAAGGGTTCTCATCAACACTGCCTGAAGGGTGACTGCCGGCACCTCCCCCAGCCCCTCTGAGTTTCTGCCTCAGTGGGTCTAGGGTGGAGCCTGCACCTGCGCTTTCGCTACAAGCTCCCAGGAGCTGTTCACACTGCCTGTTGGGGAACCCACTTTGATAAGCTGGCCTAATGCAGCAGGTGAGAAATGAGGGAACAGGATGGGGATAAGAACTGGAGAGTTGGCGGCAGGAACGCTCATGCCTTTTTCATTCTTCCTTTTCTTTTTGAAGGCCTTGAGATTTTACTTGGTTTTGACCAAACATTTAAGTTAAGAACTAGGAAGGGCAATACCCTAGAGTAGGATTTGGAGCCAGGCAGCTGGGATCAGGAGCCAGGAACTGCAGTGCTTAGCAAGGCTCCGTGCTTCAGTTTCCTCTGTTGAGAAACGGAGATGCCAGTAGCTGCCCCCCAGGCATCGAATCAGTGGTGGTTCCCTCCTCATCTCTTCCCTTCCCATTCACCTCGGGGTAAGAATAGTGAAAATCCAGAGGCTCCACTTTGCTGTCTTTAGTTCAGGAGGTTATTCGTGCTATGGAAGCTAGCTGTGCTCTGCATTCATTTTGTGAATTATTTAGGCCTGGTGGAGCTGGTTTCTCTTCGGCCTCTTTTGCATGCTCCTGCAATTGTTCCCAAGAGGAACTGCAAGGGGCGGGGAAGACAGTGGGATCCTGGAGCCTCTGCTGGATAGTTCGCTGAGTCGTGGCCTGGGTCACTGGCTCTAGGCCCGGGGGAAAGCAGTACCAGCCTTGCATTGCAGAGGGTGGCTGCAGATTACCAAGCAGAACCGTAGCGAGGGAATTTGCAAGTGCTGCATTTAGGACAGGGTAGTTTTCCCAGAAGGAATGGGTAGAACTAAGAGCTCTTACCTGGGCCTTGCAAGGGGAGTGTTTTCACTCATTTGGCTGACAGAAGAAGTGGGCTTTCTAATCAGAGCAACTGCCATCTTAAGTCCAATCCTGATGTTTCCTGGAAGGTGGGATTCAGACAAGTTACAAGTCCATCTTGTGTTTGGATGTCTTTATCTGCAGGATGGGGGTGGCCGCCCTTCCCTCACAGGATTTATGAGTTTCAGTGAGGTAAGAGCTGTAAAGTAGGGTGTCACACCTTGCGTGGATCACAGCTAGCACTTAGTACAAAATAGCCCCCTTCCCTTGTATCATGATGTCCTCTATATAACTTCCTTTATATGGGGGGGAAAGAGAAGTAACATATTTATGGGAAATCAGTTAAGGGCTGTGCAGTGTGCTGGGCTCTCTCACGTCCATCATGTCATTCATTTTTCTAACATTTCTTCTCTGTATTATTCTTCCCATCTTAGACAAGGAGAAATAGAGCAGTGACATAACCCAAAGTTTTAGGGCTGGTAAATGTTGGAGTGGATTTGAACCTGAGCGTTCCAAAATTCAACACTTAGTCTAGTTCTATTCTATCTCACACAGTAGGGAAACTGGGAGAGCATCCATCGAAGGAGGGAGATTTAGGTTGTTTCAGATTTGATTTTTCAAGCTAGAGAAAATCGTTCATACTTTGCCTTATTTTTCCATTTCCTCGAGGATGTGAGCTACTGGGTTGGAGGATATCAGGCACCTGTTTATTTATGGCTTCCCCTGTTAAGTGAAGGGTAACAGAAGTGCCATTCCTAAGTTCCTCAAAAAGCCATGATGCCATGTGGCAAGCATGCATGTTCAATGATGTTCTTTACAGTATTATTTATAGTAAGAATAATTAAATGACAGTGTTGGGTTTTCCCTAAGTCCTGTGCTCCTAGAAAATCGTGAAGGTTAATAAATGCCGCCACGCCTGGTGCTCCAGAGATGGCCTACCGCAATTACTGTTCCCCATTTGACTTTGAGAAGACTCCTGAATACCTCCCTTGTTTTCTTAGGACAAGACCAGACACAGACCCTCCAAATTCCCTCTCTGTCTTATGAATGATTAGCTGACCTGCGTGTCCTCACTGATCAATTGGAACAAAATGCTCGTTAACCAAACATTGGTTAGGATTCTGTCCTTCCGTCGGGGCCCTAAACTTTGCCCCATCCTCACCCTGGGCCAGGATACAGCCCTCCTTAAGAGTCCTATACTAGTCAGGGCTCTCCAGAGAAACAGCCCGTGTGTGTGTGTGTGTGTGTGCACACTTGTGCGTTCACACATGTATTGTGTGCACATGTACTGTACAGTGAATTCACTCATAAGAGTGTGGAGGCTGGCAAGCCTCAAGATCTCTAGGGTGAGTTGGTAAGCTCGAGACCCAGAAAGTGCTGATGTTTCAGTGCAAGTCACAAAGCAGGATAAAACCCATATACCAAACTGAAGATTGTCAGGCACAGGGTGCCTGGGTGGTGCAGTTGGTTAAGCATCCAACTCTTGGTTTCAGCTCAGTCATGATCTCAGGGTTGTAACAGTGAGCTGGCATCAGGCTCCCCATGGAGTCTGCGTGGGATTCTGTCTCCCTCTCCCTCTGCCCCTACCCCCCCTGCCATGCACGCTTTCACTCTCTCTCTCTCTCAAATAAATCAATAAATCTTAAAAAAAGAAGAAGAAGAAGACTGTCAGGCAGAAAGGATTTTCTCTTACTGAGGAGATCCAGACTAGGGAGAGGTGTCAACCTTTTTGTCCTACTCAGACCTTCAACTGATTAGATGAGGCCCACCCACATTACAGAGAGCAATCTGCTTTACGCAGTCTATTGATTTAAGTGTTAATCTCATCTAAAACACCCTTGCAGAAACATTCAGAATAATATTTGACAAAATATTTGGGACAGAATTGTAGCTTACAGATCCAAACTTCCAGACAAGGTGATACATAAATTGAACTATCACAGGTCTCTCCCTCAAAATATACTTACCTCAGAGTAAAACACTCTCTGATCTACTTTCAAGTCGCACCACTCTTTTACCCCATTTCCCTACATTCTTTCTCACCTTGTTTATTCCACTGTGTAAAAGAAGACCATTTTGTCTAACTCCTGAGACAGTTGCAGATCTTGTGGTCACAGCATTCTCCATATTACAATAATTCCCCTCCCCAGCTGCAAAACCGCTTTACCTCCTTATAGTAATCCTTACTAAGCCTTTTCTTATTAAGTCTGGATGTGTTTTTAATTTGACAAACATACTAAGTGTCTAGTACTAAGGGATTGGTTAAATAATATGGTACATTCAAATTACAGAATATGATACATTTTCAAGAAGAATGTACTATACTCATTGGTGAGTAAAGATGTCTGTGACATACTTTTGAGTTCAAAAGGCAGAATATAAAATTGCATACTTATATTATCCCTTTTATTTGCAATTAAATATGTCTGTATCTTCATATTTTGCAATGGTAGTCTCTAATACTTTCTAACATTTCAGTTGTAGTTATCTCTGGGAGGAGGAAAATTAAGGGGAGGGTCTTTTCTCTTGTCTTTTTGTACTGTTTGAATTGTCTGTAATGAAGTTGTATTGTCTTTGTAAACTGAAGGAAAACCACATTGAGGAATAGCTTCATGATCTCTATTTTTGTTTTTTAAAAAAAATCAATTCTGATCATACAGACGAGGGCCCAGTGGACTGGCCTCTTGGATGCCCCTCTCTGTGGATGTCCACCCTTGATCGCCTTCCAGATCTGTACAATCCCAAAGTCTTTCCCTGGAGACAGTGCCAAAGGGTGGAGTCCTGCACAGTTTATCTCTCTCTCCTCTCAGCTCCATGCACTGAAATCTGTTGGAGCTTGGATCTCCCTCCCTCTACCCTCAGTGCTCCCTCTGGAAGTGGCCCCTGTGGCCACTGTGAAGGGATTTGACGGCTGGGGACACTTCTGGGCTTTGGGCCAGCCTTCCTTTTCCATTTTGCCTAAGGTCCTTCATTCTCGTGGGTCTTGTGTCCAAAGAATGAAAAACTTAAAAACTGGAGAAATCAGATTCTATTTCATTGACGAAGCTTGAAGCTTCCATCTTGTTAACACTGGAGCATTTTCCCCACAGTCTGCATGAGCCTCCTGCGTTGCATAACATACACACTGGATGACATAGTTGGAGATTTAAATGACATTAAGTGAGAGCATCAATTTTGGAATCTTCCCCTGCTGAATTCCCATGGCAGTGTGGGTGAGGGCTTCAGGGATTTTACTCTAACATTTTGGCTAAATGCCAACCTGGCAAATTCCACTCCTTTCCTTGGATGCTGCAGTGCCAGCCGTTCTCCTTCACCCAGGGTGAGGTCATTGTCTCTGTGATTGAATAGTGGACACTTTTCACTTCTTCAGCTCCTGCATTACAGGAAAGCCTAAGAGGAGGGGCTTAGTATTACAGCTCCAGACTCCCATTCCTCTCCTCTTTCATGTTTCTAGATTGGCAGTCTCTACTGTAGGTTAAGTTTTAGATTCAAACCTCTGTTCCTCAGCCCCTTATATCTTGATGTCCTTCAAATGTCAGCGCTAGGGCTCATCGCTCTTGAACATTCCCTTCTCTCCTTGAACTAGATCAGATCTATAGGCTAGGGTTCTGTGAAAGATTCCTTTTGGAAAAAAAAAAAAAAATCTGGTCCTTGGAAGAAAGTTTAAAACCGATTGCCGCATTTCATTTCTTCATATATTTGAGATGTTTCTGGGCTTTAGTGATCAAAGAATCTAACATCTCAGGATAAACACAATAGCAACAACAAACTTAGCCCTTTGTCTTTCTATGCTGTGTTTATTGTAGCCTGGCTACTGAACCACAAGGGCTATTAAACTAGAAGTGAGGTCCCATGGCAGCCTCCCCTTGCCTGGTTGAGTTCTCAATGCAGTGCTGTCTTCTTTGTGTAAGTTCATATCTATGCATTTATTTCCCCTTGAAGGATCTCATGCACAAAGACCCTGGTCTTTTGAATATTGTCTCTGTACTGTTGAGTTTTACCTACTAAACCAGACTGAAGGGATACACTGTCATCTGCTTTCCATATTCTGTCTGGTAAATGGTTGGTTGTCAGGACAACGGCATAGAAGGTGGAGGGTCATTGATAACCACATGAATTCTTTAAACAAATATGATGAGAGCAAATCCCAGTCTGTCCTTGAAAGCAGTACAAGAAGAGGAAAGGTTTCAGACAGGTCCTTCCTTTTTATAAATTTGATACTCCCTTTAAAAATGATCCACAGTTGAAGTTGCTTATACTTTTATTAAAAATCCTGAATAAAGGCATTGCCTTTGTTGGACAGTATGTTGCCATTCAGCATATGAAGTGTGACTTTTCCAGCCGCCCTTTGGAGCACCTGCCAGTGTCTTGCCAGCTCCCAGAGGACAGCATGGTGGCTCTCTGTTGTCTCTCAGTGACAGGCACATAGAATGAGTGCCTGATGTGTATCACAGGAATGAACAAATGGTCTCAAATCTTCATGGTGTCCCTTATAGATGGGTTTAATGATTTATAACTGCAAAACAAACTGAGCTCAGAGAGTTTAAGTAACGTTTTCCAAGGCCCTTAAAAGCTTGGGGGTGGGGGGGGTTGTGCACAGAATTAGAACCCAATTCATCCTGACTCCTAAGACTGCACTCTTCATTACAGCACACTGCCTTGCTATAAAACATACAAAGAGGACAAACATTTTAAAAGACAGAATGTTTCTAAGATGAAATATATGCTTTTTAAAGCAAGAGTGGAAAACCTTTTTCAAAGGTAGAATTGTGGAAAAAAAAGAAATAATATGTAATTTAGTATTCATTGAGAATAAGCAATTAATTCTGCCCTCCAGGGGTGAATTTATGTCTAGCTTATTTGCACATGAAAGTACAAGATTGGCTTCATTTATATGAAAGTAAGACATCTGGTTGGGAAGTGAAAAATTTGGTCAATTACCTGAATCATGTTTGGTCTACATGACAGAAAAGCCCCAGATGTCTTCAAATCACCAGATGTTTGGCTTGTGTGGTGAACACCGGACCTACTGACTTTTTCCACATGAGAGCTTGTGGTTCAGTATCCTGTAGATTCACCCCTTATTAGGAGGTTGTTAGCATTCTGTAAACTAGCAGTTTGCAAACAGTAGTCTAGACTAGAGACCCGACACTGGCCCCTGACAAAGGGGTATGTGATAAGATGAGAAAATTAGGTCATAGAAGCATATTATATATTTTTTTAAATGTTCTTTATCTTGAGATCATCTCCTTCCTGTCTTTTTAGTGATAAAACATTCTGTTAAATGATCCTGATTCTAATGTTTGGGGTTTTTTGTTTGTTTGTTTGTTTAAAGATTATTTATTTGAGAGAGAGAGAGCACAAGCAGAGGGGAAGGGCGGAAGGAGAGGGAGAGAGAGAATCTGAAACAGATTCACCACTGAGCACAGAGCCCTAAGCGGGGCTCGATCCCACCACCCTGAGATCATGACCTGAGCTGAAATGAAGAGTCAGACACTTAACTGACTGAGCCACCCAGGTGCCCCTCTAATGTTTGTTTTTAATGAATCTTTGGGACTAAAGGAAAAATAGAGGTGCCTGTGTGAGTCCCACTTTTCTTTATGTGACTTCTTTAGTAGATTCTGAAAAAATAAAACCAACCCAAAATGTGAAGGATACTGCTTTAAACCCGTTAATTTCTTCAGCACAATGATAGCTAAAATATTTTTATTTCCCAGATTTGTCTTTCCCTCAGAGTGGGGGAATTGTCTATGTCCAAACTGTTGTCCTGGGTCTTGAAAGCATTGGTCATCTTAACAGTCAAGGCTTTTGCTGACAAAATAATCATTTTTCCTCATGAAACAAACATTTAGTCCTTAAAATAACTCCAAAGAAAACACCTTCTGCACTTTTCACTCTGGAGACTTGCCATGGAGATATGACTACAGGGGGACACTTTTTGTGCTGGAAAACTGAATTCCATCACTGTGAATATTTTAACAGCTTTCACAGTCTCTGTGGTTTGCTCTCATGACCCCAAAAGCATATATCTCCACATGCTGTAACATCAAGGATCTCTCCTCAAGCTTTATAAACTCAGCCCGAATGAACTGAGTAACCACTATATGCCAGGCGATATCACATAGACCAGGAATACAGAGTTGTTGTAACCATTATAATATCTCCTATTAATTGAGCATTTGCCACATGACAGACAGCATCCTAAAGTGCTTTATTTGTATTACTTTGCTTGATTCTCAAATAATATAATAGCGGTATTGTAGCTGTTTTATAGGTGAAGAAACGGTAGCAAAGAAATTAAATCACTTGCCCACCATCACAAGGCTTCCCATCTTCTGACCGGAATTGCTAAACTGCATGCCTCCTGCAAATACACCTGTGACAAGAGCGATACCCTCAAGGTGGTTATAATCTAACATGGAAGAACGAGGCAAAAGGAAAAAAGTCATTATGTAGAACAGAATGATGTAATTCCGAGAAACATGCTGTGGGATTGTAGAAGAAAAAAGTGATTAATTATGATCTACCCAGGAAAGGCTTTTGGAGGTGGCCTTAGGCTAGGTGAGAGCAAAATAGGGCATTGGCAATTATCTAGAGAATTAGGTCACTGTGGGTGTCAAAGTGGATGATTTCAAGCTGAAAAGCCTGCACTGTATGCTCTGAATAGTTGAGAATCGGCAGCTTACACCGCTAGAATCCACTGGATTTTGCCAACCCTCTTGTTTGCCCTGTGACTTAGAGTCCTGGCTTGGGTGAGCTTCTTACCCCAGCTGGGGGTGGGTACAGGCTAGTATTGCCACAGCAGGGGTGTGGAAAAGTGTGGCCCCGGGCTTCAATCTAGACTCTGCCACCACAGCAGGGTGGCCCCAGAGAAGCCACCTCCCTCCCTGGCTTTGGTTTTCTGTCCTGCAAAAGGAATACGCTGAGGTTGATGGTCACAATGGCCATTCGCAGGCCAGGGTCTCTGTTTTTGGAACCTCCCTAAGGCAGTAAAGGAAGGAGCTAGAAGATCTGAGCATGCTGGGATTTCATGGCTCTTAGGGGTTTGTTCCTGGACATGACCCTCCAGGGGAGCCTCTGCAAATGAAACCATTCCTTTTCTGTTCATGACTCAACAAACACATGAGATCATTCTTCATGGCTCCAGTATCAGCCCCTTCTAATCTACATGATCTAGAAGGTAGATCCTCGACTTTGGAATCTGGGAATCCTGGATTAAAAGCCTGACTGTGCCCCTCATCTGATAGGTGACTGGACAAATTAAATAACCTTTCTGTGCTTTGGTTTCTACAGCTGCAAGGCAGTGATTCTAATACCAGCCTCATAGGTCTGTTGCTTAGCATGAAAGGTGAGAGCAACTGAAAAATGCCAAAAACATGACCAGAAAGCCTGTAGGTTTTGATCAACAGGCACTATTATCATTGTGATATTTATCTTCCTAAAATACAAGTTGTCTGCACCACTCCTTGGCTCACTGACCTATATAATAGTTAGCAGTTGCCTGTCAGAACAAGTCCAAACACCTTGGCCTGCTGTCCATCCTGCCTTCCTCAGACCTAACTTAGCAATGAGACCTGTGGCTTTTCACCTGTAGGTTCTCCACTGTCCACTTCTTGAATCAGACTTGACTAGCCAAGGAGCATTTAAGAGCCTCTGTTCCACTAGATGGTGATGTCCACAATGTGTCGGCACCATAGCATCTGGGTGCTTAAGTGAGAGACGTGGGCCTAATGGTCCCCATTTTCTAGGCATACGCATAGGTCTTGATACCTTACATTGTCTCTGAGTTTGAGAGATGAGGATGTGTTACTGGTGGGATTATGTTAGGAAGCACATTCCACTTCTCTTTACTCTCCTAGATGATACTCAGCATCGTGTGTGTGTGTGTGTGTGTGTGTGTAATATTTTTGTCTAAGTTATTGATCTGTGTCTATGGTCTTCTCTTTTTAAAAGAAAGCTATAAATTCAGTTGAATGGATATTACCGAGAACTGTTCTGGACACTGCTGTGTCCTAGGGGGAGGGAACCTGAATGCAGTGATAAATAAAATCATCTTTGAGTAATTCTGTGTTTAGCAGGAGAGAGAGGAAGAGAAAAGCATGGGGAGAAAACAAAACATAGTGTAAGGGTCATTTAAAATTTGATTTAAACTATGTAATATGTTTATTAAATACCACCTGTATGTCAGAATATAAGACCAGAGATATAAAGATTTGTAAATGACAGTCCACACCACAGAAGAGCTTACAAGATAAAATATTTACAAGATATAATTCAGAAGAGGTATTGGATGAGAATCCTATGTCTACTGAAAGTAAGCCCTGTGAGGGTAAGGAACTTCTCTGTCTTGTTCCTTAATGCATTTTCTGCATCACAGCAATGCCTGGCACATAGTAGGTACTCAGTAAACACTTCTGTAATAAATAATGAACGATGAGGATATCATCAGAAAGTTTTACATTTAGTCAATAATTTAAGGTTTAATTCCTAGTCAAAATGAGGTCATTTTTAGGAGGCAAATGAAGGGCAATGAACAAACTAATGTTTCAGAAGTTGTCTTTCACCAGATGGCAGAGCATGTCAGGTTTGAGTTTTTTGTGAATTTCTCTGATTGAGTGAATAGTTCTGGATGTCTGTGACTCCTATTCAGTAATAAGAATTACCGGAATGTCCTTCAGTCTTGTATCAGTTGTGGTTCTAGAAGGCTCCCTGATCTAACCCGTCTAAATGGAGATCTCTACAGAGGAATTTAGGTGCTTGGTATGGGTCAAACCCCTAATACTGTCCATTCTTTGAAAGTATCAATAGCCAGTCTACTGGCTGCCATATGCACATGATGCTATTATGTCTTGTTTGGTGAGTGTTCATGCTTTACCTAAGTCTGGAGCTCAACCAGAGTCAGGAACAGGTCATAACCACCTGTAAAATCACCCCAGCCCAGAGGATGCCTGCATAAAACGACAACCTTACATACACCACTGTGTATAAAGATAGCTTAAGATTAACACCAGCCTCTCATTGGAGAGTATAAGAGTACAGTCCTGTTTCTGTTCCCCCACTCCTAAACCAGATTGAAAGTAGCTTCAGTCCCAAAGCACTCAGAGAGCCTCAACTGCTGGCAAGGCCAGGTTAGAGCGCTGTCCCAGCCAGTTTGGATGGCCTGTTGACCTTGGCAAAGCTGAGCAGGGACCAGTGCCCTATGCCAGGCACAGAGGAACCAGGGTCGCATGCCACCCATGCCCAAACGTCTCTCTCTCTGACATTTCCAAGGACATGAGCCAACTTTTTCCCTGGGTTTCATCTCCTGTTTGTAGGGATACAAAAGAACACTGAACCTTCCAGTTAATAACAATGCCCCTCCCCCATCTCGCCCTTCCTGGAGAGGATCACAGTTCTGTTGACGATTATAATGCATTTTCTGTCTCCCAGCAATCCACATAGTCATTAATTTCTGCTGCTGACGTCAGGAAAGAGGATTATGTGTGTGTCTGAAACTGTTCCCAAAGTGCTCATTAGTCATAGATAATTGAAAAACTGGTAGGGAAAGATTTGGTGTAATAGTAGCCCCCGCCTGTGAAGAGGGACTTCAACCACCAGATAATTGTAGGCTCCAGCTTTTGACCGCTCACACTGTATCTGCCCGTCTGAATAGGAATTCAGTGGACATGAGCCCACAAACCCTCAGAGTGATTACTTTTTTATACCCCAACATGAGAGTGTGTTGATAGGGACGGAAGCCAGCCAAATCAAGAAAAGAAGTGAACTGTCCTTGGACCTCTCCTGCCTTCAGGCTGACGAGCAGGGTTTGGAAAAAGTGCCCAGGATACTCCTTAACTTCATTTTGCTTTTATTTTAACTTTAAGCTTGTTTGCTTTGATCACAAAAGAAATGTAAGGTCATGGTAGAGAGGAAGCACAAATCTTAGGGAAAAGTCCTACCCTGGGTCCCAATCCCTGCTATAACAATATTCTGCATACTTTTCTAGGATTTTTCTGGAAGTAGACATGCTTGTATTTTTGTCTACTTTAACAAAATTCACAAATCGGATCACACTCTGAACACTATTCTGTATCTTGACGATTTACCAAATTTATCTTGAACTTCCTTCCAAGTTCATACCTTAATTCTTCCTCATTCATTTTGATGGCTGTGTAGGATGTTTCTGGATACATGTGCCCTAATTTGTTTACCCTGATTTAAGGGGGAAACACCTTTAAAAAATTTACATGAGAAATGTGTGTTCAAGGTAGAAGAGTTTTAGAAAGTATAGGTTGGTAAAAAGAAAAAAAAATAGTAATAATTTCTTCATCCAGAAACAAACAGTTTTCTTTTCTTTTTCCCCCAGGAATGTATTTTTACAAATAGTCCATCTACCCTCTTTGTTGTTGTTCTTTTTTTTTTTTTTAAAGATTTTATTTATTTGACAGAGACACAGCGAGAGAGGAAACACAAGCAGGGGGAGTGGGAGAGGGAGAAGCAGGCTTCCCGCTGAGCAGGGAGCCCGAGGTGGGGCTCCATCCCAGGACCCTGGGATCATGACCTGAGCCGAAGGCAGACGCTTAACCATCTGAGCCACCCAGGCGCCCTTTGTTGCTGTTCTTAAAATGAAGTCATACTAGGCATAATGTTTTGCAGCCTGCATTTCAGTTGGCTTGATAGTTTTACAGATAAAAACTCTTTCCTATTCTAGCCTTTCTCCACTGTAGGTTTATCTTCTTAAAAAACAAATCTTAGTACTCAAAGCTGTTGGCTGGCAGGGCCTCATGGCCTTAGTTGGGGCTCCTTACCCTGCTGGAGGCCCACACTTCTCTGCTGCTCCCTGGTGCCCCTTTTGCCAACATACTGAATGCCTCAAACACTCTGTGCCCCTTGGGGCTCCCAGCAGTGAACCGCTTTTTGCTCTAATGGCATCCATCTCCCCTGAGCATTCTAGCTCTGAAACCAGCTATCCGCCGCCTATCTTACCAGACTGGGTTCAGATGTCACCTTCATCTGGATTTCCTGCACTCTCCTGGGCCAACTCACTGTCCCTCCTCTGTGCCCTGGGAATACCACGTACATTCCACCTGCCAAGCCCTTGATGAGAGGCCGAGAGCCCTGGTTTGCCCAGACCACTGTGTGAACCTCTTTCACTTACACCCTAGCACCTCAATGTTGCCACCACTGTTCCTGAAATGTTTGTTAAGATGCATGGATGAGTGGTGGAACAAAGGCTAGGAGAGACAGCCAATGCTGAGGCTGTGAGGTTTTGATTAAGTCTGGGAAAATGGATGCTGTGATTAACTTAATTTTATGGTCAAGGAAGAGCCGAAAGGAGGATTAATTCCAGAACAGTTGTCAAGGCGCACTAAAGCTTGTTTCTGACAGCTCCTGTAATCCCTCAGATGCCCCTCTGGCTGATAAACTTAAAGCATGATCTGATGGGGTGATTTCTCAGCGATTCCTGCCTTTTCTAGCACCTTCTCTTACGCCAAGCTGTTTCTGTTTGGTCTTGAAATAAACAAAGCTTCTTCCTGCTTTTGGCCCAGATAGACTATTCCTGAAAGGTGTGGTTCCAGTTCAAAGGAGGATGTGAATCTTTGTGCATGTTTATTTTCATTCCAGGACCACTGGCCTGTGGAGAAGGCCTGGCTGACTGCCCTAAGTTGGGTTCTCTGGCAGCAGATGCTGAGATAGATTTGGGGGTACTACAAGGTAGTTATTAGGGGTTGCCATCTGTGATAGGAAGGGGGAGAGAGGAGGATTGGGCAGAGCGAGGATTAGCGCTGTAATACAGCCCCACGCCCCTTGGCCAGCCCAGAAGAGTGCTCTGGAGTGAGTGGTGCCCATCAGAGTCCTTCTGCTCCCAGTACGCTGTCATCGGGTGGGGCTGCCCTGGGACAGGGGTCACCTCGGCACAGTGGCCCAAAGGTGCTGGCAGCTAGCAGCTTTCTGCTGATTTGACCCCCCTTCCTGGGCCGCCAGTCTGTCCTTAATGGGGATGCAGGCGGTGTCTCCATAGCTCCCATACTCCCTATATCCAGGTGACCGCCATGGCCTCACTGCCTGCTTCACAAAACCTCTCCTGTTGCCTGCTTCTGCATCTCCCTTGCCCATTCCTTGATGGAGGTCCTCATCTTTCTCTTACCAAAATCGCTTCACAAGTGTTCTCCCTAACACTTGCTGTCTTCTGCTGCAAGTGCTCCGGAGAGATCTGGAAAAGTGCACAGATGCAGCCACCTCGCACCCTGGCTGTAATGCTTCTCCAGAGGCTCGCAGTGAGCTTCGTGATGGAGTTCGGACGCCTCCACTGGGATGGCAGTGCGTGCCTTGTCCCCCTTCCATCTCCAGCCTTATCTGCTCCTTCCACCTCCAGCTCCTGTTCCTCCTTGCACAGCCCGTTTGGCGTCTCCCGTGTTCCTTGGCTTTTGCTCCAGATGCTGCCTGTGCTGGGAAATCTACCTGCAGTCCTCCAGAAGCCCTTCTCAACTGCTGCCCAGAAGGCGCCCCAGAGTGCCCCATCTTGCTCATCCTCCTCCTGTCCGGAATCTTTTGTTAAGGAAGATTATACCCCTTCTGTTTGTGAAGCTCGGAGATGAAGGTGAAACATTTTTACCTTCCTATAAAAATTAACTCTTTAAGAAAAATCTGAAGGTAGTGAGCATGATTAGCATAATGTTTGTTCTAAAAGTACTTCTTTGGGGGCACCTGGGTGGTTCAGTTGGTTGAGCATCCAGACTTTTGATTTTGGCTGGGGTCCTGATCTCAGGGTCATGGGATCGAGCCCCGCCCATGGGGAGTCTGCTGGAGATTCTCTCTCTCTCTCTCTCCCTCTCTCCCTCCGCCCCTTCCCCCACCCACATGTGCTCGTGCTCTCTAAATAAGTAAATAAAATCTTTAAAAAAGGAAAAGTACTTCACTTTTCTTCATTCACTTAAACATTTTTTTAAATAGATATACTCATATGTAATTTAATGAATAAGAACACAGGTTTGTGTCCATCACAGTGGAATCCATGGCCTATACTCCAACCTTGTGGGGAATTTACTTTCCCTGTATAAACTGACTTTCCCCATCCATCTGTGCCATGGGGACAGTAGAGTATCCTTCACACGGGGTTATGACAACCAACTGAGAAAATGCATCATATGCCCTTAGCACAGTCCCTCGAACAGCAGTGCTCAGTAAAGACAAACACTGCCTGTTACGTGCTGGATACTGGATGTGGTGCCATACTTGAGATCGTATGTCTCTGGAGACACATTGTCCCCAGCAAAGGGCACCGCTCTCCTTCAGGTTTCTGATGGCTTGGGCATTCAGAGTAGGTGAGAAGTTCTCCTTGCTTTCCACCCCATCATAGGAGCGTCTTGACTTGATCTTCTAGACCAGGGCTATCCCATAGAAATATGAGCCACATACGCAATTTAAAACTTTCCAGAAGCCACATTAAAGTAAAAAGCAATAGGTGAAATCAATGTCAGTGTCTCTTATATAACTTAAAACATCCAAAACATCATCTCAACGTATATTTGATGTAAAAGTTATTAATGAGATATTTTGCATTCATTTTTTGCCATACTTTTTCGTACAAAGTCTTTGACAGCTAATGCGTATTTGCCACTTAGTACATCCCGATGTAGACACTAAATTTTCATTGTAAATATTTAGATTTCTTTTTTTTATTATGTTGGTCACCATACAGTACATCATTAGTTTTTGATATAGATTTCCTCAATTAACATTGAAAATGTAGATTTGCGCACCCAGAGTGGTTTCAGATGTACTTAGAAGCTTTTCAGTAACTGAATTGAGTATCAGTTTTTAAATTGAAATGAATTAAAATGAAATTAAGTGGAAAATTTAGGTCCTTGCATTATTCCAGCCACATTTCAAGTGCTCTGTCTGCACGTGCCGAGTGGCTACCATCTTGGATGGTGAAGCTCCAGAGCACATTGCAGGGGTTTCCGTCTTCTGCTTGCTTTTCTTAGCTAGACTTTTTTCAAATTCAATTATAGAAGAAGCTCATTACCTAAAATGGATAAAAATGGTGTCATGGAGGGGTTTTTTTTGTTTGTTTCTCATTAGAGGAGGTTGGTGAGCCACTCACCTTCTGCTTCCCTCAACCCCCACCCTCCCCTCCACCCCCAGAAGTCCTGAAACACTTCAGCCTACCCCTGGAGCTCCATGGAACAATTAACAAGTGGTAGGCATCTTAGTGCTGAGCAAACTGCTGACTACACGTTCAGAATCTTAGAATCTTGGAGCTCAGAGGGGCCTGAGCATATATGTGGGTCCACCCCCCTCCTTGCAATGCAGAAATACTTATTAGATATTTCTTGGCAGGGGGAAGGGAAGGACTCAGCCTCTGCTAAACACCTGAGAACAGATGGATTTCTTCATTGTATTCTGACTTTCATGGCTCTCTGTGTCCTGATCTCATCTCCCTAACTAGGTTGGGTGCAAGGACTGCCTTTTACAGCACCACAGCGCCCACACAAAGCAAGACAATCAATAAATTCTTAACTGAAGGCCTGACTGACTGCAGGAATTCAAGGTCACTTGAAATATCAGGGTCGCGGCATTGCACAACTCCAAAGAACACCATTCAGATTGTTTTCTGTGGTTGTGCAAATAGCAGCCTTGTAAAAGTTTGCAAGGTTTAGACTGGGTTCTCTTGTCCAACGGAGAAAAACTTTCAAGACATTTTATATCGGAACAAAATAATCCCCTCCCTTATCCTCTGACAGGAAGCAACTACACAAGTAAATGTTCTCAGCTTCCTTAGGAATATATGTTAATCAGGGACCGGGTGTGTGTGTGTGTGTGTGTGTGTGTGTGTGTGTGTGTAAGGTATGCTGGTAGAGCTGCTGCGTGTGAGGAACACTTTAACCATTTTAACCTCGTCTTCAAGAGGCCACTGTGTTTATATCTTTTGGAATTTCCCGTGAATGGAATCTTTCTCCAATTTGAAAGGTGCTTTAGAGCTCTTGATTTTGTAAAGGACCGCAGAGCGTGACGCATAGGAACCAAGGACATGCACCTAAGTCACCAAATGAGCAAAAGGACTGTTGATGGGTGCATGGTTTTTATCTTCATGATGTTGACAAAAGGCAGAAGAGAGGGGAGGGAGTGGAGAGGTTCTCTTAAGAAAACCCTATGTTCGCTTTTGTGTTTTTCAAACTGACAGGTGTTTGTTTTTCCTCCTGTCTACCCAGGAAACCAAGTGCTGCCTCCTGGAGCCTCTCTTGGACATGGGCTCACACCAGAGGCAGCGAAGGACCTTGGCCTTCCTGCTGGAATTGCCGTAGCAGCTTCACTTATTGATGCCCACGCGGGAGGCCTAGGTAACCGCTCACTCCGGGTCCGTGAGCAACACTGGGTTCAAGTGGAATAGTCCTCAGAACCAAACGCACTCCTTTCCAGTTTTTAAAGCAGGGATCAAGGGTTGGTGGTTCAAGATATAGAAACAAAAAGCCCTTTTACAATTAGGCATTTGGATAGAATTATAGAACTTTTTATCAAATGTGGACTTTAATTTTATTAATTTCTCCATACAGAATAGCAGGGGAAGAAATGATCTGAATCAATATCTGGACGGTTCTTTGGTTTACTGAAAATTTGAAAAAGATATGTTAACTTCCAGCTAGCATGTATGGTGGTGGTGTATTTACTTTTATGTTTTTTTCTGAAGGTACTCCAAAACCCTGACGAGACTAATTGATTTATTTTCATAATTTTGGCTTCTATCCTATATCCAATTACTTTGAGTGTAGTCTTGATTTCATCTCCTAAATAACTCTCACATCTGGCATTCAAATGTCTTCATTATTTCAAAGACCCATTGAACACTAACCGTGTCCTAGAGGTGGTGCTTGGGGGCACTGAATTTAAAACCAAAGCAAAAACCAAGGTATCTCTTCCATCAATTTTAATAGGCGGACAGTGAGACAAGGTTACAGTCAAGTGTGATGACTCTCTTCTCCTCTACATCCTTAGTGCTTGCTTGCTTGCTTGCTTTTTTTCTTTCTTTTCTTTCTTTCTTTCTTTTCCTTCCTTCCTTCCTTCCTTCCTTCCTTCCTTTTATTGGGGGGGGGATTTCAGATTCTCAATATCTCTCACTTCCACTATAGCCATATTTTTTTTTCCTAGCCCTTCTTTCTAACAATCTTTTTGTCGTTAATGATGGTTAAGACTTCATACGATCAATGTAGTTGGTCATGACCATTGGATTTTTCAGAATAGATTTGACTGAAGTAGAAAACATCAGAGTGCATGTCACATAGTAAGAGTAAACACTGTTTTTATGGAACATACGTTTATATTTTGTGTGTAGTGCATGTGCATACTGGCCCATGATGAAAATGAATTTACTATGGATCATAGTCAAAGAAACTTTGAAATGTATCCTGTTCCATACTTTGTATCAGAGGTTAGAGGTGTCATTCAGGTACTTATACTGACTTGTGCTCCCAGAATTCAGTTTGTGTAAACACATGTGTATTTCTATTCCCAGACTGATGATCGGTCCTCTACTTCTCTCTCTAGCTAACTTCTACTCTAACTTGAAGATTCGTGGCAGATGCTTTGTTCTCTGCATAGCCTTCCATGGAGCACTCAGATTTATTGTAAAAATCTCTAAGTTGTACTTGTTTCAACACTTTTATCTACCCCTAGTGGAGAAATGATCTACATTGGGTTGTAATGACTGATTTATCTGCTTGTCTTTTCTAATGGACTTTGAGCTCCTTGAGGGCATTATATTATTAATTTTGTCTCACCTGTGCCGAGCCCTGGATCAGGTTCCTGTGGGTCCTTGATAAATTATTAAATGGAATACAGTCACATTAAGGCAAGAATAAGATGAAATGGCTTTCACCTGGAGAGTGGAAGTTCATGGTTCCTTAAGCAACAGGTTAATAAGCAGTATCTGGTTCTTCTACGTAGTTCACGGACTTCCAGAGCAGGGTAGTGTGCTCATCAGTCCACGAATATGTCTGACTTGTTCATCTTTATGTGTTCAGGATCTAACACAATGCCTGAGAAGTTGTAAACAGCCAGTAACACATGTGGGTTGGTTGACTGGTAGATAATACTGAGTTATAGGCAAGGGTGTTTCTCTCCCTTTTCAATGTCAGCAGTGTGTGCTTTTGATTAGAATGGCATGATTTTGGTTTCAGAGAGCAGGCACAGAAAGAACTTGTGGTCTAGATAGATAGGGTGTTTTCCTGTACCCTCATAATCCTGACATCCTGTACCACGTTTGATGCCAGGGAATCTTTCTCCATCATGCTTTTTCAATGCTTATGCTTTTTCAATTTGTTTCACCCATCCACTTCCACCCAGGTGCCGAGCACTGGGCTTGGACCACTGCACACTGAAAGACGGACTGTACCTGCGGGGGCTCCTGGTTCAGTTTCCCAGACCTCCCGAAGGGACGAACCAGAGCACCCTTTTTCACTTCTGGCGAGCACTTGCTGTGCCCTATACGGCACCTGCTATGTCTAGATACTCAGAAGGTGTTGGTTGAATTGTACTGGGAGGAATACAGGCTATTACAGGACCGCCCCCCCACCCCTTTTCCTAAATCAGAGACGTTCAGTGATAGGAATTTTACCCCTCGAAGCTTTGGCTGAGGCTTTTTATTCTTTTTAATGCTCATCGGTTAGTGAGTTTCCCTTGTATTTTCCACAAGGAAGTTCTTTATGTGGAAAGGTAGAATAAGGGCTTTGGATTCTTTAAGGGCTAAGCGTAGGGGCCAGTGGTGTCTGGGAAGGCACAGGAAGGGGCTTCTCCAGCAACTGAGAGATAGTCAAGATGGTAACTTTGACCAAGTTTTATCCTTTGTGTACTTTCTGATACTTCCTCCTCTCCCCTTTCAGCCAATTCAGGGTTAAGGTATCTGGGAAGGAGAGGAGGCCTGGAACGGAGCCTTCCTCTTGCTTCTCACCCTGCCTGTGCCCTCCGCAACCCCGAAGGTCTTAGAAAGATCATCCACCATCCAGCCGCATGGTCACTAAAGATATGTACCAAGTGCTTGCAATCCTGCCAGTTACTGGTCTAGGCACTTGAGGGGTTATGGCAGTGAACAGAGCCGACAAAGCCCCACTCCTTCTGGAGAGAAAATTCTGGTGGTTCTTTCCTGGCTTGCATGTTCGTTGCTTTATAATACTGGTTGGAGACAACTGTTGTTGTGATATTATAAATAAGGGCTCTGAACATGGAGTCTGAAGATCTGGGTGTAAATTCTTACTCTCTCCACCTGTGTACGTTGGGCCACATATCCTACCTCTTCGCTCCTGTGTTTCCTCTTCTGCATTAAGAGAGAGCAATGCCTCCCCCCCCCCCACCCCCCTTGCCAGGTTATTAAGAGAGCCGATGATGTGAGTAGGTAAAGCAGCCAACATAGTAGCTGGCCTATGGTAGGCACGTTATTATGAGGCATCTCTCTTTGGTTTTCTCACTCTGGAATCACAATGCCTGACACAAAGAGCTTTTACATTGGAAGTTCTCTGAGTTACTATTATAGTAAGAAGTGTACTAGGAGAGCTGTCTTCTTTTTGGATAGGCAGTTGGAGAAGAACCTCAGGCTTCTGGACTCTGTCTGCCTTCCCCGAATGTGCCCTAATTCTCCTTGCTGGGCACTTGGTGACAGAATGCAGGATTCACTGCTTTAGATTCTGTATAGGTGGAGGTCAGAAGCAATCTCAAGAAATGGGTAGATGAACTCCATGCTAAGAAGTTGCTGAATGTCAGGTTAAGAACCCAGCTTTGGAGGTCAGAATTGGAGGCCATGCAAGCCTCCTGCAAACAGGCCCTGACAGTTATGGCCCCTTCAAGTGCTGACCTAGCATGACCTACCTTGGACCCTACATTCTGACTGATAGGAGGGGTCAGCACTCTGCTTTGGAGAAATCTCCCTGGGCTCTCATTCTCAAGGGAGCCTGGGACAGGAGGATAAAGATCAAAGAGGCAAGTAAAATTAACCCATGCTTTTTCCAGTTTGGAAAAAGAGGAGGAAGGACTTTGTGGGAATAAAAATCAAAGATTAAAGAACATTTTGTTCTTAAGGTGCTGGTTAGTAAGTTCTCCAACAGACAGCCAGAAGATAGGAGTAGCTTTGTTTGCTCTTTGTGGGGCTGGTTCTGACCAGAGCTCCTGCTGCTGATATTTTTCTAGCTTATAAAAATAGTATTAACTTTGTTCCAGGTCTGTTCTTGGCTCCAGCACCCCAACTGTCCTGAAAGGCAGTAACAACCCGATTTCTGTCTCAGGCTCCCTTCTCTTGGTTGTTCTAAATTTATCAAACTCCTGATTATCCCTCAAATCTTGACTCCAGTGCCACCTCCTCTGGGAGCCTTCCCTGACTCCCTCGAGCTGACTTAAGCAATCCTTCCTCTGTTCCTGTGTATCTTGGACTTGCTTTCCTTTTACTCTACATGTCACCAGTCTTGCAGGTGCATCATGGTCTCAATTATTAGTTGTCAGCTCTTTGAGAGAAAGTACTGTGTCATTTCATCCTTCTATCCCGGCAGCCTGCACAGGGCTTTGCACGTGGAAGACCCTTAACACATGCATGTTTAGTGACTGAGTGAATGAAAGGAATGAGTGCATCCCCTCCATGAGGGACGGATGCTACAACTGAGAGAGGCAATTATCCCTACACAGTAAGCTGTGCCTGGCTCGGTTCTTCATGAAGCCAAAGAGTTGGGTTTGGGCACTCCCTGATCCACTCCTGGATGTCTGGAAATGGGTGTCCTTTGTGTCCCATCATGTTAGCAGGTGTTGGCTAAGAGCAAACTTTGTGCCTAGGTTTAGCATTGCTCTTTGCTTCCAGATACTGGATTCTTTGCCAAGTGTTGAATTAGTTTAAATTGTTTATCTGTGTTGCAGAGTCAAACCAAAAGGAGGATATTTGAATTCCTCCCTCTCTCCTTCCCTCCCTTCCTTTCTTCCATTCTTGACTTTTCTCAGTAGCAGAAGAATTGGTTTAACCAGTATGATAAAAAGAGCTTCTGGTCCATGCCCTCCTATAGCAAAACATAGTTTATTCCAGTGAGCAGTAAAATTTGTCAGCTACCTATCTTGCCAAAATCAGTGGTCTAGAAGCAGTGCTGATTCTCAGCACAACTTTATACATCCTATTATTTTGTTCCCATTTATCAAATGAAACAATGAGGCTCACAAAGGTTACCTGACTTGCCCAAAGCCACACAGTTAATAGGTGTTAAATCATTTAAATCCATGCCTTCTGATTCCATAGCTCACATCCTAATTACTGTGCTATATGGAATGGCATATCTATTAAAATGGGATCCAGTCTACTCTTGAATTTGACTCTTAAAAATATTTTAGCAAGTAACAAATAGTAACAAAAGGATTTCAGTAAATATCTATTGATGACCAACTACTAGTTGTTGGGAGTATCAGGTGAATATGAGAGAGAATTGGACTTCTGGGAATTTCTGGTCTAGTAGAGAAAATAAACGTTCAGTAAACAATGACAATTATATGTACCAAGTTGGAGAGCTTCAGAAAAATATAGAGTATGCCCCAAATTGGGACTTGAAGAATTATAAAAGGATCTCTAGAGGACGTGGTGTCTGGTGATGTAAGCACAACATTTCTTGCCCCATTATGGTTTCTTGGTAAAGCAGAACTTATTTACTGTTTGTAACTTTTTAGCTTCAGTTAGGCTTTATTCTTTTTTTTTTCAAAGATTTTATTTATTTATTTGACAGATAGAGACACAGTGAGAGAGGGAACACAAGCAGGGGGAGTGGGAGAGGGAGAAGCAGGCTTCCCGCGGAGCAGGGAGCCCGATGCAGGGCTCGATCCCAGGACCCTGGGATCACGACCCAAGCCGAAGGCAGACGCTTAACGACTGAGCCACCCAGGTGCCCCCCAATTACGCTTTATTCTTAATAATCATACCAGCAATGACTACATCAGCATCATTAATAAAAACAAGCATTAGGGCGCCTGGGTGGCTCAGTTGGTTGAGCGACTGCCTTCGGCTCAGGTCATGGTCCTGGAGTCCCGGGATCAAGTCCCGCATCGGGCTCCCTGCTCGGCAGGAAGCCTGCTTCTCCTCTGCCCCTCCCCCCTCTCATGTGCTCTCTCTCTCTCTCTCATTCTCTCTCTCAAATAAATAAATAAAATCTTTAAAAAACAAACAAACAAACAAGCTTTAGAACCACCACTCTTATTGGCACCTCCGCTATTAGGACCATTCTTCCTTGCTCTCTCTTGCCAAGTGCTCTGCCTGACCCTTTATCTGCTTTATCTCTTGTCCCTCATAAGAATCCTACTCCGTAGAGGTTATTTCCTGTCTTATACATGAAGAAATTGAAGGCCAGAAGCAGAATACTTCCGTAATCACATAATTCGTGTCATGGCAACATCTGAGCTTGCGTTTGACTCCAAAGCTCACCTTCCGTTTCTCTAGACCAGTGGTTCTCAACCAGGGCTGATTTTAACCCCACCCCCACCCTAGGGGCACTGGGCCGTGTCTGGAGAGAGTCTTCGGTTGTCAGACTGGTGTGTGGTGGGTAGAGGCCAGGGATGCTACCAAACATCCTACAGCACTCAAGGCTGACCCACAGCAAAGAATGACCCAGCCTTTCATGTCAGTAGGGCTGAAGATGAGAGGCCTGCTATAGACCCAAATGCCCTCGCTGGTAATATTTCTCTGCACCAATTTATTTTTGTGGAAGCCAAAAAGCAGGCCAAAATAAGGGTTTTGCTCATAGATTAGTACTTTATCAACACGTATTTTGTGTAGTTAACTCTTAGGTGAAAATAGCTGGGAGGTAAGAACACAAAAGTGAGAGCGAAGAGTGGAGGGACAAGAGGATTCCTCCCCCATCTGTCTCACTGAGAGGCAGGCCTCACCAGACCTCCTGTCCTCCTGTCTGCACATCACGTACCTTCTGCCCCCTTGCCTTTTTTCCTCCTGCTGTTTGCTCTGTTTGGGGTGGCCTGTCCTCATCACCTGGACAGCCCTACTCAGGTGTCAGCACTCAGTCTAAATGTGACTTCCCCCAAAGTTGACCCCGCTCTTAGAAAAAAGTGAATCCCTCCCCATCTGCAACACTTTGCCTCTACTTCAGTGTTCCCCCCCCAAATCACGCTCACCTTTGTATGCCCATCATCCAGCGTAGAACCCAGAGTCTGTCCTCAGTAAATCAGTGAGTTGATTAACATAATAACCATGAGAGGATTTTGAAAGATCAAAAATAAAGATTGCTAAATGTGAGTGGGGGAGCCTTTAAAAACCCATAGATTCCTAGGCCCTACCCCCCTACCCATAGATTCCGAGCCTGACCATCAGGTGGGACCTGGGAAGTGGGTTATGCAGCGGAAGGGTCCCTGGGTGCCCAGAGGGGTCAGCCTGCGGGACGAGTTGGCGCTGGGCACACAGGGTCAGCAGCAGGAGTGACGTGCAACTGCCAAGTAGACAAATCAGACCAAACCAGAGCCGTGTGGAGGAGCCAGGCCCGGGCTCAGGCCAGGAGCTAGGCAGGAGGGAGCATATCCAATGGGAAAGGGAAGGTGGATCCAGAGAGGCAGGCGGTCTGTAAGAAATGGAGGGGAAAGACGAGCAGATAAAGCCATGCTGGGGAATCGGGAAGGAGAACCGCGGTGTCAGTGCCTGAGCAGATAGAGCAAGGGCAGCTCCGGGAGTTCCTGGATGTGACTCAGAGAGGGGGAGGAGGAATTTGGTAATGTGAGTTCCGAGTTTATTGTTTTAAGTTGAGGTTTGGGTTAATGAGAACCACTGCTGCCTGGGACCTTAGCAGCTGCAGGAGCCCTAGTGAGGGGCGGAGGGGGAGCTTTGGGTTTCCTGTCCCCAGGCCCCAAGGCTCTCTTGGAGTGCTGGGTTTCTCTGGGCTGGGAAGCCCTGGCCTCAGCTGGGAGATCAATCTGTCTGTGATCAGAAAGTGGGGAGGATGGTGGGGCCTCGGGGCCATGGCCAGCTCTCCCTGTCCCACCCCCCTTGTGCCCCTGCTCGGAAACGGTAACTTCTTCTGTGTGACATACCTGCTGCTGTGGATCATGAGTGGTCATAGGCTTCGAACTGAAAGGTTACTTAGAGATTTTCTATCTCAGATTTTTCACTTTGCAGATGAGAAAGTCGAGGCCCAGAAAACCGGTGAGTCATCCAAGGTCAGTCCAGCAAGTTACTGTCAGAGTTGAAGTTAGAAACTGGGCCTCCTCATTCATCTGTCAGTGCCTCTTCCCCTGTTAGGCTGCACTGTCTCCAAATTAGGAAAAGGGAATGATTCCACGTGTCGGGGGCTCTTACTAGACCAGGAGAAGAATGGGGTATGCACACGGTTTGTGTGCGTGCGTGTGTGCATACAGACATAGACAATTGTATATGCATCACATGTATACGTACATGCTTGTGTATGTGTGTGTGTGTGTACATCCACGCGCACACGTGTGTGTGTATTGTATGTGTGTGTAGATGTTACTCCATTTTACACATTCTGTCCCACTGAATGCCACAGTCAGTATTATGGCGGGCTGTTAAGTAAGTAAACCCGTTGTCCTCAGCCGTGTATGAACAAGCTGCTTTGTTTGGCTGTCACAACCTGCCCTAAGTCTCCATCAAAAGCTGGTAATAATAAAAACACCTGGTATTCAGTTTCCTTGTGACGAGCCCAAAGTAGTTATTTTTATTTCACCTACCACTTAATAAACACCTACTCTGTGCCAAGTGTTGGGCTTGCCACTTTAACAGCACCATCGGCTCCCAGCCTCACTGTGAGCTACCCCTGTTTTCTGATTTTAGCGTAAGGAAATCAAAGTGCAATAACTTCCTCCAGGGGACATTTTAATAAATGATGAAGTTGGGTTGTAGGTCCAAGGCTTTCTGACTCGGCGGCCTGTGAGCTTTGTCCTGCCCGCCCTGGCGTCCTTATATTAGCCTGTGCTTACAGGGACATAGGTATCTGTAACAAAAGACAGAGCTTCTGTGTAACATTCGGCTGGGCCGCTGTGTTTCTGGATCCACTCTGTGGTTGAGAAAGCTGAGGCCCAGAATGGGGACGTGACTTAGTAATGAATACTTAAAGCAGCACAGGTTTCCAGGACTATCAGCCGTGGGGAATAAGACCAGGCTTACTCGACCGGCCTTGCCATTTTTTGACTGCATCCTGGGGAGATCAGTAATATTAAAGAGGGTGTTAATTTTGTTAACTTTGTTGACTAATGTCAAAACTAATCTCATCTGTGGGGTAACTTGCCATTTTGAAACGACCACCTGGTATTTTTGCCTCCTTTACTCATTGAGCAAACGGTCATCCTGGAAGTGAAGGGATTTGCCTAAGGTTACAGGATCAGAGACTCAGCCCTGATCTGTGGGTTTCTTCCTGTGACTTCACATTGGCTTTGGTGCAGCCTTTGCATCAAACAAGGGAGCAAGTACTACTTAGTAAATGGAGCAGAATGTCTTGACCCAACAAGAGTGCCTATGCCCAGAGCCCCCAACTGTAAGCAGATCTCTACCAGCTCATTATCTGGTTGTCAGAAATTTCCATTTGTTCTCCCATGTATTAATAGATGACTGAAAAGATGAGTTGCTGTTTTCCTTTGCTGAGCTTGGGAACAAAAACAACACACACAAGAGCCCAGCCCCAGGTTTGGACACTGCCAACCACCTGTTAGGAGGACGTCCCATTCTGAGTTCTAAGGTAGAAGACCGCTGGAAAAGTGTTTGTTTGGGGGCCCAGTGTCTAATACTGCACTCGCGTCACTGGTGACAAGAGTAGGCTTACCCCAAAGGCCCACTGTTTTTCATGGCACAGGAACTGAACACCTGGCGCTTCACGTCCATATAACATTTCGGAGCGCCAGTGTTTACTTTAGGACTTGCACATCAGCAGCTGTTGGTGGGAAAATGCTCATCTCCAGCTAGCACCCCTCAGTGGCAGCCTCCCATCTGAGCTGCTGCTTGCTTCCTTATCATGGGCCCACAGGCCTGGCTACTTTCCTCCTTCCAGTTTTCTCTTGGCCATGCATTCATAGAAGTCAGTAGAAAGAGTAAAGAGAAATAATTTTTGATTTCCCCACACTGGGGATCTTGAGGATTGCCTCATGGCACCCCGCAGCCAGTGTAGATGTCTGGAAAAACGAAGAAGGAAACTTCCTTGAAATATAGAAAAATTGCACTAGTCTCCAGTTACATTACTCAACAGCATGCCCCCCCGCCCAGCTTTACATAACCTTAGCCTTTATCATGCTCTGGACTGTGACTCTGATGTAAGAATTTGGCTTCTGAAGGGACGCCTGCGTGGGGCAGTCCGTTAAGCGTCTGACTCTTGGTTTCGGCTGAGGTCATGATCTCGGGGTTGTGAGATCGAGCCCCACGTTGGGTTCCATGTTCAGTGTGGACTCTGCTTGAGATTCTCTCTCCCTCTCCCTCTGTTCCTACCACTCATGCTCACTCTTTCTCTCTAAAATAAATAGATAAATCTTAAAAAAGAAAAAAAAGAATTTGGCTTCTGAAGACAATGCAAATGAAAGATCTGGAGGTAACCTAGCATAGTAGTTAAGAACACATGACTGATTCAAATCCTGGTGCCACTTGTTGTATGTGTGACCTTGGGAAGCCACCTGACGTGCTGTGCCTCACTTTCCCCATCTGTGGAATGGAAACAATAATAGTACCTACCTCACAGAGTTGTTTCAGGAGTAAATGGGCTCATACCGGCAAAGCACTTAGAGCAATGTGTAGCAGTTCTGTGTATATTTAGCTATGATTGATGTGATCGCAACATATTTACAGGGTGAATGATAGCAGTGAGCAAGGAAATTCAAAGATTGATTCGTTTATTTAACACATATGTGATATCTTCCTATTATGTGTCAGGTATCATTTATAGGTATGTTGGATATAGTGGTGAACAAAGACAAGTTCCTATTCTCCTAGAGCTTTTATCTGCTGGAGGACTTTCTCAAGCCCCATATAAACGTATATGTGCATATTTTATGTGTTGCAAGCATATCTGTGCACACACGTGTTCATATACATGTGCATGTTTTTGTTCCATATCTACGCACACATGTGTATTGTGCATGTGTATGTGTGTGCACATGTTCATAAGTGTGCCTGTGTATGTGTGTGTTTGCATATATGTATTTATGCGTGTACAAATGTTCATGTGTATGCATGCGTCTGCTTATATGTGTGTGTACTTTGTATGTGAGTATGTATGTGTTTGTGTGTGTGTGTGCGTGTGTGTGTATATCAGGCACTGCCAAGTGTTATGAAGAAAAGGTTTATATAGAGCGATGGAAAGTATCAGGAGTTGCTAGTTTAGTCCAGAGTGGTGACCTTGGGGAAACAGACCTCAATATAGTGAGGGAACATTTCATGGCATAAGAAAGAAGGTAGAGACGCATTCAATTGGCAAATCTATCTTAGGCCCATGCTTGGCCTCAGATACTGCCCTGGGTGTGGGCAATACCAGGGTGCCGATGACTCAGTCCTTTCTCCGGAGGGGTCCAGCAGCTGGTGGGGAGACAGAGGCCATGCAGCACTGTGTGGACCCTGGAGTTCCCAGCTTTTCCGCTTATTAGCAAGTTACTTCACTGCTCTGTGTCTCAGACTTCTCTTCTATGAGTGGGTATCATGATGGTGCCTCCTTGGGTGGTTGTATAGATGCATTCTCCTGACACATGGTGAGTGCTCATCCACTGTTAGCTCTTCCACTGAGCTCGTTATAAAAGTCCTGGAATTCCAAGCCAAGGAGTTTGGATGCTGAAATTAAGTTGGATCAACTCTATCCATTCAAATAGCTTCCTCAGCACTGACAGTCATTTGAAACCATGTCAAGTGTCCTACAGCAAGTGTTTGCCTTTGGGAGTACAGCTGTGGTTTTTAATACCAATGGATGATAGTCCAAAAGAACAATATGACCAGCAAGAAAGATACCGTCTCATGTTAAGCTTAGAGCAAAAGCTCACTTCAATAGAATTAAGCAGGTATGTATTTTGCCAGGCTCTGGGGATTCAGAAATAACCCACTCCCTGCCAGGACTTTGCACTCCACCTTTGCAACTTCTCTTAACCCAACCTGCAGCATCGTAGCTGGAAGGGAAACTTGATTCCCTATCTCTGACTTCTACATCTCCAGATGATTATTCCCTCATCCACCAGGTCCAAGGCCAGGCAGTGCTCCTTTTCACCGTCTCGTACCTCCTCTGATATCCACTACTGTCTTTTGTGCAAGGAATTTTATCTCTACCCTTTTCTCTTCACTGTGTTATCTCTTCTCTGGCTTCAGATCCAAACAGAGAATGTGCAGAGTTTGCATGTGTTCACTGAAGTCTGAACTGGTGGAAATTCTCCCAGAGCCCTAAGGAGTTCTGTGCCCATACTTCGAAATGTTCCATCCTCATTCTCTCAGTGACAAGACAAACATTCGCACACCACTTCTCAGTTCCCATTTTAGTTAGCAAATACTGTTTACTGGAGATAGAGAATGGAAAATAGATGGAGAAGTGACATGAAAGAATGGGTTCTTTCAATTATTTCCAATCGTTCATAATAAATTAAATTCGTAATGCAATTAATAAAAAAAGTATTTTAATTTAAACAGAATGATTTGTAGATGTTTTTAAAAACTATCTGTCTTCTGTCTTTATTTACTTTTCAAGCGTGAGTATGCAGTCACCCCAGGAACTAGTTAGAATGCAGATTTCCCCACAGCCAGCACCATGACCAACCAAGTCTGCTCAGCAGGTGCCCCTGGGGATTGTATCCTCCCATGAGCCTGATCAGCTTTACCACTGGTTACTTAAAAGACAGCATGAGGGGCAGCCTAAACTCTAGTTGGTCACTGTCGAAAGTTGTCTGTGTATAATGCGGGAGGAGCAAAATTAAACCCAGGTTAACGGAAAGAGTATGTTTTAAAATTTTTGTTTCAAAAGCAGAGCAATGAAGAGCTCTTGGGTCTGGTACACTTCTCACAAGCGACGCACTACCTAAATGTTCACCGAGGCAGTACGTGGTATGGACGCAACGCAAGCTTGCATCCGTGTACTTTCTTGCCCTGCCATATAAAGCCAAAGATGAGACTTAACCTAGGCTCAGGCAGCAAGTCTGATGGAATTTTGAGAACCTTGGTCTGTCCGACTCCAGGTCTTACCATCATAGAGCTTTACCCAAGCCTGTGTTAACTGAATTAGCTATAGATAATATTTTTAAAAAAATTTTCAAAACAGAAAACATGGAAAATCTTTGCATCAAATGCAAAGGTCTAGGGAAAGCCTCGGCTCTTATATTTTGTGTAAGTAGTGTGGCTTGAGTCGTTGATGCGTATTGCTGCAAGCCCCTGGGCTCACTTTAGCTCCGGGAATTAAGGTGTACCAACCTGTGGCTCCCCCACTGTGAAGCCCTGAGGGGGGCCTCCTCCACCAGGATCAATAATAGGGGCAAAAACTGTACACACCTTCTAGATTCAGGCATCTCACAGCTGAAAGTTGTAAAGAAAAACCCACACAACTCAACTCTGTGAAATGTATTAAGTATGCCCGAATAATGTGGCTCTTGTTCATTCGTTGTCTGCATTACTGTGGTGTGACATGATTGCCCAGCCTAATGCATGTGGCCTGCCCGTGATTCCCCTGTGCCTGTCCATCATTACAGGTAACACACAGTAACACTGAAATGGTTGAAGACGTGGTTGCATTACTCTCTGCCCCTACTTAGACGGTGAGCTTCTTGTGGGCAATGCAGTCTGGTCCTATTCATCTTTGTAACTTCAGACCCCGGCATTTAACTCAGTAAATGAATGATTATGTACAGTAGTTAATGGGTTTGTTTATTAACAACATGCTAAGCACTATTCTAGTTACCGTGGTGAAGACAGTGATTTAACAAGATGGAGATAGCATGTGGACCAGGTTGTACAGGGATTTGAAAAAGGGGGATGTCTCAGTAGAAATAGTAAGGCAGGGGAAGGACAAAGATGCTGGTATTCATTGAATGACCTCAGTGTGACAGAAACGTGTGCTGGATCGTCTCCATGTGTAATCTTGACGTCAACTCCCACAGCTTGCTCCAGGTCATACAACCAGTAATGATAACCCCCTGAGTATCAGCTACCATGCTTCTTCAGGGAAGTGGGAGGTGTCAGCTTTAAAAATAAAACAGCCAGTTATCTGACTAGCGGAATGAGTTTTATTCGGGAATAGCAGAGGAGTTGCAATATGGGACAAGGTAACTATGGCGAACCATTGACAAGTCTGGAGAACAAAGGAGAGGAGCTCGTGTTTGTAGCAGGAAGGAGGCAATTGGGGAGGGTTGTTTTGAACAAAAGTTCACTGGAGAAGAACAAGAGTTTGAGGTGTGGTGGTTCCTCAGTGACTATAAGCGGAGGCTAGTGTGTTGTTGCTGGGGCAGGGAGGGATCTTCTTCCTTTTTCTTACAAGCGGGAGATGGAATTCCTATGTGAAAAATGGCTTCCCTTGCAAGATAATTCTTATCTTCCGTCTTTCTGCTGGTGATGCCAGCCTCAGTGAGTAGCACGTGTGTGAGAGCTCCCCCCCGCAGGGCTGCCCAACTCCATTTTTAATGGCATTTCTTTTACTTTCACAGAGGGGTAGCTTTGAACTGAACATAAGACAATAGGTATTTTCTCCACTAGAAGCGAAGAAATGTTGACTCTTCTGAATGGAGAATGTAACATAAGTGAAGGCACAGGGGCTTGGGAAATGATGAGCTTTTCGGTTTGGCCAAAATCTCTGATGTCTCTAAGGGATTCCTGTAATATGGGGCTATCAACATCAAGTAAGTGGGCATGATCAGCAGTCCTCGAGCGCCATTTTGAGAAGTTAGTCCTCCTCCCTCTTCCCCCAGACTTTGGCGAGCCATTGAAGGGAGTTTTACCCAAGTCATTTCCGGCAGGGCTTTGTGTAGTTCTATACATAGTAGTTGAGGAAGAGGAAAGAGCGCTGGAGAAAGAGTAACCTGGAATAGGGGTGTGGCAGTGGCCCTTGAAAGGAGGACAGGGAATTTGAAAAAGACAGGGAATTTGACACCTTCTTTATTTTCTAAATACATTATTAGGCAAGAGTTATTTAAAATTTTAGATTCTCTTTATATATCATCTAGCTATTACTAAATTAAATGCATGGAAGTGACTTCTTTATTTGAAATAAATTTTCTCTCGTATTTGGAAGAAGATAATAACTTGTCATTTTCAAGTCTGTAATTCAATTTCTAAGCTGGGCATTCATTAAAGTCTCTTATCTTTGGTGGAGATATCCAGTGAACTCATCCATTTAAAGCAGAGCTATGAATCCTGAAGTTAAATAAGCAAAACACTAGACCTCCAAAAGTTGAGAAGACACTTGTCTCAGAGTCCACGTACTGTAGGAAAGTCCAAGGACCATTCTCAGCTGTCACCCAGCACTGTTGACTTAGAATTTTGGTAAAATATGGCAGATTGGCAGTAAGAAATAATAGCTGGCAGGGAAAAAATAGTCTTTTTTTCCACCTTCAACCAACAGGTAACACGTCCTCACTAAGTGCCAGGTACTATGCCAGGAACTAGAGATAGGCATATGAACAAATCTAAGTCCCTGCCCTCAAGGAGCTCACATTCTAGTTGTAGAAACAAACAAGTAAACTGTCATAATATGGTGTGGGAACTGTTTGATAGAAGCATGCATGGGATATTCCAGGAGTCTAAACTCATTTTACCTGAGTGGATCGGGAAGATTTCTCCTTCACAAATGGTATTGATTTGACTTGGAAGATGAATAGGAGAGAGAAAAAAGGAATTTATCAGATAGATAAAGTAGGTATGGGGCAGGCAGGAATGTAGGGGAGAGGAGAGAGAGAGGCAGAAGAAGACAGCATGCACTAAAATCCAGAAGCATGAGAATATCTGGGCCACACAGTACTGAGATGTGTTATCCAGGATATGCATGCTGAAACAGACGGTAGGAGGTATGTGTGGGGACCAGGTTTTCAAGGGCCTTAAATGCCATTTTAAAGAATTTGGACTTTTTATCCTTAAGGTAATAGCTTTTAAGTAGAGACTTTGGAGACCATAAAGTTAATGGCTCAGGATAGGACAGCACTGAGGTAAGATATGTTGAATGCTGGGCCCAAGGCAGAACCAGTAGGAAGGGAAAAGAGGGAAAGATTTAAAAATTAAACAAAAAGAGACTGATAATCAGTGAGAAAAAGATGGTGGCTATGTCAGATACCGATATGGGAAAAATTGAATGATGGCCTTTATCCGATATAGGAAAATAAATTCCAATTGGATTATAGGCCTAATATGAAATACAAAATATGAAGTCTCTTTTTTTAAAGATTTTATTTATTTATTTGACAGAGAGAGAGACAGCGAGAGCAGGAGCACAAGCAGGGGGAGTGGGAGAGGGAGAAGCAGGCTTCCCGCCGAGCAGGGAGCCTGATGTGGGACTCGATCCCAGGACCCTGGGATCATGACCTGAGCCGAAGGCAGACGCTTAACGACTGGGCCACCCAGGCGCCCAATATGAAGTTTCTAAAAGGCAGTATTTGGGAGAAGATCTTCATGACTTTAGGATAGGTAGATGTTTCTTTAATAGGACATCAGTATAAGTACAACCATAAAGAAAAAGGTTGATAAATTGGACTATATTAAAACCAGGAAATTCTTTTCCTCAAAAGATGCCAATGAAGAGGGGAAATGGGAGCCACAAAATGAAAAATGCTATTTGCAATACATATAAGAAAGGACCTGTATCCAGAGTATAGAAAGAATTTCTACAAATTAGTAAAAAATAATAATCATAATAATAAAAATTTAAAAAACACAAACAAAAAAACCATTTCCTGCTGTGCTGACAGGAGAATGGCAAAAATTATTTGGATGTTTTTGCAGAAAAGAGGACATGCAAATGAACAATAAAATATGAAGTTTCTCCACCTCATTAGTCATTAGGAAAGTCTAAATTAGAACCAAAATAGGAGACCACTACACACCCACCATGTTGGCTAGAATTAAGAAGATTGATAATACTAAGTGTTACCGGGATATGAAGCCCCTGAGGGGCTGAAGCACTGCCACAGGGGTAGGAGTTGGTGCACCACCCTGGAGAGAGGTCGGCAGTATCTCCATATGCTCTGAGTCAGCAGTCCCACTTAGGCATCTACCCAACAGCAGTGTGCACCCCCACCCCCAAAAAAGCATGCCTGAGAATACACAGCACACCTTTATTTGTAAAAGCCAAAGACTGAAAACACCACCCAAACGCCCATCCGTAGGAGAATGAATAAATAAATGGTTGATATATTCATGCAGTGGCATCTCGCTCGGTGATAAAACTGTACAGAAATTGCTGCACACAGCAACGTGGTTGAATCTCACAAATATGGATGACAGAAGCTGGCACAAAGAAAACATCTGAATGGTTTAAAAATTAAAAATCAGGCAAATCCTATGGTCTAGACACCTAGTAGTTTTCTTTGGTCGGTGTGGTGTCTGGAAAAGGGCATGAAGGGGTGTATTTCTTCATCTGGGTAGGTGTGTTTACTTTGTGAGATTTCACTAACATGTATGTTTATTTTTTATTTATTTATTATTATTTTTTAAAGATTTTATTTATTTATTTGAGAGAGAGAGAATGAGAGAGAGCACATGACAGGGGAAGGGTCAGAGGGAGAAGCAGACTCCCTGCTGAGCAGGGAGCCCGATGCGGAACTCGATCCAGGGACAGGATCATGACCCGAGCCGAAGGCAGTCGCTTAACCAACTGAGCCACCCAGGCGCCCTAACGTGTATGTTTAAAATTTGTGGCCTTTTAAGGCATGCTATACTTCACTGATAAAGTTTATTAAAAACGTCAAAGGGAATAGAAGTTATGAAGCGTTAGCCTCATGTAGCCCTGCACCAGCCGCTGGGAATGCAGGCAGGAGAATGACCTGGTCTGGCCATCAGGAGTGGAAGGGGGTGAGGTGAGTGGTTTAATATGTAATAGGCCATCAGAAGCAATTGGATAGGCATGAACTCAGGATGCATCGGCACACAGAGGAACAACTTACAACTCAACACACTTGCTGGCCTATATTAGGTGCTTAATAAAGTTAGTTCCTCCTTCCTCCTTGGCATACTGATAAGTCATCGAGAAAGGCAGAAATAATGTTCAGAGTCCTCTTTTTCAGTGCACAGTACATGTTGGGGATAAAGGTGGTAACATTTTTCTGTTTTGGTGTCTAAACAGTGAGCTTCCCTTAGCAATGTGTTAAGTAGAATTCCAACCTCCTCGGCTGAAATGAGATCATCAGTTAATGCTCTCTCCACGTCATATTACAGGGACCTTCTCTTATATATAAAGACAAGGACTCTAAGCCCCTTCTGTCTCCACCTTGGACCATGCGCGCTATGGACTGAGTGTTTGTGGGCCCTGCCCAAATTCATATGTTGAAATTCTAAGCACAAATGTGATGGTATTAGGAAGTGTGGGGCCTTTGAGAGAAAATTCAGTCCTGAGGATGGAGCCCTTGTGAATGGGGTTGGTGCCTTTCTAAGAAGAGATGGGAGAGCTTGGTGTTTCTCTCTCTGCTGTGAGGACACAGCCAAAAGACAGCCATCTGTAAAGAAAGAAGAAGGCCGACAGCTGAACCTGCCCCTGCTGGCACCCTGGTCTCAGCTAGACGTCCAGCCACCAGAATTGTGAGAGAGAAATGTGTCTTGTTTCAGCCAGCAGTTTATGCCGTTCTGGGTTAGCAGCCGGAACGGACTTCCACACAGCCCCACGGAAAGACGACAGAATGTAAAATGAGGGAATGCCTGCTGGCCCACCAGAATGTAGGCTGTAGGTTGACAAGCAGAAGGCAGGATGTGGGGAGGACATGGATGATGAGAAGAGCGGGCTCACTTTGGGGGACGGTACCCAGGGGGCCACTGCGAGATTGGAAGGCCCTGGCCAGGTGGCATCTGCTTCACATCCTCTCACAGGTTGCTGCCTCTGGGCCACACGGAACGGGGCCTCCGAGTCCCTGCTCCAGTGTGCTCAGGAGGAAAGGGCCCTGAGCTGGCCACAGTCTGGGCTTGCCTGCGGGTGCTTTGAGGTGGCAGACCGGGAGTTACTTTTTAAATCATTGAAAAATTCTTCCCTTTGAAATACGGAGTTTCGGAAGAGAGCAGAGAGTGAACAGTAATGTGGGTATAGAGCATAGACCTAATAGAAATGTGTACCTGTGTGTACCAAAACCACCTGCACCATTCCAGCAGCCTAATGTTTGGGGAAAAGCACGATCCCTGGAGCCAGACTGAGTTACAGTCCACACCCTCACCTGCTACTCCCTGTGTGATTGCAGGTCAGTTACTTAACCTGGTAGGTCTCAGTTTTCATAAGATGGGCATCATAGCCGCGGTTGTGAGGATGAAATCAATGAATTTCCGTGAAGCGCTTGCAACAGTGCCTGGCACAGGTAGATATGACACACATATCAGCTGTGATGGTGTAAAGTGACGTAAAGAAGCGCTAAGGCTTTTGAGAATAGCTGGGGCCGACCTGGAGCGCAGGTGTGCTCAAGCCATCAGGGTGAAGAGGGAGGAGGGCTGCAGTGGAGAACCCTTGTGCCCCCGAACCCCGCACCCTGGGCGTCCTTAGCTCTTCCTGCCAGAGGCTTGTTTGTGCTTCTGTTGCAGACATTGTCAGTCTGCTGTGTTCAAGCATCCGTGGCTCCCGTGAGTTTGTAAGCTCTTTGAGGACAGTGATTGTGTTTCTGCAAGCATTGTTTCCCCTACAATGCCGAGTGTGGCACTGGACGTAGAGTAGTGCTAGATGAATGTTGCTCACATTGAATCCTACCAGGCGCGGTGGGTAGAGAACATCACTCAGGGCCTAACACATACCAGCTCTGTGCTTTCAAACCAAGGGGATATTTTTACACTTCTACTTTGAAGTCATCACTTCCCCTTTTACAGATGAGGTATCAGAGAAGCAAGGAGCTCAGCTCATTTGCCTGCGATCACACAGTGAGTCCCTGGGGTGCCTGGAAGTGTCTCCCTTTCTAGCTGTCACCCGTTACCCCCATGGAGCCTGGAACGGGCACAGAGAAAGGAGAGCCATGCTTGGCCAGGGCTGTGCTCCCAAGAAGCTGGCTTCAGGAGCAGGTGCATAGGTGGAACGGGAGGGCTGAGTCTTGATCTCTGCTGAAGCAGAGATGTTGTTTCAACTGCAGTTTTTGAAAAATGCCAGTGTATTCCTCGTGGGATTTCCCGTAATTCGTTTTTGCTCTCATCTTCCACACTATTTATTTACCTAAGCTTTTGTTCGCTTTGAAACTATTTCAGCCACATGTCATTCATTGTGTTAAAACCCTAGGCCCTTCATCCTGCTCAGATTTTTTTTTTTTTCTCCCTCTCCAGCTGCTCTGCATATCACTTTTAATTCTCTGCCACTCTGGCCTGGCTCTGGCCTGACTCCTATCCGGTGCTGAGGGTCGCCTTACACTCCCGCCCCCACTCTCCCGGGAATGGGGCTGGAGGTGTTGAATCAGGATCCAGCTTCAGGATCTCTTTTTCTTTTTTGTCTCCTTGTTGTCTGAAGCTTGGGGCAGGGGTAGATTAATCAGTCTAGGGGTGGTGGAGCCCAGTGACCCTCCCTGGGGGAAATCCTCGCCCCATAGAAACTTGGCCTGGTTTGGGCTCGCAGAGTGAATTCCAGGCTTTGAAGAATCTGTCAATGTTCAACTAACCCCACAAAACCTCTGGAAGTTTTTGATGGAACCGAAACTCCTACCAAGGGAGGAGGTTCTGAGCTTGGCATCAGAGGTTGGGGAGTGTTCGCCTGCCAAATGAGGTCTTTTTCTCTGAGATTTCAGGCCTTACCCTATAGTCCAAGTGTCCTATAGGCTGTCTGAGCAAGTCCTGTGTCCCTCCTGGTATTTTCCTGCAGCATCACGCTGGTCTGCTCTATGTCTCTGAGGGGATTATCAGGGCTGCTGGTTCCTCTCTTCACCTTAAAGGAGCCATCGGAGAATTTTATAAATGAGACCCTTTGTCCAGGGGCAAGAAGGTTGCTGAAGGAAATGTACTGTTGCTTTCTCCAGGAAGAAATGGGACACTAACATTTATGTGGCAGTTCCTATATCCCAGGCACAAAGCCACTCGCCCTCTACATAGGGTGACCAACCATTCCAGCTTGCTCGGGACTGTGGGGAGGTGTCCTGGGACCCTGGACATACAGTGCTAAAGCCAGGAAGAGTAACTCCATAAAGCACACGCCATTCTTCCCACCTTACAGCTGAGGAAACTGAGTCTCGAAGTTAGCTGAGATAAGTTAGCTTGTCGAAGGTTGCTGAGCACACTTGTGAACTCAGAATCAAATGTAGATCCATCTGATTCAGACCCAGAGCTTTACACCAACCAAGGTCTTCAGAATACAAGACTCTTGTCACCTCAGACAGTGTGGCCCAGCGACCTTTCTGTCTCGTGTTTTTGTTTTGTCTCAAGGTCTACCGGAAACTCCTTTCCCTCCCTCTCTCCTCCCCACGCCGACTGACATGACTCCTGCCTCACCTCCTTCAGTGGGTCTTCCCTGACTGCCCGAGCTAGGTCAGGGGCCAGGGCTCCATACTTCCATCAGACTTACTCAGGTCTGAGTCACAAATTGTTCCATACTGTCTTCTCAGTGTTTGCCTATATATCTCTCCCCACCTACTAGGCTGGGACCATGTAGAATAAAAGGAAACATCTTCCATCTGTAGATCTCTAACCCCTAACACAGTGCCTGGCTCATAATTGGGAGTCAGCGTATAGCTGCTGAATTAGTTTGTAAGATATCAGAAGGAAGCTGTGTGATTTAGAATCAGTTTCAGATCTATTTAAGGATTTATTTCATAAGGTACATTTCTTGTACTTGTGCCAGTCCTCTTTCTTTTGATTTCTTTATTTTAGAAAGAAAGTAATTTTCGTGTGTTAACTTGGCCATTTGCGTTGGATTTCAGCCTGACCCTTTACCCTGTCTAATGCCTACAAGTGAAAAATTGTCTTTTATGAGGTCATAGATGAGAATGTCCAAGTAGTCTGGAGGCTGTATTGAGGTTAAGAAGAAAGGAATTTCTGAAACCAAGTTTTTGCTTTGTCTTTCCTGTGGATTTCGCTAGCATTCTCTAAGGCTCAGATTTCCAAGCTATTACATATTAGTCTACCTTCGAGATTTGATCTTTCTGGCTAGAAGGGAGGGACAGAGGAGTGAGACCCAGTTCTCTGAAGGTTGGTTCTTTGTTCTTTGGCCCTCCCAGGGCTCTTGTATTTCTGATTGGTGCCAGTCATGGAAGAGTGTAGCATTTAGAAAGAAGTGAGAAATGCCACTGCCAAGTTGAATTGCAGTATGAGGAGTGCTACATGTTGTTGTGGCTTTTAGAGATAAAGACAGCTTTTGGTTTATTCTCAACAATGTTTAAAATGTTAGCCTGGATTGTTGCTGCTATCCTGGTACCTCATCTTCCTTATTCCCCGGGGCCCTGCATTATCCTGTCACCGGTTGTGTACTCAAGGACAGAAAAAAAAAAAGAAAAAAACAATGTTCCACTCAATCCAAGTAAACCCAAATAACTCAGGCAGAGCACGCACCATGCCGAACTTGAGTGTCTGCTCTCTCCTGCCAAGCCGTGCTATTAACACCCCAGACCGAGAGTTGTCAGTAGTCACAACAATAGCAAAAATATATTGAGTAAACTATGTTCCAGGCCCTGTTCTTCTCACTTCATCTGCACAGTAGCCTTATGAGTTACACATTATCATCATTCCAATTTTATCAATGAGGAAACTGAGGCACAGGAAGGGGAGGTGATCTTTAAATCAGGTAGTCCAATTCTAGAGTTCTTGTTCTTAACCGTTACACCCTAACTAGTTCAAATATCCAGTGAAGGGGCGCCTGGGTGGCTCAGATGGTTGGGCATCTGCCTTCAGCTCAGGTCATGATCTCAGGGTCCTGGGATCGAGTCCCGCATCGGGCTCCTTGCTCAGCGGGGAGCCTGCCTCTCCCTCTGTCTGCTGCTCCCCTGCTTGTACTCTCTCTCTCTCTCTCTCTGGCAAATAAATAAATAAATAAAATCTTAAAAACAAAAACAAATATCCAGTGAAAGTCTGTCCACATCTCATTTAGACGGAGACCTTCGCTGTTCTCCTTCTGGCTCTGTGGAGGGTGCGGTGTGGGGATGGGGGATGGTGGCCATGTCAAGGTGTGTGGAATTTCTTTGTAGACTTACCATGTAGGGGTTTTTGTTGTTGTTGTTGTTTTTAAAGATAAGTCTACTTCAGGATTTAGACTGGGTGAATTCTAAACCGCATTTAAAAGCCAAAGTGGTATTTCATCAAACACTAGGCTCACAGAAATCTTTTCAGCTGTTTCACTCCCCTTCTTGTGTTGGGCTTGAGATGAACCCTGTGGGCTTGCTGTGGTGGCATTATAACAATAAATCCTGAAAGGGATCTGAGTTCAGCTATGCTGAGTGTAAATCCTTAGCATTCTTGCACACAGTTGAAAAGAAAGGAACCATTTCTGTAGGCTCTTTAGGATTTAGAGTTCAGTAGACCTGCTTGTGACACCCTCTTCCCCCACTCTCCTTCTGAGGGACCTTGGACAAGTTACTTGAAACTTTGCTCTCATTTCCCCTGTTAGTAAAACAGTGTGGTAATAACTACCTCTCTGGATTGTTAGAAGAGTTAATACAGTAGTTTTGCAAAGTGTCAGGCACAAAGCCATCTCGCCATCTTGCAGTAAGCATAAGGATCCTAGGACCTTGCCTCTACCAGTGATTTAACTCTTCTAAACAAGATGTGTTGTGAGGCTCCAGTGATAATTTTACTATTACCCATGAATTGTCACTCAAACCTCTTCAGCAGTTTTCACCGTTAGTCATATTAAGATACATAGCATTTTTCCATGATTACATCTGCCACTTTTTTCTAGAAAATGCTTTGGGCTTTACTAATACCTGCCTTCCACCGCATCCATCCATTCATGTATTAAACAACAACAGTAGGGCACCTGGGTGGCTCAGTCGGTTAAGTGTCTGCCTTCGGCTCAGGTCATGATCCCAGGTTCCTGGGATCGAGTCCCTGTGTTGGGCTCCATGCTCAGCAGGGAGCCTGCTTCTCCCTCTCCCTCTCCTGCTCCCCCTGCTTGTGCTCTCTCTCTCTCTTTCTCTCTGACAAATAAATAAAATATTTTTAAAAAAGCTTAAAACAACAACAATAACACCAGCAGCAAAATTTAGTGAGCCGCTGCCCTGGCCTCAGTCTGCTCATCGTCTAGTAGAGGGAGACAGCTGTGCACACAGAGAAATCACAGATACACTGATAGACTCTGGACAGTGTCAGGGAGTGGGGTGTAAGGAGAGAGGTTCTGTTGGTTCTCCTTGGCCGGAGTACCTAGAGGGATGGGGAAAGATGTGGTCAGGGAAGACTTCTGATGAAAGAGTTGAGTCTTCAAAACATAGTCTGTGTTTGTCAGGGTGATTGTCAGGGAGGGAGTCTATTGTAGAAAGAATATTCTAAGCAGAAGGAACAGCATGAGCAAATGATCAGTGGTATGGATGAGCAAGACACAGTCAGGACTAAGTAGAAAGACTGTACAATTGTGCCAAGCACTTCCATAGGTCCTCGATTTAAGGATTCTCATTTATTGAGTACTGTTATGTTCCATATGCATCTCAATTCCCACAGCAATCTTGTTAGGTAGGTGTTGTTATTCCAGAATCTTCAGATACCGAAATTGAGGTTCTTAGAGATCAAGGCATTTGCCCAAGGGCATGTAAGTGAGAGTCAAGTCTCTCAGTCTGAGGACAACAATAACTACAGTAATAAAAACAATAAGCGGTTCATATAGTGTGGGGCATGCTCTGACCTGCACTGTATGTATCCACTGGTCACATGTGGCTATTTAAATGAAGTTGAACAAGATAGAAGCGTCAGTCCCTCACTTGCATGGTCCACATTTCAGATGCTCAGTTGCTAGGTGGGCCTGGTGACTACTATATCGGACTGTGCAGATCTAGAACATTGCCGTCATCTCAGAGCATTCTCTCTACTGGACAACACTTTACATATATTCACACATCTAGTCCTTGTAACAGTCCTAGAGGAAGATACCATTATTCAAATTGTACAGATGTGGATATTGAAACATAAAGATAAGAAACGTGAGTAAGGTCCCACGACGAATGAGTCCATGTCTTTAAGCGCAGCACTATAATGTCAACCCCATGTGTTCTAGTCTGTATAGCATGAAAGAGTATTAGAAGAGTAGAGTTCAGTGTTTTCTTGTATATAGACTAGCGTTTTGTCCTCTGTAGAGTAAATGTCTTCGATACGATTCTTACCCTTCCAAGAGCTGACTGTTGTTGGTGCAGGCCTTATAAACGTGAGGCTGGTGGTCTCCAAAGAGCCTCCTCCCCAGAGACCCTATCAACCTCTTAGTAGAACAACTCATTGGATAGAATTATCAATCTATTCATCCCCCCAAATGGCCAAATCTGTATCTAAAGATGATATAGTCTTAGGTAGTGTTCAAAACCCTCGTTCTTTTTCTCTTCAGAAAAGGTGTCTGAGGCTGTTATTTCAAGAGAATTTTTTTCAGGATGCCAACACATCTGTAGCAGCCCTTTTTATTTTCAAACACAGGGAAAAACAAAAACAAAACAAAACTATAGGCCGGGAGGCTGAAAATCCTAGTTTGAGCCCTACCTCTCCCTCTAAGTAGCTAAATAAACTTGACTGAGTTACTTCACATTTCTGAAACTCAGTTTCTTCCACTCCGACCTGGAGAGAAAATAACACATTTCTCAGGATTTTCTAAAAGCTAAATGAAGGGTACAGTGTTTGAGGATGCTTTGCAAGTTATAAAGTACTTTATATAGCTATAAAGTATGAGATAATTATAACACAAATCCTAGAACTTGAGATGATTTTTTTCCATATAATCCTTTAAAGTTTACAAAGCAGTGTGGCTTGATAAATTATAGGATGACTTACTCTTAATCATAACATTTGCAAAGTTTCTATTTTCTTTTACATAAATGTAGTAGATATTGAAAAAAAGGATGGAAGGAAAAATGGATGGTTGGTAGATAGGGGAGAGGGAAGGAGACAACACATAAGGGTAAATGGGAGAGTTGTACATGAAGTTTTAATTTTTTCTTTTTAATTTTGTTTTAAAACCTATTCCTTGGTACGAACTGTGTTCTGTGTATGTGGAGGGGTAGGAATCATTAAATAAGAGGGCTTGCATTGATTGATTGACTCCGTAAGCTTATTTTCCTGATTTTTTTTTCATTCAACAAAAATTTATTGAGCGACTACCATCAGCTGAGCATTGTGCAAGTTTCAGGAAAAATAAGATTGAATGTCTCACTTTTTTTTTTTTGGTACTTATTTCTTCAGCTGTTAATTTTGCCCTTTAAGCTTTCTGCAGAATGCCGAATAAACTGACACTTTACCAGCCCTATGAAGGGCCCCAGCAGTCTGGAGGGCTGTGCTTGACAAAATCTCGTCTTGTGAATTGTTTCCTGATGTGCACGTGCAGCCTGTGAGTCCTCTCTGGATTGTGCAGTGTATTCATTCAGAAAGGAGAAAGCTCCTCCTGCCCCTTGGTGCTTTGGGCCTCTTTTCTCAGGGAAGGCCCCTCCAAGCTCTGTGTGGCCAAAGGAAAAACGAGATACATCAGCTCTCCGCTCACAGTGGGCGTCAGCTGTGGACTGCTATGGATTGGGGTGGACATGAAGCGGGGCTAGAGAGCCTCTCCTGAGGGGAATCTGGACACGCCCTGCCTCTCGCCCGTGTTAGATGAGCCTGACCTGAGGTGACTGACATCTCAGAGCTCGAGAATGTAGGACTTAGGGAGGCGTTTTTCTGCCTTCCTGTTTCTAGGAAAGCAGACACTTTACTTGGTGTTTTGAAGAAACACCAACACACAATATTTGAAGCACAATACACAAGTCTACTGTGTACTGAGAGTATCTGAGAAGGGATCTCCATTTGTGACCCATGTCTTCACAGACACTGTGGATGTGGAGGAGCGGTCCAAACTTTGATGTAGTATGGCAGAATTGGGGCTAAAACTCAGATTTTCTGACTCTGAACCCATGGCTCTTACCAAGGTTCTGTGGTGTGCTGATACTTAAATATGTATTCCCCTTACATAAGACAATATAACATCAAAAACTGAAGGAGTGTAGAAGGAGCATGGGCTTTGGAATCGGACAGGACAAGGTCCAGTCCTGACACTCCTTCTTCTATCTGCATCATGTTCCTTGGGCATGTCACTTGAACACTCTGATCCTTTCCTTCTGCATCTGTTAAGGAGGGGGAAGAATATGGACGTTGTGGAAATTAAATGAGATAATATTTAAAGAGCTTAGCACAGTACTCAGCCTGTCTTAGATGTCTGGTACGGTTGCTAGAAAGGAAGAAAGAATACAACTGTCTCTTGAGAAATAATTCAGTTGATGTTGATGCTGATGATGGTGCTAGTGGTGAGGGTCATTCTGGTAGTGGTGATGGAGATATAGCTACCATTAATCAAACTTTTATTTTTGAAATCTCAGTATCCAAGCAACCCTATGATACTGCTGTTGTCTTCGTTTTATAGCTGGTCTTCCTGTCTCCAAATTCCACTCTTCTCCCATTACAATGCCCTACTCCTCAGATTCCAAGCCTAGATATATCAACAATGAGTCTACTGGAGAAGAAACAAGGAAACGCTAAAGACTTATTTTTTTCTCACTTTCCCATTTGAAACCCTGTGAGATAGGCTTTGCCTGTGCTTTATATATGTGGGGTCTGTAAATATGGGTCATCATCAGAAATTCCCTGAACCTATTTATAACACTGTGGGCCAGCAGTGGCTGAACCCTCTTCTGTCAGGGATCTCAGGATCAGTATCTTTAAGACCCCAGTATTTTGAGATCTACAGCGAAGTAAATATCAGCCACATGGTTATTGGGTTTTTACCTTGGAGAACAACCTAAGAACCAACAGTTTGAAATCAGGCTACCTGGATATGAATCCAAGCCCTGCTTCTTGTGAGCTGTGTGAATGTGGTTAAGTTACCCCTCATTTGTAAGCTTCAGTTTCCTCTTCTCTGAAATGAGGATGATAACAGTATCAGTCACATTCAGTGGTTGTAAGAATAAAATGAGACAGGTATGGAGAGAGCATGTGCAAAACCAACTCAGTTAATACTAGCTCATGTCTAGGGTTTCTTCCTATGAAAGCCTTTGTGCCCTGGATGGGGAGCTGTATCACTCAGGGCCCGCTTAGAAAAATCTAAACTGCCCTAAGTATTTAAAAAACAGGGAATTTAGTACAGAAAATTGGTGACCCAAATAATGAAGGCGCCAAGACGGGATATATCCCTGTGAAGCAAGCCAGCGATCAGCAAAATGGAAGCTGTTTCTACCCCTAGGCAGGAGAGACAAAGGAAGGAGGGGGTTACCAGAGTCCAAGGGTGTCAGGAGATGTCAGAGCCATGCAGCCCTGTCAGCAGAGCTGAAGTCAAACAGGAGAAGGAGACACACTCTGCTTCTCTACTTTCTGCAGCCTTCACATCTCCTGGCTGATGTTGAACTGCAGTCTGCAGGAACCCACAGTACTGAGCAGAGCAGGGGACTTGATAAAAGCCAATAGGCCCAGGACTCTTACAGGCTCAGTCTCAGACCTCAATCACTCAGTTGCTGGGACCTCACTGCGGTGATAATCACCATAGAAAGTTTGAAAGAGTCTTCCCCCCGCTGCTGAACAATGGCCTAGGTTTTCAAGTTGCTGTGCTTAGGGAGGTAGAATTTGGAAAAAGCCTTGGAAAAACCTAGAAAGTTGTTGGAATGTAAGAGCCTCTCCTTGGCCCTCGAGATCCTGATTTCTGGAAAGGCCTGCTTGCTGAGCAGCCAATGCTGTCAATATCTGGGGATTTATGTTCTGAGGAGGCACTCCTACCCTGCCTTTCCCCTGGCCAATTCCTGCAGAACACAGCATTGACCCACCTCCTGGGGAAACCTCCCTGAACCCCTACCGATTGAGCTCAGCTGCTCCTGTGGTCCCCATGCTTCCATCCTATCCTGACCCCCCTCAGAGAAGTGCTCCTTTAGGGTTCTCTTTCCCTCCTACCAGACTGGGAGCACCCCAAGGACAGGGAGTCATCTTCCTTATCCTTGCATCCCCCTGCATTGGTACTTTTGCCTCCTGCTCTGCACTAGCATCTGTGTAGGGGCTGGGCTTCTAAGCATGTGGATAAGAAAGTGTCAGCTTCCAGAAGCTTTTATTATAGAAGAAGAGGCAGGCAGTGTAGGGTTTTTAAAACCACCAGTGTCTAATACCTATTCTTCTGAAGCTGTTTCAAAAAATAGAAAGGGTAGGAAAACTTCTAAATTCGTTCCATGAGGCCAGCATTAACTTGATCCCACAATGAGACAAAGATCCCACCAAGAAGGAGAATTATAGATCAATATCCCTGAAGAACATAGATGCCAAAATTCTCACCAAGATACTAGCCAATAGGATCCAACAGTGCATTAAAAGGATTCTTCACCACAACCAAATGGGATTTATTCCTGGACTTCAAGGGTGGTTCAACATTCACAGATCAATCAACGTGATACATCACATTAATAAAAGAAAGGCCAAGAACCATATGATCCTCTCAACTGATGTAGAAAAAGCATTTGACAAAATACAGCATCCTTTCTTGATTGAAACTCTCTACGATGTAGGGATAGAGGGAACATACTTCAATATCATAAAATCCATCTATGAAAAGCCCACAGCGAGTATCATTCTCAATGGGGAAAAACTGAGAGCTTTCCCCTAAGGTCAGGAACACAACAGGGATGCCCACTCTCACCACTGCTGTTCAACATAGTACTAGAAGTCCTAGCCTGAGCAATCAGACAACAAAAAGAAATAAAGGCATTCAAATTGGCAAAGAAGAAGTCAAACTCTTACTCTTTGCAGATGACATGATACTCTGTGTGGAAAACCCAAAAGACTCCACCCCCAAATTGCTAGAACTCATACAAGAATTCAGTAATGAGACAGGATATAAAATCAATGCAAAGAAATTAGTAGCATATCTATACACTAACAATGAGACAGAAGAAAGAGAAATTAAGGAATCAATCCCATTGTATCAAAAGCCATTAAGATACCTAGGAATAAACCTAACCAAAGAGGCAAAGGATCTGTACTCTAAAAACTATAGAACACTGGGCGCCTGGGTGGCTCAGTTGGTTAAAAACTATAGAACACTTATGAAAGAAATCATGGAAGACACAAAGAAATGGAAAAACATTCCATGCTTGTGAATTGGAAGAATAAATATTATTAAAATGTCTATGCTACCCAGAGCAATGTACACATTCAGTGCAATCCCTATCAAAATATCATCGACACTTTTCACAGAGCTGGAACAAATAATCTTAAAATTTGTATGGAATCAGAAAAGACCCCGAATAGCCAGAGGAATGTTGAAAAAGAAAACCAAAGCTGGTGGCATCACAATGCAAGACTTCAAGCTCTGTTACAAAGCTATAATCATCAAGACAGTATGGTATTGGCACAAAAACAGACACATAGATCAATGGAACAGAATAGAGAACCCAGAAATGGACCCTCAACTCTATGATCAACCAGTCTTCGACAAAGCAGGAAAGAACATCCAATGGACAGTCTCTTCAATAAATGGTGCATCCAATAAAATTGGACAACCACATCTAGATGAATGAAATTTGACCATCTTCTTACACCATACACAAAGATAAACTCACAATGGATGAAAGACCTATTGAGACAGGAATCCATAAAAATCCTAGAGGAGAACACAGGCAGCAACCTCTCTGACCTCGGCCGCAGCAACTTCTTGATAGACACGTCTCCAAAGGCAAGGGAAACAAAAGCAAAAATAAACTACTGGGACTTCACCAAGATAAAAAACCTTCTGCACAGCAAAGGAAACAGTCAAAAAAACTAAAAGGCAACCTATAGAATGGGAGAAGATATTTGCAAATGACATATCAGATAAAGGGCTAGTATCCATGATCTAAAGAACTTAATCAAACTCAACACCCAAAAAACAAGTAATCCATCAAGAAATGGGCAGAAGACATGAACAGACATTTCTCCATAGGAGACATCCAGATGGCCAACAGACACATGAAAAAATGCTCAACACCACTCGGCATCAGGGAAATACAGATCAAAACCACAATGAGATACCACCTCACACCAGTCAGAATGGCTAAAATGAACAAGACATGAAACAACAGATGTTGGCGAGGATGTGGAAAAAGGGGAACCCTCTTACACTGCTGTTGGGAATGCAAGCTGGTATAGCCACTCTGGAAAACAGTATGGAGGTTCCTCAAGAAGTTGAAAATAGAGCTACCCTACAACCAGGCAATTGCACTATTAAGTATTTACCCCAAAGATACAAATGTAGTGATCTGAAGGGGCACCTGCACCCCAATGTACATAGCAGCAAGGTCTATAATAGCCAAACTATGGAAAGAGCCCAGATGTCCATTGACAGATGACTGGATAAAGAAGATGTGGTACATACACACACACAGTGGAATATTACTCAGCCATCAGAAAGGATGAAATCTTAACCATTTACATTGACATGGATGGAACTGGAAGGTATTATGCTGAGCAAAATAAGTAAATCAAATTATCATATGGTTTCACTCATGCAATATAAGAAACAGCACAAAGGATCATAAGAGAAGGAAGGGAAAATTGGGAAGTCATCAGAGAGGGAGAAAAACCATGAGAGACTCTTAACTATAGGAAACAAACTGAGGGTTGCTGGAGGGGAGGTCGGGGGGAGTGGGGTACCTGGGTGATGGGCATTAAGGAGGGCACATGATGTGAAGAGCACTGGGTGTTATATGCAACTGAAGAATTATTGAACTCTGCATTGAGACTAATGATGTGCTATTATGTTGGCTACTTGTATTTAAATTAAAAAAACAAAACAAAACACTATCTTGTGTGCTAGGGAAGTTCAGGGGTGTGTTTGAATACTGAACAGGGAGACTCCCATCTTTCCTGGAGGACCAGGGAAGCCGCATGAGAAAATAACATTGGAGTGAGGAATAGATAGGAGGTAACCTGGCAAAGAGGTTGGGGAATGGCATTTCAGATAGAGGCAAGAACAAGTGCAAAGGTCTTGAAGTGGGAAAGAGAGTGGGGAGTGGGGGCGAGGCTGGTGCTGTGTGGAGATGGGGAGGTCCACCGGAGCCCCATCTCCACCCTGCCCCCGCATGCTGCCCCCCGGCCTGTGTTGTAGTGAGGGATGTTGGCATGTTTGCCGCTCCCACTTCACGACACCTGCTGTATAGTTTTGTGCATAGAAGATGCTTGTTGGACATTTGAATAAATGATGGACCATTCTAGGATCTAAATAGTCCTTTTAGCTCTGTCATCACATTTATAACTTCATTTATCCAGCAAGTATCAACAAATACAGTCTGTGCAGAAGAAGCCCGAGCTTATACCATTTACGGGAAAGTCTCCATTATCGCACATTCTTTGAACAGAAACTCACTGTCAGTCACCCTGTCCTTTACACCAAGGGTTCTGTGATAAGTAGTAGTAAGAATGGGGACCTAGAGATGCCAAAAAGATTCAGTCATCACACAGCTCAGTTGCCTTCTTTGGGATTGAAATGGGATGTGTTAAGCCAGATCCCATTCAGCTCTGCCCTTAACTAGCAGTGTGACCTTGGTTGGGTCACTCAACCTCTGTGTGCCTCGGTTTCTCCACCGAGGGGTGTGGCACTAACAGTAGGGACTTGACAGGGTTAATAGAAAGGGAGGTTGTGCACGTAAATACTCAGCACAGTGCGTGGTATTTTCTGAGCGCAGAATCACGGATGGCCGATGCTTTTATTACTCTGGCTACAGTTACTGTGATTCCTACAATGGTTAGATGCTGTACGCTGACCAGATTAAGCAAGGACAGCACGAGTTACCTAGTTTCCCCATGGCAGGCAGGTATGTTCTCTTGCTTTCCATCTGAGACTGGCCTGCACAGGAACGCTCTCTCAGTGTTTGGCTGTATAAAGGAGTGTCCTATGCTTGTTCTTAGCTTTCTTTTCTCATTCTTTATTTTAGCATTTTTTTAAGAGGGTTTTGTTTTGTTTTGCTTTCTCACAGGAGTGATTGGAGCAGATGTGAGAGGGTACGGCCTCGCCTGTGAGGGACAGCCAATGACGTCACGGCTGGCTGTCATCTGTGGAACGTCTTCTTGTCACATGGGGGTGAGTCTGCTGGGCAGGGGGCAGGGCCACCACCCCTTGGTGGGGGGAGGGGAAGCCTAAGAGGAGATGTGACTTGCTGGCCCCTTTGCCTGTCAGTTCCTTCCTTCCTGCTGCCCGCCTGCTGTCTAGCCAGAAGCCCAGCCCGTCTCCCAAAAGCTGTGCTTAGACTTGCTGGATCTTTCTTTTTCCAGGGGCCAGATTCTTAAAAAGTGTGCAAAGGTCTGAGACTGTCTTTGACATCACCCTGGTCAGAGAGCCCAGGCGTGAGGGGTGAAATTGGATCCAAGGGTGGCAACGCCTTGCTCCCAGGCGGATCTGTCCCTAATGGGTTGCTGAGTCTTCTGTGCAAAGGGGTGTCTGTTTTCCTTGGCCACTGAGCTCTCTCCAGATCAATATAAATCTATCTCCCTGGGAGCGCCCTGATGATCTATAGAATCAGGCTGCATATCATGACTTCAAAAGAACACTGATAAGCAATTTTCACTGTTAATTTTTCTCCATGAATTAGTGGAAAGGCGTTCTCCAAGATTGCAGTTAAAATTTAGTGCCTGCCCTAAAATTTATATCCCCTTTAAATGCATGAGTCTGAAAGCATTCCATTTCGATAAGTACCCATTTCTACCATATTTTTATTTAAAAGTCATTACTCTGTTAAACTTAGATGGACGACTCCTTGGATTTTTCCCAGATGAGTAAAATAGAGGGAGAGAGGGAGAGAAGGAGGGGGAAGGTGGGCAAGGATTAGCGTGGACACAGTCCAGGGCAGAATCTCTGCAGCCATGGAGGGAATCATGTGCCGTGTCAAACTGTGTTAAGTAACAGTAGGGACCAGTGAGCCTTTTTTACCATTAAATATTTTGGTTAAGTAAATAGTGATACATTTACTTACTTACTTATCCCCTCTTCTTGTGTCCGGAGCTGTGCTAAACCTTGGGGACATAAGGGTGACAGAAGTCCTGCCACTGATGAGACGCAATTATAGCTGGCATTAACAGTACAAGGCCCCAGGATATCCATTCAGACTGAACCTGTGATCCTGAGCATCTACCATGTGCCAAACACTGCATAGCTTCCCATTTCATGGAGATGGTAGAGCCAGCCCCATTGGTTTCCAATTTTACTTCTTCTGCTTACTAAGTATGGGCCCCCTGGTGAGGTATTTATCCCCTCTGGGCCTCAGATTCCTCATCTGCAAAATGTGGAGAGTTCTAGTACACGGCTCCTAGTGTTCTGAGCATGAAATGAGACTGCAATGTGCTTCACATGAAGTAAGCACACCACAGTGGTTAGCTCTTGATGAGTTGTGCTGGTGCTGTCGGGCAGAAAGGAGACCGCGACTAACTCTGCCTGGGAAGGGTTTTGGGTTAGGGACACATTTTCTGGAGGGGACGTTTATGTTAGATTCCAAGGTCATAGATTCCCTTGATCCTCCCCTTCCCCCCATCAAAAACAAACAAACAAACAAAAAGTTTTCTTTTTTTTTTTAAGATTTTATTTATTTGTGTGTGTGTGAGAGAGAGAGAGAGAGAGCACGAGCAAAGGGAGAGGCAGAGGCACAGGGAGAAGCAGGCTCCCCGCTGAGCAGGGAGCCCCATACGGTACTCTATCCCAGGTACCTGGTATCATGACCCGAGCCGAAGGCAGATGCTTAACCGGCTGAGGCACCCAGGCGTCCACTCCCCTGTTTTCCTTTTACTTGTTTCTGTGGACAAGATCTTAAGTGGAACTTCTTTAACTGAGTTTTTAAAACCCCCTCAGCAGGCCTCTTGTAGGGCACAGCTATCCCTGAAGGCAGAGGTCTGCAGAGGCCTCAGGCCTCCTCACACAGGGGGTGCCCGGCCGGGCAGCCCACACTCATCTCCCTAGACACGAGTCTACACTGGTTAGCTTGTCTTAACTGAACCCTAACTGAAACCTATTTAAATCACCCCCATTTTCACAGGGACACCTCTAATCTGGTTTCTCCTGTGAAATCTGAATTTCAGGCAATTTTACTACACTCAATTCAGATTTCTGAGCAGAAGCAAATCCAAATGATTGTGAGGGACTTTGTCGTGTCCCCACTTCTCATTCTCCTTGTCTCTTAATGGGGATGGTACTCCCTTTTCCTACAGGATCCATTTTGCAAATCAGGCAGCTAAGGAATAGAAAAGTCCAGAATGTTCCCTGGGTCACAAGCTGTTAAGCTGGAGCTGAGCACTCAGACCCAGCTCTGTCTCATTCCCAAACGCATCCCGCTCAGTGCCTCGCTGTGTTGTGCACGATGGTCATGTCCCTCAAAGAAGTGGAGACAGCCTGGGCTTCAGAGCTATCCAGATGTGGGTTGAACACCTGCTCATGCACTTTTTGGGCTTGTGACCTGAGAGGTGAGCTACTTTTCCGAATCTTACGTCCCTCCTCCATCCCATCGGGGGTGGCTCGGCCAGTCTCACGGTGTTGCTGGTTAGTGTGAATCGTGCACGTATATATCTAGGACAGAGCAGACACTCAGAAATGGTGGAGATTCTTAGTACACTTTCCTAGTGTCATATAAAGCTCACATGAAGCAACTGTTGGGGCTTTAACGAGTTTGATGGGCAGCTGCAGTTGGTTGCAATGAATGAGGACCATAAAATGCCAGTTTATTATGGTCATGTTGTGCTGGAAATAAAGTCCCCACCCCCATCCCGCTTTGTACTTGGGAGTGGGAAGGGACCTTTTGGGCCAACGGGATTAATCATCAGCTTTAATGTTATGTGGTGAGGGCGAGACTGTGGTCATGCTGGCATCAGAAAGTGCCTTTGATCTTGCTCAGGTGCTGGGCGCCCAGTGAGCCAGCAACAATAACACCTTTGTGAGGTCTAGGGGAGGTGCGGGTCTAAGGAAGCACTCCCAGGGAAACTCAAGGACCCCCTTTGTTGTGGTTCTGGCAAGTAAAACCACCAACTGTCAGGAAAAATTCACCAAACAGAACACAGGGACCAGAAGGGGCTCTGGGCTTTTCAAAAAGTGGTGTTCAACCTGGTCTAAAGGATTCTGTTCCTTCCTGTCTGTGCACTGCTGATGCTTCTGATTCAGTACATTGATTGAGTCAAAATTCCTGAGAATATTTTATGCTTGATCCAGGTTGCCTCTTTCTAGATATGAATGAATGAATGAGTGAATGTCCAAGTAAGCAATTATTCATAAATACTTAGAAGCTCCTTACTCCCAGTCCCTGTTACTTCCCGGAATCTGGAAAAAAGCTTGAGGTTGAACATAAGACCTACTAATCAGGCCTTTGATATTTTGGAAGATACAAGTGTGGGCTGTACATTTATCTTCCTTTAGGTGATTTAATTAACAAGGAAAAAAGAATATTTGTTCCTTTTTTTAACTCCATGAAAGCGGAGCTGCTTGTTCAGAGTTAATTACTACCAAGTCCCCCAAACCCAAGATAATACACAGCGGGGGTTAGCCAGAGGTTGAAAAGTCACGGGGTCAGATGGAGCTGATCCTTGCCATTGCTCTACCACCCCTTTCCTGGGGTCATCAAGTCAAGCGGTAACTTGGCAACCTGTGTTACGGTTAGCATGTCAGATGAGGAAAGGACCCTGGAAAGTGGAAGAAGTATTGAAGAGGTAAGATGTGAACAGAACACTAGTTGTTGAGGGCTGGGAATTAATCTGCATCTTAAATCACTCAGAACTGAGGTTTTTTGCAAGGACTTAGATGACTGTGGGGATGGTGGTTCTCTGCCGATCCCAAGGACGTAGGCTCCTGTGCTGGCCCCTCCACGTACTGCATTTAGATCAGATACTCCATCTTCTACTCCCTCAGTGTTCTCATCTGTTCAATGTGAGCAATAGTATTTACCCATAAAGATGTTTTGAGGATTAAATGGGGTGATCTTTGTAAACGGCTTGTCACTATGCCCAGCATAAAAGACCAAATACAGTGCTGTTATTAAAAAATGATTCTTGAAGGCCAGAATGATCCATTTGGTAATGGATTTGAATTAGAGGCATCAGAGTGAACTCATGTTTAGCTTCATCTAGTTTATACATAGATACACATGCAAGTATCTATAGACGTGTGTATACCTACACATGTCTGTAGGTTAGTAAACATACATATATTTCCTAGCTCTGACAGTTGAGAGGATCTAGAAACTAAAATACCCCAGCAGCTAGTTGTTCCAAGCACACCGATACCCAGATCTTGGTTTCTAATATATTTCCACAATAAAAAGAGCCAGGATTCCTTAGAGAAATGGTTGATTCTAGGACTGGAGCAGGAAATGGAGGAGATAAGCCTGGGGCATCTTATAGTGCCAGAAAAAGTGAGGAAATGCTCAAAAATATATATATATATATCAGGAGCCAACTGAGGGTGCCCCCAGTGACCAAGACTGGAACAATGTGGACAGCAAAATAAAGTGGTACTGGATAATAACCTAAAGTATGACACAAATATCATGAGTCCATAAATGACTAAATGAATAAGACAAATCTCTCCTGCAGAAGAATTCCAAATAATTTATATAAATACTTCCCCATCAATGAGGTGGAACATAATTTCCCAATCCTTAAGGGTGAGCTGCACTTAGTGACTTTCTTTCTAAGCGGACAGTATGAAAAAGGGGGGAAAAGTATAATTTTACAGAGAAGTCTGACAAACGCTACCTCTGCCAGGTGGCGAAGGTCAACATCAACGGTGATAAGCCGTGTTGATAATATGTACTGTTGATATGATTTAATGAGAATGGCACTTTATCATCCTCCTCAAAACCCATAACCACAGTCTGATCCTAAGAAAAAAATCAGCAAATCCAAACTGAGGGAATTTCTATTAAATACCTGACCAGTACTCCTCAAAACTGGGAAGGTCATCAAAAAGCAACGTCTAAAGAATCATCACCTAAACAGATAGGACAACTAAATGTAATGTGGGGTCGTGGGTGGGGTCCTAGAACAAAAAAGGACATTAGGTGAAAACTTAGCAAATTTGAATAAAGTAAGGCATTTAGTAATGATATATCAGTATCGCTCTGTAATGGTGATATTTGTACCTCATGTGGGATATTAATGGTAGGGGAATCTGGGTGTCGGGTATATGGGGACTCTGTACTATTTTCATAAGTCTTCTGTAATCTAAAAATATTCTAAAATTAAAAGTTTATTTTTAAATCATTAAATCATTCACTCATGATGGAAACATTTTCTTGTACCTGCCTGGCTAAGTGCTAAGGGTATTAAGATCAATATGATGAACATGGAATGCCTGCCTTCATTGAGAAAGAGACAAGAAGGGGTACCTGGGTGGCTCAGTCGTTAGGCGTCTGCCTTCCGCTCAGGTCATGATCTCCGGGGTCCTGGGATCCAGCCCCGCATCTGGCTCCCTGCTCCTTGGGGAAGACTGCTTCTCCCTCTCCTGCTCCCCCTGCTTGTGTTCCCTCTCTTGCTGTGTCTCTCTCTATCAAATAAATAAATAAAATCTTTAAAAACAAAAAAAAAGAAAGAGACAAGAAGGGGACAACTGCAGCACAGATGGGAATTGCTATGGTCAATGCATGACCAGAGTGTGGTGGGAATAGGGAGAAGGGCCTGCCCAAAGTCTTGAGTAGACAAGGAAGTTTTCCTATAGGATGTGATATTTCCCTGATCCCACTGGGACAATTCCTGCCAGCCCAGTTTCAGGCCACATGCCCTGTCCTCTCTCTTCACTTTGTTTTTCTCTTCTGTGTCTACAACACTGTGCTGGTGACTTCCTCTGAGGTCTGGATGGGATGTGGTTATGTGCAGGCCCATCAGGAGGGCACCATAGGTGGGGAGAATAGCCACATGTCTTGAACAGATGACCTTCTGTTAGCAGGTTATCACCACTAAGAAGAGAGTAGTCAGGTAGGACCAGTTTCTCTATCTCAGTCTCTTTAGCAAGTGGTATTGGCTGAGGTCATTGAGAAAGGTGGACAGGGAAGGGAGTCCTCATGGTACAAATAGGATCACTGTTACACCTGCCAATGAAAGAATTAGGGTTCTGTGCATGAAGTGCCCTGCTCCCTCTTAAGTCACCACCATTCCCAGGAGACTATCCATACGGAGGTTGGCCCAGGGCCTCACAACCACATTTATTGAAAATAGACTATATGCCAGGCATCAGTTTGTCAAGGGGAGGGTTGATGTAGTTCTGCGAGCAGTAAGAGACAGGTCATATACTCACGAAGCTCAGGGTAGTGCTTCTCCTGGCATTTGAGGCTAGGGAAGTTCTACACTGTTCTGGACAAGGAGGACATTGAACATCTCTGGCCCAGCCTCAGTCAATATGAGGAGACAGACAATAGTATTAGCTGCTACCATCTATCAGGCACCTACAGTGTACCCAGCACTGTGCTGAATCCTTTATGTCATGTAATCAACAATTCTGGGAGATAGCCACCATTACTGTCTTCATTTCCCAAGTGAGAAGAGTGAGGCAAACAATAGTTAAGTGGGTCATGCCATGTTCAAGCCCTCTAGGGGACTGACCTCAGAGTCCTCGCTCTTCCCTTTCAGTTCAATAGCTTCTTGCAAAGGTCCAGAGGAGAAGGAGAACAGGCTCAATGAAAATATGAGCAAATGTTGGTGCAGACCTCTCACCAAAGAAAAGATTTGAAATACAAGCACCTGAGAAGATTCTCACCATCATTCGTCATTAGGAACATGCAAACCCAAACCACAGTGACATACACACTTATTGGAATGGCCAGTCTTGGGGCGAGGGTGTGGGGACTGGAACTTACACGCTGCTGGTGGGGGTGTGAAACGGCACAACCACCTTGGAAAAGAGGTTAGCAGTTTCTTCCAGAGTTAATGTACACCTACCATGTGATCCAGCCATCCTGCTCATGAAAGCCTATGTCTGCTTGTAAACTTGTACAGAGATGCTCACAACCCCTTTATTTGTAATAGCCCTCCATTGGAAACAGCCCAAATGTCTATCGACAGTGACTAGATGAATATCCTATTGGGATGTCCATTATAATGGTTTACTACTAAGCAATAAAAGGGAATGAACTATTCATATAAGATACAGCATGCATTGATCTCAACGTAAGTATGCTGATAGAAACCAAACCCCAAAAAAGTACAGACTATGTGATTCCATTTATTTAAAATTCTAAGTAATGCAGACTAAAGTATAATGACCGAGAGCAGATGAGCGGTCACCTGCAGCAGGAGAGCAGGTATGGTGGCAGCCAGGAGGATAGGCAGAACACAGATGGCACAAGGAAACTTTGGGGTTGATGGAGATGTTTACCTTGATTATGGTAATGTCTTCACTGGTGTATGCTGTGTCAAGACTTACCAAATGTGGGGCGCCTGGGTGGCTCAGTCGTTAAGCGTGTGCCTTCAGCTCAGGTCATGATCCCAGAGTCCTGGGATCGAGCCCCGCATCGGGCTCCCTGCTCTGTGGGAAGCCTGCTTCTCCCTCTCCCACTCCCCCTGCTTGAGTTCCCTCTCTCACTGTGTCTCTCTCTGTCGAATAAATAAATAAATAAAATCTTTAAAAAAAAAAAAAAGACATCAAATGAGACGCTGTCAATATATGCAGCTTAGCGCATGCTAATTACACCTGGACAAAGCTTGTTGAAAAAACAGAAAGGAAGATCAGAAAAAATTAAAAACAGTAGTATCTGCAATCACTTATATAGTGCTTACTATAATTCAGGCACTGTTCTAAATAAATCTATAGAAATTATATCATCATCATTTTAAATAACATACAATAAATGTTAGTTTTCACTTATTTCCTTCTAGCCCAACTTAATTCTCCAGCTATTCTGATGTGGTTTATTATTCTCTTCTTTTGGCCCCAAGCACAGACCAATAGTTATTGTTATTTGTGTTTTACTGGTACCGACTTGTATCTCAGATGAAGCAGACTTGCTAGGGTCCGCGTCTCCTGTGGCCCCTCTTGGCCCATCCTGTCCAGTTGGGAGCTAGGGCTTAGTAGATGCTTAGTGACTGCATGGTTGGATTGCTTCCCACCCATTTGCCCCACCACCCCAGAAGTGTGCAGGTGCTTGGATTTTCTGGAGGGTCTTCTTACTTCTTCCTGATCCACCTTTCATCATCTGTCTCTGCTGAATGGGGCCTGAGTGGAAGAAGCCCCTCATGTGTGAGTTGCTGGCAGTCTGTTGCCCACCCCACTTTACCAGAGATATCTGGGTGTTCATTTGGCCTCTCTGGGAAGTAAGATTTTTCATTGAACAGTGTTACTTAGTGAGTCCTGGGAGACACGAACGATCCATACTTGCTTTCTCTCCTTTCCTCCACCATGACAGCCTTCCAGCACTTTCCAGTCCTGTGCTCTGCCCACCCTCCCCACCAGCCTGTACCCTTAGGAGGAGAACTGACCCTCCCTACTCCTCCCCCCTACCCCCAGCAGCTCATCAGGGCACCTTTTGTCTCCGAGTCCTTCTACAGCCTGATGTCTGTTCTCTTGGGGAAAGAAAGTTGAGGAGCCCGAGGCTCTGGACTGTAACCACAGCAATGCCCCCCATCAGACCTGGGCCATGTTCTTAGAGCCTTGCTCTTTGGGTGATGGCCTTGGTGCAGCTCTGCAGCTTCCTCACCACAGGGAGGAGGAAGTTCCCCCAAAGCAGAGTGTGGCCTGGGCCCGGGGCACTGTTTCACTCAGGCCAGTGTTAGAGGAGCAAAGGATGCTCCCCATCATTACTTAGAAGGGGAATGCAAATTGCAATCACAGTGAGATCCACTGCACGCTTTTCGATTGGCTGCAGTCTTGGTGAGGAAGTAGGGACAGGAACTCCTCCACGCTGCTGGTGGGGACGTGAACCAGCACAACTGCTTTGGAAAAGAGCTTAGCAGTTTCTTACAAAGTCACACCTACTGTATGACCCAGCCATCCCACTCCTATAAAAGCCTGGCAGGGCTGCCTGGCCCCATGTTTCTGGAAGACCAGGAACAGTGCAAGGTCAGGTGACCCAAGGCCTCTCCGAAGGTCAGAAACAAAAGCTTCTGGTGGCTTTTGTCAATTGGCCTGAGCCTGGCTTTCCACAAAGACGGCAGCCTGCCGGGAACAATGGTCAAAGAAGCAGAGGAAAACAATAAAACTAGCAGCAGTAGGAGTCACAACTAATATGTACTGCATGCTTATTGTGGGATAAGAAATGTAAATATCTGATCAGACCTCCCTAATAACCTGATGTAGTTATCAGAATTATCCTCCCACTTTACAGATGCACACTGAGGGTCAGAAAGACAAAGGTTACATAGCTAGTAAGCCCTAGAGATCAGTTTGCAACTCCGCTGTTTGATTCCAAAGCTGATATTCTCAACTCCCAGAACAACAATGAGATACAGGCGGCAAGGTGAGCTAGCCGTGCGCATGTGTGTTTTGCGGGAACAGGGGGTGGAGTGATTACAAGGTAGATCTTTTCCAAAGCCTGATGAGAAGTGCAGAGTTAGGCTTGGATCAAAGCTAGACCACAGTACTCTTGTTTTCCCTCCTTCCTGGGCTTTCAAATCACTGCCTTTCAAGAGGCCACCAGTCTAACGATAACAATAAAAATAAACAGCATCATTTGTCACCATCGCCCCCGGGGAGGAGAGTATTTATGAGTCTTCCCTGTTTTCCTGCTGCTCTGTGGTCAAGTACTTGAATAGGCAATTTGAAGACAGGAGGCCAACCTCCCAACTCATGAAGATGTTTTTATATTTGTTTGGAAGAGCATGAAATGAAAACCACATTGATTTTTTTTTCCCCCTTTTCCCATTTATCACTCATCTGCTGTGTGGGTAACTCTGGTAGTGTGGCTGCTGAGGGCGACCTAGCAGTTACGGGAGTGTCTGTGCTTTTCCGGAGGCTCATTGCACGTGAAAAAGATGCTGAAGACAGCCTTCCCAGAGCCCTCTCCAAGGACTGGGTACTGCGCCACGGACCTCAACATGCTCCCGTTCACTTAGTTTTACGTGTATTTAGTTCAGAAGTTTTAGTAGTTTGGCCTTGTTGATTTTCTCTTATTTTTCTCATTTCCCTCTCCAATTCCCCTTCTATGCTCCAAGGGCCTCTTTTTTTTCATATATTAATTAAATTTTCATATATTTTGTCCCCCAGAGCCATTGTAAGTTAGGGGTCATTTCTCTTCTTCCACTTAAACAGTGTTAGAGCACGAGGAACAAGAACATCTAAGAAACCGAAGATCCCAGGAAAACCCATGAGAAATTTATTGAACAGTCAAGACTATAGGATTGAGACTGAAAGTCTCTTCCTAATGAATAGTCAGTGGCTCCGTACTGCCAATAGAAAAAAATGTTCAAAAGGAAAACTAAATGGACATTTGACCATGTTGTTAAAGATTTAGGATACATTCAATTAAAAAAAAAAGATAGGAGTCTTAAATCCAGAGGAGGTGAAAGTTACTGCAATGCTGTCATGTATTAAAAAAAAAAACACTGTTTTAATGAAAGATCATTCACATAAAATTCACCCCTGCCATGTATTTTTAAAGCCCCTAGAGAACTGAGTTTAGTGATGTTTGAGAAAGAGAACATTGTAGTGTGCATCTTTTTGGTGACACTTTGAAATGATACCAGCATGTAGCCTTTATTACTTAGGGAGGGAACAGAAAGAGATCTCAAAACAGTAGGTTTCCATTTCCTTGCTCTTAGCACAGTACCTGACATGTGGCTTGGGACCAGTACATGTTGGATTGATGGATGGATAGAATGACAGGCAGAAACATACTAGGTAGCCAAATACAGTATACTAGATATACATAAAAGTTCATTGAAGACCAGATCATGACATACCAGTTTGACTTACTTTTTTTTTTTTATAAAAAGATTTTATTTATTTATTTGAGAGAGAGAGAATGAGAGCGAGCGAGTACATGAGAGGGGGGAGGGTCAGAGGGAGAAGCAGATTCCCTGCCGAGCAGGGAGCCCGATGCGGGACTCAATCCAGGGACTCCAGGATCATGACCTGAGCCGAAGGCAGTCGCCTAACCAACTGAGCCACCCAGGCACCCTGACTTACTTTTTTTGGTGGATTTATAGGCTATGTGTGAAAGGAAGAACCAGCATGTGAACTACCTAGTCTTCAGTAAGGCTTTAGTTCTTTGTTTGATCAACAGACTCTTCCCACTTGACACAGAGCCTTGGTCAATCCAGTAACAAAATTCCACCCACTTGAGAACTGAGTTTTTCAGTGAATTATGGCTTGAAACAGGCCAAAAGCAAAAACATAAAACTGATTGAAAAGTATCCACTACATCCAGTTGCCAAATTCATGTGTGGGCTTTTCAACCATTGGTTGCGGCCTTGTGTGAAGCCAGGAAAAGACTGGGTCTTGATTCTGTAGGTCAAGGGGACATTTAGCTGGAAGGTGCTGCTTGGCTTAGACCAGTCATGGAGCCTCCCTGACTTGGGCACCTATCATCTGCCTGCATGTTAAAATTTACTGAAACTTCCTTAGGTTTCCATGTAACTCCTAGCTGAGAGATTTACTATGGCCTTGGGATACATGGCTAAGGTTCTCTGGAATTAGGGAAATGGCCTATGAAAAAGAAGACAGAACCTGAGAGAAATTGGCCTGTTTTATTAATATGTATATTTGTTTTTCTGTGATGTGAAAGACACTAATTTACATGGACCTGACTACCCTGATAGATCACAGTGAAGATTCTCCTCAGTATTAAGTCTGATGGCTTCATGGTCTTGATTAAAATCTCTCGGTCCCAGTGCAGGGCATCGGCAGATCTCACATGATCTGGGCCCTACCCACCTCTAGCTTTATCCCTCACTGTCCCTCACTTTTCCTCTATAGTCTGGCAAGTACATTCACACATCCTTATCTGAATTCCATGGGGCCCAAGATGTTTGAGAACAGACAATATCCACACTTGTAAAAGTTAATGTTGGGTGTATGACAGTATGTTATATGACATTGCCGGACAGGTCTGGGGTGGCACCCCTAATACAACACATTAGTATTTCTACAGCAAAACTCACGAATATTCACACCAAGTAGGTTAAATAGATTCTAAATAGTTTGATCAGTTCACGTCGGATTTTACCATCAGATGAATCAGGGAAGAACTTGGTACGTGAACTGCTTTAGATGTGGTACAAAATTCTATTTGCTCTTCTGGAAAGAAGTCCATGTGCTCTCCTTTGCCCAGCCTATGAGCATGTGTTTTCTCTGCCTGGAGTGGCTACATCTCCCTTCTGCATGGTGGGTACCGTCATCACCGGAATCATCACCATTGTTACCATTCACATTTATTGAGCATTTTCTGTATTTGATGCTCCCAGTAAGTATGGGGTGGTTCTCATTGAGTTATGATCTCCAGTGTTCAGAAGAGTAAACTGAGGCTTGGAAAGGACACAGAGCAAGGGGTGGAGCTGAGGTTGTACTGAAGCACAGGGACCTCAAGCCTGTGTCCTCGGTCACTGTGCCATCCAGCTCAGGCCATCTCTGCAAGGCTCTCCCTTCTTCCTCTACCACCGTTAGTTAACCTTGCCCCTGCGGACCTTCCTAGCTCCTCCTGCGCAGCTCCAGCCCAGCGTTTATCATGGCCCGTGTCTTCCCGATAAGCCGGAGCGCTGTGAGCAGTTGGGGAAAAGCCTGCTTCATGCTCTGTCTCTAGGGCACACTAGGTGCTCGACACAGAGTTTATAATTGGGCTCACCCCCAGAGATACGCTACCAGCAGATAATTTGTATCCCCCATGAAATAGATATGAAACACCAAACCCCAAATTTAAGGATGTAAAATCTTGGATCTAAAAAAGAGAAAGAAATATTCAAAAAAGAAAAGGCTACTCAGGTTCCTGTCTGGTGTGCAAAGAAGAATTTGTTGGGGACAGCATTTTAAAAATGAGCAAGGAATAGGTTTATACTTAAGAATAATAATAGCTAGGATTTTTTTATAAGATTTTATTTATTTGAGAGAGAGAGAGAACATGAGCAGGGGGTGTTGCAGAGGGAGAGAGAGAAGCAGACTCCCTGCTGAGCAGGGAGCCCGATGCGGGGCTTGATCCCAGGACCCCAGGATCATGGCCTGAGCCGAAGGCACACGCTTAACCGATTGAGTCACCCATGTGCCCCCATAGATGGGATTTATTACATGTGGACCATGCGTGGGGTTCTGTGCCAGTCTGTATATAGCAATTCCAATCCTCACTATTGTGATATGTACGATTAATTTAAGAAAGAGAAAGACGTAGTAGCCATGTTTTAGATCCTAATAAAAGGTAATACTGATATATTCAGATTAAATAAAAAGAGTCATTAGAAGGTAGTAACCTAAAATGGCCCACAAGAGTACATTTCTCCGTCTAAGAGATGATGGAATTGAGGTTGAAGAGATTTGAGAGCTGGGACATGTGGGAAGTGAGGTCTGGACGGGCTCCTGACTTTTATATCCATTCCTTGAAAATGTTAACATGGTATCAGGAATGTATCCTGCTTTCCTACCCAGGACTGGGTCCAGCTTTGAGCTCTGCTTTCAGAAAAATCTGGGGGAAACTGAGACCTGGAAAGAGGCATATGCTACACAGTTACAATGTTTAGAAGAAACTGGCCCCCCTTCTTTATTTTTAATTTTTTTATTCAGAAATGATTTCAGGGGCACCTGGATGGCTCAGTAGGTTAAGTGTCTATGTTCTGCTCAGGTGATGATCTCGGGGTCCTGGGATTGAACCCCTGGGGCGTCCTGCTCAGTGGGGTCTGCTTTTCCCTCTGCCCCTATTCCTGCTCCTGCACTCACGTGCTTTCTCTCTCAAATACATAAAATTTTTTAAAAAAATGATCTCAGACTTACAGAAAAGTTGCAAAAATAGAACAAAGAATTCTGTATACCCTTCACCTAGATTCTTCTAATATTTTGCATAAGCATTGTACCCGTATTTTATATGTATAAATGTTTTTTCTGAATCATTTGAGAGTAGGTTGCAGATATAATGCCCATTTACTCCTAAATGCTTCAGTATGTATTTTATAAAATCAAGAATATTCTCATATATAGCCATAATACAGTTACCCTATCAGGAAATAAACACAGATACGATTCCGTTTTTTAATCTGTGGACCTTATTCAAATTACATCACCTGTCCACAAAATGTCTTTTACAGTAAAAGGAAAGGAAATGTTTTTCAGAGCTTGGGATAGTTAGAAGGTGGGTTAGTTCTGACTGCTTGAGAGAAACCTTAAGGGTTGGCTTTATTTTCTTGTTTATTGAAGTTTTTGTGATGATAAAATGACTTAACTCTTTCTTGGTGCTTTGGAGTTGGTTAAATGCCTGGTGGAATTTGATACTCGGAATAACTAATTGTGCCTTCAGAGCAGGTGCTGTTTTCTTTTTAAAAAATGAGGCTCAAAGAAACTGAGTGATTTGTCCAGCATCCCACAGCTAGCAAGTGATAGGGCCAAGACTCAGATACTCTCTGAGGAAACCCTGAGCCTTTTCCTCTGCATCCTTAGTGGATTCATCTCTATTTACTCAAATTGAAGGATCTGGCAGCTGGGGGAAATCTGGTTCATTGCAGGAAAGGCTCCTGATTCTGTCACTAGTCTCCATTGTGACTGGAAATTCTTTGATCTTCAAGCCATTATGTTCTCAGCGTGCATACAGTGGACCTGAGGAGCTCCCTAAAATTGCATTTCCCCAGGTCCCACTCCCACAGGGTCTGACTGGGTAAGTCTGCCTGGGAAGGAGTGTCTACAAATCTGTACTTTTAACATGTGCCGCAGTGCTTCTAAGGGGGGACTTGCAGAAAAACCGTGTTCCGCTTCTCCCGAGTAGCAGTTCCAGTATCTTTCCATCAGTGTTTCCGCCGGGCTTCGCAGAGCCTCTTGTACATAGGAGGACTCTAAATTTACACTTGATGAAGTTAAGCGTGAAGTCAATGCATGTAAAATGACTGCAAAATGAAGGAAATCAAGTTGGACAGTCAGTCCCTGTCGTTTTGGGACACAGGTTCCTTGAGTCCCTTCCTTTCAAATAAGTTTTCTCTCGGTGAGCTGAAGTGCAGACGGCATGGGAAGTCAGGAGTTGGCTAGAGTATCTGGTGGAATCTGCCAACAATTAGAGATTGTAGAATTCTTATTTTCTCATGAAAAGCAGAATGAAGTGAAACAGAGACCCCATTTGCAGCTCTGCGAAGACAAACAGAAACCAAAGCACAGACACACCAGTATGCAACAGGAAACCACAAAGGCCTAAGATCTTTCAGTGTAAATAGGAAGTCAGTTTACTTTTGAGCCCACAGTGCCAAGCTGAAGCAGAGTGTCTAATCCAGTTCTCTGCCCAGCCCTTCCTGGATCCCTGGCGCAGATGAAAGATGATGCCACCTGGGTGAAAGCATTTTAAAATGTTTGTTCTGATCAGGGCTTGGAGCAAGCTCCTTTTGTGCTAGTGATCATTTGGGACACAGGTGCAGCTTGGATTTGAAAGCATTAATTGGTCTCCCTGGTTTTCCCTGCAGTGATATCTGAGACCCCAGTCTTCCTCTACAAAGTAATCTTAATCCACATACATTCATAAGGCATTTGCCACTGACAGCCAGCTTTCATATACCCCATCTGTGGATCTTTGGGTCCAGGTGCATAGTAGTGCAACACTCCTGGAGTGTTTTCCGTGTTTGTTACATTGGCATCTGTAATCTCATTTGATTACTACCATTACATTGGAAAGTAGGATACAAATGATCATCACTCTTTTGAGATAAGGAAAATATAACGTGGTAGAGAAGACATGGGTTTTGAAGTCAGATCTCTGCTCACATTGAAAATATGAAACTTTCTTATCCAGAGCACCTTCTTTTATTCAGACAATTGTTTTTGAGCATCTACTCTGTGCCAGATGCTGGAGTGAAAATAGCACAAGTAGACTTAGACCTAACAGTCTAGTGGAAGGGAGGGATACTAAGCAAACAGTCACAAAAATATGTGATTATGGACCTTGATAAATGCTTTACAGTCATACCCTGCTGGTGGGAGTATGAATTGGTGCAATCACTTTGGAAAACAGCAAATTGATGTCTTTTGAATATGCATTTACCCTGCACTCCACCAATTCCATTCCTAGGTAAAAACCTGGAGAAGGTATTGCACCTGTGTGCCCATGTGCACCCAGGGCAAGTACAAGAGTATTCATTGCATAATTTCTCATACTGGCCCCAAATGTGAGTCAGTGCAGACTTCTACAAGTCACAGAATGGATAATTAAATTGTATTATATTCCTACAGTGGTGTGCCTATTTAAAATGAAGGAACTAAAGCTATATGAACAACAGTTTTAAGTGAAAGAAACAGGATATGCAAGAAATACAGAACTATTCATATAAAATTCAAAAAGAGGCAAGAGGAACAGTATATTTTAGGAATGCATATATAGGTGCCAAACTTAGGAAGACAAGTCAGGAAATGATTACTATGAATATCAGGACACTAGTTAATTACATGGCTGGGGGTGCTGGTTGTGGAGGTAGAAAGAAGCCTTCCAGTGGGGTTTTGGGGAGCTGGCATTTACTGGTGAAAGATGCATGAGTACTTTTTCCCCCCCTTTTTAAAAGATTTTATTTATTTGAGAGACAAAGATAGTGACAGAGAGCACGAGCGAGATGACCGAGCACGAACAGGGAGGAGAGGGAGAAGCAGGCTCCCTGGGATCATGACCTGAGCCAAAGGCAGATGCTTAACCAACTGAGCCACCCAGGTGCCCCACATGAGTACTTACTATCAGTCTTTAAAATGTACACATGTTTTATACACTCTTCTGTAATATGATATATAGGTGCTGTAAAGCAAAGGAACAACCATAAGAGCATAAAGCCAAGTGACTGATACAGTCTGGGTGGTTGGCTTCTGTAAGGCAGTGATGTCACTAAGCAGAGCCTGATAGGGGAGGAAGGAGTTGTCTCCATGGTGGTCGTTGAGAAGAAAGTGGTCTAGAAACTGCAGCAGGATAATGGGAGGGAAGTTGGCAGGTTCAAGGTGACATAGGAGAATGGAGTGGTACCTGTTAAGGCTCAAGAAGCAAAAAGGGGCAGGGCAGGTTGGATCTATAAGCCTTATGAAGGATTTTGGTCTTATATCTTACAAGAAACTGAAAGGTTGTAATGACAGTGGGTAACATATTTGAATTTACAAAGGATCTAAATAATTGCAATTTTGGAGAACAGGTTGGAGAGAGACCAGAGTGGATGCTAGGGGACCATATAGAGGGAGAGGAGGGGTCCAGGTGAGAGGTGATATCATGGCAGCTTGCCTTGGATTATAGTGGGGGAGATGGGGAGAAGTGGATATATTTGAAGGATGTTTAGAAAATGCAGTCAGTGGCATTTTTGGCAGTAAAAAACAACAGCGTTGCAGAGTGGATGCAATATAGCTTTCCTAGGTGAGTCACCCAGTCTTCCAGGATCAGCTAGTGCTTAGTGAGCAAAGGTCTGGCTAGACAGTAGTAGGGTCTCAGGCGTTCCTTGGACAGACTTGGCTGACAGGAGCTTTTTTGGTTAACACTATCAGCTGTGTTTTTATATAAAAATTCAATGTTTTGCCCTTGGCTCTTAGCAAAAGCAAAGGTCTCCCCAAGAAGTAGCCATGTGAGCACGTGATTACTTCTGTGGTAGTCCTGACAAAAATGCCTAACCCCAATCTAATCATGAGGAAGTGTCAGAAACCCAAATGGAGAGGTATTCTACAAAATAATTTGCCTCTACTCTTCAAAAATATCCAGGCCACAAAAAATAAAGACAGGAGGGTTCCAGATTAAAGCAGACTAAAGAGGGACACTTGGGTGGCTCAGTCGGTTAAGCGTCTGCCTTCAGCTCAGGTCATGATTTCGGGGTCCTGGGATCGAGCCTACTTCTCCCTCTCCCACTGCCTGCTGCTCCCCCTGCTTGTGTTCTCTATCTCTGTGTGTGTCAAATAAATACAGTTTAAACAACAAAAAAAAAACAGACTAAAGAGATGTGACAACTGAAGGCCATGTGTGCAGCCTACTCTCAAATGATTCAGAAAAAATATAAAAATATAAATATATAAAATACGGGTACAATGCTTATGCAAAATATTGGCAGGACCTAGGTGAAGGGTATAGGGAATTCTTCTGTTTTTGCAACTTTTCTGTAGTCAAATCATTTTTGAATGAAAAATTTAAAAATACAGAAAAAAAAAAATAACAGCCATGTGAGGGCTGTGCCTGTATTTGCTGGGCCCATGCAGATGAGTTAATATGGCATTCATTTTACCCCCTATAAAGTCATGCTGGAAAATTTGTTTTAGAATTCATATGACTGGAAAAGTGATCTTTAATCTGAACATCACAATATTTTCTGTTTTCTAGTAATAAAAGCTGTACAACCGATCATCTTTTTCTTCTAACCCTGGAAGCCAGGAAGCTCAGAGTTAAAATTGAACACTCAAGCTAAAATATTGAACCTTCTTTCTGACATATTTCCACTCTGATTTTCATCAGTCTTACATTACACGTTACTATAATATATGTGTTGTGTGTGTGCGTGTGCACGTGTGCACATGTGTATTGGGGAAGTATTTAAAATACACTCAACCTTTTGTACTAGTTTTCTATGGCTTCTGTAACAAATAACTATAAACTTGGTGGCTTAAAACAATGCACATTTATTTTCTTAAGGTTCTGGAGACCAGAAGTCCAAAATCAGTTTCACTAAGCTGAGATCAGCTGTCAGCTGGGCCTCCCTCTGAAGGTTCCAGGGTAGACTCTGTTCCTTGCCTCTTTGAGCTGGTTTACCTTGGCTTGTGGCCACATCACTCATCGTGGCCTCCATAGTCATACTGCCTTCTCCACATCTGTGGCCAGTCTCCCTTATGATTGCACTTAGAGCCCACCTGGATGATCGAGGATTATCTCCCCCATCTCAGGATCCTTGATGTAATCACATCTACAAAATCCTTTCTTTTTTGCCTTATAAGGTAACATTGACAGGTTGGAGGGATTTGGACATGGGTATGTTTTGGGGGGCCATTACTCAGCATACCACACACACCCTTTGTGAAAGAAGTGACACATAAATACCTTCTTAAAAGTAAATAAAAATAAAATATATTAGTTTGTTTCTACACTCTAATTCATGTATAGCAAAGGAACACAGGTAAAGGAATCAGATTCCTATATTGTGACTTTCAATCGCTTTTATGAATTGCATCTAGTTTTCTATTGTATTTACTATTTAGTTATTGCTGGAGTAGAAAAATATATTTGATCTTAAGACATTGATCTTATGTCCACTGACCTTGCTAAGTACTCTTACTAAGTTTTAAAATGTGCATGTGTTTTTTTTTTTTTTTAAAGATTTTATTCATTTATTTGAGAGAGACAATGAGATAGAGAGAGCATGAGAGGGGATAGGGTCAGAGGGAGAAGCAGACTCCCCGCCGAGCAGGGAGACCGATGCGGGACTCGATCCCAGGACTCCAGGATCATGACCCGAGCCGAAGGCAGCCGCCCAGCCAACTGAGCCACCCAGGCGCCCCTAAAATGTGCATGTGTTTTACACTGTCTGCATGCATCCTATCTTTGCCAGTAATTCCTAAACTATCGAGCTAGGTAGCCTAATGTGATTTGGATGGTCGGAGAAGGCTTCTGTAAGACAGTAAGGTTGAATTGTAATATTCTGGTTAGAAAAAAGAGCAAGCAGAGGGGACAGTATGAGCTATGTCTGTGAGATCATTTCACCTGCAAAATTTTGTCTCTTTTTTCCCTTCTCAGTACCTTTTGTTGTGAAATTTTGTCTAATTATGTTTATCAGGACCTCCAGGATTTTGTCGAGCAGTTAGGATAATAAAAAGTAATCTCATCTTGTTTCTTACGTTAGAGGGAATGTATCCAACATTTCTCCAGTGAGCATGGTATTTGCTGGAGATTTCTGATGTATATACCATTTATGGCATTGAGAAAATGACCTTCTGTAGCCTTCAGGACAGATGATCAGTATCCTGTGCTTGAGTAGCCACTAAGGATTATTTTATTTGGCAGTCTAATTCCATAGCCACAGAGCTCCATCGCGGTGAACTTCATGAGGGCAATGACCATTAACTTGCTATGGTATCCAGTGTCTGGCACAGTGCCTGGGACCCAATTAGGCATTCAATATTGAATGAATGAACGAATGAAGGAATGGAAGATACTTAATACATATTTTTGGATGAATGAATTAAAGTTAGCAAATTATTATTTAAAGTGAGCCAAAAATCTCACTCCTTTCCATACCCATCATAAAATGAATTGAGTTCATGGTGCTGCCATTCTTGCTTCCTCTCAGCCCGTGGCATGGTCAGCTAGTCATTTGACATATGAAGGAATATATGAGTGAGTCAGTTCCAGAACATTCTGCCCATGGCCATTAGACTTTGCCCCTAGAGATTCACATTTATTTGAACTGAAGCCAGGTGGTTAAAGATGATTTAATCAGGACAAAAATAAAATACGCTCTTTAATAGAATAATAGCTTATTTCATTTTTTCCTTAAAGTTAGCCATTCATTTCATGCCATTGTCTTTAAATTTATACATGTTGTCCATGGAGTAATGAAAGTGATTACTCTTAATGAAGTCAAAAGTATTCACTAAGGACTGTCTTATTGTGTGACTAGAGAGTTTATGATTCCAGTATTAAACTAGAGACGGGTTGGGTACAGTGGCAGGCTTAGAGTTTACATCAAAGACAGAGTTGAACATCTGAGTAAGGACATACACAGATTTGTCGGGGAGCAACTGAGGGAGGGTGGTTGTCATAAAAGAGGCAGGAAGTTAGGTAAGAATGTCTTAATAGTTTTAAATACTTGATGATGGTGGTTCTAATGCTGTGTGTACTTCCCGTTTCAAAGGGGTATTTCATTTAGTAAGTTAGTTCATGTAACACCCCATATTAGAATGTCCAATGTCTTGAAATTGATTACCTTTTCCTAACTTGGGACTCTGTTCAGAAAGCCTTTGACGACACCATCTTGCCTAGAAGTAAAAGTCACTTAGTTTAGGCATCTCCAGCTCTGTGCACCCCCTCTCCTAGCACACACGCTGCTCCAGCTGTGTGTCATGGGTTCTTATAATAGGGGTCTTCCTTCTCTGGAGTTTTTGGAAGAGGCCTCAGAGACCAGGTCACTTATGCAGGACTTGCTAAAAGATTGCAAAACTTGCCCTGGGGTATAAAATAGAGATGGAGGAAGTCAAAAGTGAGGACTAAGGAAGGAGGCTGAGGTTGACTATTGTATCTGAGATACTAAGCAGAAAGTGAGGGCTGCTTTTGGGAACAGGTGTATGTCCACTAAAAACAAGGCAAAGGTGTGTGTGGGCCCAGCACAAAGGAGCCAACTGGGCAGATCTTAAGTGGGACCCCATCCAGAAGGTTCAACTGAAGAAGCAGTGTGATCCCCATAGATAGGTAAACCACCGGAAGACCAGGGCTGAAAGGGAGTTGGGAGTAGAGCAGGGGACAGAGAGCAAGCTAGCTTCAAGCATACTACTGTGGGGAGGTGGAGGGAGTCCCCAGGGGGACATTGCAGTGAATCACCAAGACCACAGGACAAGAGAGCTCATATTGGATATGCACCCCACCCTGAGAACATATATGGAAGCCCAGTGACGACCATATCAGTTAAGTAAGACCTTCCCTAGGCACCCTACCCCCTATGTGGAGTGCAGAGCCCTTGGAGGAGAAGGTGGAGCAAGAAAAGAGAGAAGCAGGATAGCTCCCCTCCCCTTCTCTAGGTATGCTTCTAAGCCTGAAATAAACTGTTGCTATAGGAGGGAGAATTTTTAATTCAGTGAGATGGGAGTTTTAATTATTACAATGGAGTACACACATTTGTGTACCATGTTTACTTGAAGGTAAACAGTGAACTGTTTGTTATTTAAGAGTTTAGGAATACCATGGATCCACCTAAAATTCCATCACAGGACAAGGAAAAACAGTTCACAGAACAAGTTTAACAGGGAGTAGTGCAGTGAATAAAGCTGTTTTCGTCCTGTACACCTACCTGTAAAGGTCCTTTAATAAACCAGGACATACACAAGGCTCTTTGCATTCTCCCCCTTCTGCATTGACAAATCTCTTTTTCTACTTAATCATTTAAGATTAGAGCATGCTATAATAGCTGCCTTCTAAAGAACCAGAGGGAGGGAGGGAAAAAACCAAAAACAAAAACTCTCTTGACCCCATATCCCACTCCTAATTCACCATTTATCTACTCGTCTTTACTTATCCTCCCTCTATCACTCTTCTCCTTGTTCATACCACTCAAGCTATACTGCTAATATAAGACAGCAAGCACATCCCTGCCACAGGGCCTTTGCACTTGCTCTTACCTTTCTGCTTGTATCATGCCTAACTGCATGCTTCACTCCCTCCCTCCCTTACAGTCTCTGCTTAATGCAACCTCATAATTAAGGTCCACCCAGATCACCCTTTATTAAAATAGCAATGCTTGCCCTCACCATACCACTTAACCTCTCTCTCCTGCTTTATTTTTCTAAATAGCATTATCAGACCTGACATATTATATATTTGAATATTCATGTGTTTTTATCACCCCACTCTCCATCAGATCATATGTTCCATGAAAGTGGGAGTTTGTTTTTTCACAGCTATGTCCTTGCCCCTTGAACAGTGCTTTGAATATAGTAGACACTTACATTCAAGAGATACTTCTTGAATGAAGGAATGCTTTCTAATTTGCTTTAGCCTTTCCACATGCCATTCCTTCGGGCAAGAAAGCTTCCTTTTACCCCTTTTCCTTACAGCTGAGCCCCAGCCGAGCCTGCTAAGATTCTGAGTATCCTTTGAGGCTGCATTTCCATGCCCTCTCCTCTGTGCCCCTGCCCTGGCCAGATTTAATCTCTCTCCTCAGGACTCCTAGCTCTCAGTTCTATTTCACTTTAATCAAGTTCATGCTCTTAACCACTACATGGGACTGCCTCTCAGACTTACACGTTCTTGATTTTTAGGTTTACAGATGACTAACTCAGCAACCACAGGTCCTTCTCACATTGTAGAACTGGAACGTGGCTGTCTTTGAACTCCGTGCAACAGTGTGCATCCTAAATCTAGAATTTTCAGTTCTGCAGCCCCGCCACATGTATTTTCCATCCTCCTTCTCTTTCTCCGGTTGTTTTTCTTCTTCTCCTCCTCCTCCTTCTTCATCATCATCATCATCGTCATCATCATGCAAAGGTCCAAGGGCGCATGACACATCCGTCATTTTCTTCAAGCTTCTTTTGTTCACTGTTAAGGAAAAAGCGCACCTCTTCCGCTGAGTGTCCTTCCCCGTGACTATGGGGAGTGAGAATTCTTCCTCTCACTTGGCCTATTTAAATGCTGAAACGCCCCGATCCGTTAAAATCAAATACTGAGTGGTGGCGCTCGATAATGGCTTAGGTGAACTTTTCCTCTAGTTTATACATGGGGGAAATGACTTGGAGCTGTGGATCACATAGGTCATTTTAGATCTTCCCTGAAAGGTTTTGGGGGATGAGGCATTGATCTGTCACCTAAGCTTTGTGCCTTCCTAGTTAAGATCCCATTAGGTTTTTGGCCAAGAACATGGTAATATTTCACGACAGAACTTGGAAAAGTTAAAAATTTACAGATGAATTAATGCTTTTTTTTTTCCTTTCCCCCTTTTAACTTAATCCCTTATTTTTTATTCCCTGAGACCATTTGCATGAGGAGGAATTTCATTAGAATCCCCAGGTGAAAAATTCTTCATTGGACACAATTGGGCCTAGAGATAAAATGACTCACAACTTGTGTTGAGTGAGATATATTAAATGGTGTCCTAAGCAGCTTATTTATGAACTGCTGGTCACCAATGTAAACACTACCTCTTCTCTAAAGCTTGGCCTAGCTTCCTCCCGTGACCCCAGGCAAAAGTAGCCTCCTCTTCTTTTGTGTTACTGTAGCAATTTATATATATGTTTGTTGTTACACCCATTTTATTTTATAAAAATGTATTAAATGTGTGTCCCTGCCACTACACCTTGAGCTCCTAGGGGCTGCCACTGTGGCTCATTCATCTCTGCATACTCAAGGTCTTAGATGTAGCAGACAGACAGTAAAAGTTGAAAGAATATACTGAGCTACAGTCTGTCTAGTCCCATCAATACAGTCACTGGACATTTGCTGAGTAACTGCTTATATGCCAGGTATTTTAACATATTTGGTGTTCTCTATTTCTTACAGTTTCCCTACAAAGCATTGCTATCCCTGTTATAGATGAGAGGGTAGATAAGGGATTTACCCCATCACATGGTAAGTGGCAGACCTCGCTTTGATTTCAAATCACTTGAAGCCATTCTGTGTTCTGTCTCCTTCATCAGAGCTTAACACTTTTTTCAGGCACCATCTATAATGTTTAGCTACCAACTCTATAACACCATGAAATAGATTCCTGTAATTTTAATCATTCATTTGATGAACAGAATGGGAGACCCCGAAGGAACATGTAAAGATCATCTAACTCAATACTCTCAAATACAGAAGACAGAATGGAGTCCTAGAGAGGAAAAAGATCTTAGCCCAAATTGCTCCTACCAGTTCGAAACATGTTATCCTTCTCCTTTCCGTGGGGGGAAATCGGAGGGGGAGACGAACCATGAGAGACTCTGGACTCTGAGAAACAAACTGAGGGTTCTAGAGGGGAGGGGGGTGGGGGGATGGGTTAGCCCGGTGATGGGTATTAAAGGGGGGACGTATTGAATGGAGCACTGGGTGCTATACACAAACAATGAATCATGGAACACGACATCAAAAAGTAATGATGTACTGTATGGGGATTAACATAACATAATAAAATAAAATTAAAAAAAAATCCTTAGCATTCTAATGACCATTTGGATTCTAGAATGGTCAATGACCATTGACCATTCTAATGACTCACCATGGAATTACTCTTCACATTCTCTCCCCTCCAGCCCTGCTCCCCTGTACTCCCTGCTGCTTCCTCTCCCTCTGCCTGCAATGCCCTTCCCTCCACTCCTTCTCCTGTCTCACTCCCACTTAGCCTTCACATCTGAGCTCAGGCATCACCTCTTCCTAGACATTTTCAGAATAAGTGAGGTGGAGTATCTGTGTGCTCCCATGGCACATACCTGTGGCACAGGGCATACTCCTCCCTGTTTGTTGTTCGTTACCTGGGTGTCTGTCTTCCTTGTTCGCGTGGCCGTGAATTCCTTGAGGGCAGGTGTTGTGGCTGATTCATTTCTATAGCACTTGTGTCTAGTACAGTCCCTGGAACAAAGTGGCTTTCAGTAAATTTTGCATGAAACAGTCACTAGCAGGATTCCACTGTGAAGGGTGACAAGCCTTGGAGATGTGTGGTGGTGAAGGCTCACCTTTTTGATATCTGGAAGGTGTTCTTGAAGACTCTCCCAGTATCGAGGATCCAAGGGAACCCACCATTTCTTAATGCCACAGCTATGTACTGGTATCTCTACTGTTTGAGTGCTTTTGTTGAGTTGCACCAAGAACTTCTGAAGAAAGGTCTGGCATGGCATATGCAGGTGAGCCTCTCACCTAATACTGATGATCTCATGTGTCTGTTTTCTACTGTCACTAAGGAAAATAAAGTGCATTCATGTCCTTTTTATAGTGTGGTATAACTGACTACAGGATGTGTCCCTGTGCAACATCTGTCTTCTTACCAAAATCAAAGCTTTAAATTAAGTGAGTGAGGCTCTCCTCTGGTACATCATCCTATAGGAGACCAGAAGGATGATGGCTTTGGGGGGATTATAAGCGTGTTTTTGACTTCTCTGAAATCATGTACATCCATTCTCAACACTATACCAACAGAGAACTTACTGGCCTTAGAAATAAAAGGAACAGTCTTAATTTTGACATTGACACTTTCTGACTAGGTGAACTTAAGTGATTCATTTGACTTTTCAGGGCCTCCATCTCTTTATCTAAACAGTGATGGCTTTGGGGCACCTGGGTGGCTCAGTTGGTTAAGTGTTCAACTCCTGACTTCGGCTCCGGTCATGATCTCAGGATCGTGAGATCGAGCCCCACGTCCGGCTCCACGCTCAGCGGGGAGTCTACTTGAGATTCTCTCCCTCTGCCCTTCCCCCCCCCCAAATAAATCTTTAAAAAAATTAAAATAAAATAAAAAGCACTGGCCTTTCCTACCTTCTAGATATATCAAACATTGGTTGAACTAGTGATTGTAACAGCTGTCTGGAAACCCTCTGTAGCATGGAGACATCTTAGGTGCATTGACATGGACTGGGAGGAGGGGATATTTAATGGGGAACATACTTGATATGGGGTATTGCCTCCATGGAGGTGTACTTTTACCTCTGGCCACATGTAAGAGTCTCTCTGTAGGGTGTTGGGTACGAGGCTGGTACCCTCATCTGAATCCAACTCTGGGTGATGATCCTCACCAAGACTTTCAGAGTAGGGAGAGCTAGTGGAGTGCATTTAAGCCAAAGTCATCAGGGAGAGTCAGGATTTGGAAGACTAAATTCAAATGCTAGTCCTCTGGACCAGGCATGTCATGGAAGAGGGATGAAGCAAGGGTCTTGGGCCAGATCTTAACCAGATCAGGGCAGAAGCATGTCTGGAGTGGCTGGCAGTTGCCCTCTGCCCCTTTGCAATGTCCTGGGATCACCATTTATGTATTGGCAGATGAGGTGGTTTAAAAGTCCAAGGTCAAGGTAGCACTTTGGGGCCATTTAAAGCATGGAGGGTCTGAAGGCTGTGGAGAGGGTGAATTGGGAAAGAGGAGATGGATAAAATGAGGTGAGGCAGTGAAGGGCTTTTAGAGAAACAGATTTTGAGGCAAAGCCTCTTTTCCCCTGCCTGGAACTGTTGACTTAGCAAAACAGAAGAAACCACACATACTTCCACACCATGAAGCTGATCTGGAGCTCAGAGGCTCTGCAGGGCCAGGGAAGGCCTAGTTCTGTGTGGAAGAGTTATATAGCCTGTGACCACAAACTTTTGGGCAACGTAACAGCTGATTATCATTCATTATGCATTCAGTTGTGAATCAGAACAAACTGAAATGAACCACTGTGTAAGTCCAGCCTCTGGTAATCCTGAATACGTGCTTGGGATGGGAGGGGACGGCGGTGGGTGTGTGGGCTTCTAGCTACAAAGTAACCAAAACACAAATTGGGATTATTTCCCCATTGCCTTCAAGAGAACAGTTCCAACTACTTAGCCTGTCGTGAAAGAACCTTTCATGATCTGTCCTCTGCCTGTCCTCCGACTCATAGGTTTGATTTTCTTTTTTTATCTCCTGCTCCATGGAAAAAGCCTTACCTTGAGCAAGTAAATGACCCCTGTAAGCCTCAGTTCCTGCGTCTGTAAAATGGAGATACTGATACCTGTCTTTACAAGCCTATAATAATTATGAAATGAGATAGTTCACGTAAAGCCACGAACATAGTCCTTTGCTCACGGCATATGGCAACTTGACATGTGTGGGATTTTTCTCATTATTACTGTAAATTCTACATTCCAGCCAAACCATAGCACTCTCTTCAAGCCATTGTTGTACTAAGAACTTAGACCTTTTTCGTAGATTAACTGTCACACACCCTAACTACGTTGAAAACTAGGACAAGGACAGTATCCCTTCATCTCTGTTTCCCCAGAACCTGACCCCCATAATAGGTGCTCAGTTAAATGTTTGCTGAAGAAATGCATGAAGTGTCTCTGTTCTGGAGAATCTTGATTCTCAGCAGATGCTTCATGAGCCCTCCTCCCCCCGGCCATTACCCATACTAGGCACCTACTATGTGTGGGGAAACCATACCAGGTGTTTGGCATGCATGATCTCAGTTAATAGCCCCGCCCCCCCAAAGGCAGCTATTATGTAAACTCTTGACAGATGAGTACAGAGCCTCAATTAGCAGAAATGCCTCAAGTGTAAACATTAGATGGCTTTTTTACCATGAACCACCAGGAACTCAAATCGAGATCCAAACAATTCTCTTGGTCTGGCATGAAAAATGAGACCCAGATTTCTTCCACCTAAAACTCACTCTGTCTCCAGCTATTCCCACCCTCTACCGGCACAGAGCGGTGGTTTGCACCTTACCAGGATTAGCCAGACCAGTCTGTACTCTGAACTCAGAAAAACAGAGATTAAACATTTCCCGGCTTTAAAAAAAAATGAGAGTAGAGAAAGTTAAATAATCAGCTCTTACTTGTTGATTATTTACTGTGGACAGGCAGCATGTCAAGGCTTTCTCTGCATTGGCTCTATTCTGTCCGAACATCTTGGAAGGTGAATGTTCTTTTGTGCCTTTAACACTGGAGGAAACTGGCATCTGTCAGGGTCTGAGATGGATTGTGGAGTTGTGATTCCTGACCGGGCTGAACTAAACAAAACTCTCTCCATGGCACTAGTCAGCCTGGAGGAAGACTTGTCACCGGCCCCCAGGCCTCACGGAACCCCCAAACCTTCTCTGTATCCTCCAGAGGCAGGTGTGCAGGGATGTTTCCTCCTTCCACAGCGGAGTGCTCAGTCACCACCCTAAGAGTGCAGGCCAGTGAAGTGGACAAATAGCTCTTACTCCTCACTCCGGCATCTGTCCCTCAGGTGAGAGCCAAATTCTCAAATTGCGAGGCCAATGGCAAATCGGTCTACACCACACACACAGGGTATCAACACACAGGGAGTTCTGCTGGAATTCACACATCCTGGAAGCCAGGCTGGCATTGGTGGCCGGTTTCATTTAATCTTGTCTCTGATGGCTGCATGATGAGTGAAGAGAGGGAGGAAGGCAGGAGCGTAGGAAGCACACAGATCTCCAGAAACTGGGTTTGGTTTGCCCCTTGAGAGTACCTTTAGGCACTGCCCTGAGCGTCTTCTGGCAACCCACAGCAAGAGCTCACATGTCCAGGGAGGGGGAGGGCTGTTTCTACCAGCCCCTTACATTCATCTGACTTCTGTGGTTCTTCAAGTAGCCAGGTATGAGAAGAGCATGGCCTTTGGAATCAGACTGACTCAGATCACTTCTGCCACTTGGCATATATGACCATAAACACGTCTTTGAACTTCTGTGAGTCACTGTTTCTTCATCTGTAAACTGAAGGAAATGGCTGGATTATCATGAAGATGATGCACGAGGATGTGTATAAAACAGTCAGCACCTAGTAGGTGCTTGGCAAATGTTAGCTGCCTTCCCTCCCTTCCCCACCCCACCCCCATTCATTCACCTGTAATGCCTTAAAAAAAAAGCCATTATAATTGTCCTTTGTTTTTTGTGAGCTACATGTGTTACTGATTAATAACACAGAAACTGTTTAAACCGCACTCACAGAACTGTAACCCTGCCCTACATCATGTCATAGCATTTCACAGATAGCTGTTTTTCCCCCTTTTTTCTTCCCTGTTACCCCCTTTTTTTCTCCTTTTCTCTAAGGAAGTCCAGATGGGCCCGATACATTCTTAGACACTGGGTAGCCTCCGCCAAGGGTTAAAATCAGGTCTGTTTCACATGCAGATGATCTATTCATAACAAAAGCTGCCTCCTGGCCCTGGGCCCCAGCTGAACACTGTTCCTCTCAAGCCCTCCTTTTCATTTGTTTCTGATGGTTTCGCAGTGTTTACATATCTTACTTATTAGCATGGTCTTTTATAGAGTACGGGCAGAGGGCAAACCCCCCAGGATCCGCTTTCCCTCTCAGTGCCCTTTCTTCCTTGAGTCTTCCTACCTCTCTGAACCATTTCCCTTTCATAGGAACTCATTCAAATAGGGAAGCAATTTTTAAGTTTTTCCTTTTTCTTTTTTTCTTCTTTAACGTGAGAGTCACTTCGCATTCTCAAAGAACTGCTGTTGAATATGGAGAAGAGGGGAAAGATACCACTGGAATGTGTGATTTTTTTTTTCTCTCTCTCCCTCTTCGATGTAGGAAAACCCCATCATGTCCATTGACTTTTCGAGGGACATCTTCCACTCAGGGCACAAGGGGTGCTGGGCTGGCCCCAGACCAGATGTTGAAGATGGTTCTGTCTGCCTGCTCTGTCCATGCCTCTCCTGTTTACACCCTTTTTTCTCTTTGAAAAGAAAAAAAAAGGTGTCTCAGGAAGCCTGTGGACTCTTGAGTCAGATTTGAGTCTAAAAGCTCGTTCTGCCCTCTTGGTGAGTCTGGGAGCTTAGCCTAATGTCCCTGAAGCTCGGTTCCCATCGAACCTGGGGGACACAGGCTTGCCCAGCATCTCGGGTCGGGGAAATGGCTATACCAGTGCCCCATGTGGGGATGAGAGAAGCTCCGCATAGAGGGCGGCAGCTCCCTGGCACGCTGGCCTGGGACGGGTTCTGAGCCCTGGCCCGGCGATGGCAGGAGGGGGGCCTGGATCAGTCTGACATGGACATTCTGGTCCGTGTGCTACTTATGTGCTGTCCCTCCTGACCTCTTAGGCAACCCAAGTACATGGGGTTCCCACCCTCTCCATCTTTCTCCAGACCTCCTCCCAGCTAACCATCACGATTTTTTAATGCTCTTGCAGCCTGCTTTGTTATAGAGAAGATGTGAGGGATGAAATCCTTCACCCTAATTAATACTCGATAACCACTTGTCAGCCTCTAATACTTTTCGCAGTCCTTCAGTCGGAGAACTATGCAAGCGTCTATGCACAGTTTTTAGTTCTCTTTGCCCGGCCACTTTAGCCTTCTCCTCTTGTTTTAGGCCACAAGTGCAGAGAGAGTTCTGAAGATCTGGATCCTTCAGGTCCAGACTTGTATGGACATGTCCCAAATCCCCTGAGCTGAACCTGAGAAGACAGGAGTGCGTTCTTTTGGAGAGCGCTTCCAAAAGGCAGGGATTGATGCATATGCCCAGCAATTCTGACTTTTTTCAAAAGAGGCCCCAATATAATTCAGCCAAGGTTCTCTTTGCCTTTACACCATATGCTGTTAACAGGGTATGTCTCAGGTGCATTTGTTCCTAGTGACATGTCTTTCAAATAGAAATGAATCCATCTGAATGATCATGTTGATTTGTATCTTGCTCTTCTCTAGAGCCAATACAAGCCTTGTTCCCTACTTCAGAATTCTAGTCAAGATGGTGTCAGATCTTTTTAAAATTAAATGCCTCCTTGTAATCTGCTCCATAAATAAGAAGTACACCTTGGCCAGTATAGGGGTGATGATATTAGGACAGGCTCCATTTCCCTGGGTTACTGAATGTACCAGGCACTGTACCAAGGCCTATAATAGACTGTGCCACATTTAATCTTTACAAGTCTATAAAAGAGGTCCTATCTGCCCCATTTTTCAGAGGAACACCCCGAGGACCGATGTCATATAGCAAGTTAGGACTAAACACTGAGAGTCAGACCAGTCTCTAAATCTGTGGTCAGATTTATGAGACGATAGCTGAGACTAGACACTGGTATCAAAGAAAAAAGGTCGTAACAAGGGAAACTCAGAAGCCAATCAGGAGCCGGGCAGGAAGAGAAAGTGTCCACAGTTTAGCAGTCGGAAATCAGAGGATATCTGACAGAGGTGCGGTGCGTTCAGGTGCCATGTGCTTGTTTCAGGGAAAAGCCTGTGTCATCCTCGTCTGCACCTGCTGATCAGCCTCGGCTCTAAAGGCTGCCCTGGGCATCTTTTTAACTGAAGTCTGTAAGGGATAGCTGCTTTTCCTAACAGCTGGTTTAGAATCAAAGGAGGACATTGGTTGGGTCGTATTTGAGAAGCACTCAATTAGTCCTATGCTCATTCCTGGGGATGTGGCAGAAATAGAAGATACGGTTCCGACTCTGAAAATCCAGCTCACTATGTGACATTGAAGCAGAGCTAAGAATCCATCTGGTGACCAGCACACAGAAAGGGCACCCTCTCTCCTCTTGCTCGCCGCCTCCCCTTCCCCCACCCACGCCACCAGCCCCTCCTCTCTTACTCATGGGATCCACAGAAGAGACCAGGAACTGTTTACCCACCACAGATTGTTTAGGCTGTGAAAAAGATGCAAGCTATGATTTTTACATCTTTGGGGTCACACAGCTCTTGGAGCTTTCAAAGCTGAAAGCCTGTCTAAGCTCACTGGAGCCTGTATAGAGGAGGCCAAGTGTGGCTTCTTATCTGTGAAGGAGAGAAAATTGGGGGAAATTTTAGGCAGGCCTCAAAGTTTTCTTGGCTACTCCATCTCTTGCAAAGCAACTTTGGGTGTGTTTTTAGTGTGTTTTAAGTGTATGTGAATGAGAAACATATGGATTAAATTTCTATTGTGATCACATATGGGTTTCAAAATGATGAAGATTAAGGAATTCGGGGTTTAGGGAGTCCAAAATAGTTGGCAAATAACTCAGGACATTGCAAGCAACATTTGGCTGCCTCCCTCCATCCCAAATTTGGGGACTGTTTGGTTGGGTGACAAACCCGTTCAGTGCCCTCCTGCCTGCTCAAACTGCTAAGCCCCAGGAGATATCTGTGGACAGGTTTCATGTGTTCTTGTTTTGCTCAAACTGAAATAAGGGGATTGGATTTCTAGGAAGGGCATATGTCTACTGGAGGACTCTTAACCTTTCAGAAACCTCCAACCAGAGAAGAGGAAAATTTGGCAAGCCTGAGCTTTATTAACTCTGTGCCACTTATGGGTGATGGAACACGTGTCCTGTGACATTGTTGACAATTTCAGCCATGTGCTGCATTGTGTGATTTAGTTTATAAAGCATTTTATATGCATATTACATACTAAATACACATTACATGCGATTTATAGGTACAAGTATATACACATGCACGTACTTAATATACACAATATACTGTGTATACATGTAACATATATTGTGACAGCCTACAGTGTAGAAGTACAGAGGGTTAAGGAAGATGTAACAAGAAGCAACTCAACCAGTCAGGGTTTAGAAAAGCTTCCCAGAGGGCGCCTGGGTGGCTCAGTTGGTTAAGCAACTGCCTTCGGCTCAGGTCATGATCCTGGAGTCCCGGGATCGAGTCCCGCATCGGGCTCCCTGTTCGGCAGGGGGTCTGCTTCTCCCTCTGACTCTCCCCCCTCTCATGCTCTCTCTCTCTATCTCATTGTCTCTCTCAAATAAATAAATTTAAAAAAAAAAAAAATCTTTAAAAAAAAAAAAAAAAAGAAAAGCTTCCCAGAGCAGATAATATTGAGCTGAATCCTATAAAAGGACATGGAAGAGTTAGTCAGGGAGAGGTCAGAATGAATGCCTTTTAGAGGAGAATTTATGAAGACATAGAGATGAGAAAGAAAATGGCACACTTGGGGGAATTTCTAGGCTATGATGGGCTTCTTGGAGTAAAAATGATGGAACAAACAGTGAGGAAACGGTACCATGTGTGATAAGGCGAGACACATAGATAAAAGCCAGGTCAGAAAGGTCTCATATGTCATGGGGAACCCCTAAAGCATGTAAGGGATATGATATGTGTGTTAGAAGGATCATTGTATTGGAGGTAAGGTAGTTGGATTCTCTGAGCAGGGTTTTGGGGGGTGCAGGAGAAGGCAGTATTTGAGACAGGGAAACCAGCTTAATTACTATTGCAATAACCCAAGCTAGAGATAATAAAGGACTGGACTAATGGGGCAATGGGGAGAAACAAGCTTTGTTTAAAAAATAGAGTTGGCAGCGTATAGGGCCTGTTATGGGGCAGAGGAGAAAGATGACTACATCTTAAGGTTAAGAATGGTATCCTAGTGGTTGGATAGATAGGCAGACAGGGACCCCAGCACAAGAGCAGCCCTGGGAGGAAGGATGGCGAGTTCTATTTTGGATACATTGATTAGACATCCAGGTCAGGTGTCCACTTTGGAACTCAAGAGCAAGGCCTGAGTTTGGGAGAACAATTTGAGACTCAACAGCATAAAAATTGCCATCGCACCCATGGGAGGGATGGGCTGACCCCATGAGACAAACACGGAGGAGTGAGTTTAGGAGGGATGAGGAAGGAGAACCTCCCAAAGGGACAGAACTAAAAAGGGGTAGAGCCTAGTACGGAACCCAGGACTTTGGACTCCAGATCTTTCCACTGTCCCAGAAAGGAGTAGAGTTAAGCCATCTGTTGTTTCACATTTCTTGAGAGCATATTATGTCCTAAGATTTTTATACACATTATACCACTTAGGACTCACACAGAACTCTGTGGGAGGTGAGATTATCCCAGTTATAAATGAGGAAACTGAGTCTCAGACAGATTCAAAGGCACATGGCTAATAAACAGCCAGGCCAGAATCAAAACTCAGGTTTGTCTAACTCCCAAGGTCTGTGCTCACATTACTAAATCATGTTCACTGTCTTTGAGATAAGAGGTGTCTCCTCACTCTTTCGCAGGAGAGGCACCCAACTCATTACAATTTAATCTGAGAAGTACAGAAATAGAGGTCAAGGCTAAGAGCCCCATTCAAAAACCAAATTCTCTGTGCTCTTTTTTGTACTGTGGAGTGAGCTGGGAGTTGGCTGGAATGTATGTAAATGGTTTTTTTCCTAGTAAGACGATAGCACGGTCCGTTTGGAGGGAGAGATGAGCCACCACGGAAATACTCAGCCCCACACATGCCTGTGGCTACCCTCTAAAATTCCCAACCTGGCTGGAGGCACTCAGAACAAAACCTCCTGCTCCCTCCCAGCACCACTGGCGCCTGGAGCCTGCCTGCCGCCCCTGCCAGAGGTTTCTGCCAACCCCGGTGTGATGGGGAGGGGGCCGGGCAGAACGGAAATTGCTGGAGTGGCTCCCTGCTCGGAGCCCAGTCATCTGTCCCAGCAAGAGGTGTGAGCAAGCTCTTGGGCTTTAGCACTGCAGGGAACCTCAGCTGACGAGAGCGTAGCCTCTGCTGAAACGTAGCCAATGGCACCCACTCATGGAACCAGCTTGGGCAAGGACATGCAAAGAGGCAGGAGCAAATGGAGGGTGGCTTCTACTCCCTGCTCGGCCGTTTCTCATCCTTGTGATCCCCGGTAGTCTGCCCACCCTCCTCACGCCTTTGTCTTCAGCTATCAAATGGGCCATGCTTGTTCAACTCCATGTACTAGCAGGGTAATTGCATGTTTGAATACAAATATAAACTCACAAATCACTTGATACCTGAGTTACCCCCAGCCCATCATGCACCTTATCTCCTACTAGATTGCAAACCGCAGGTGGATACAGGGCTCTGATGCCCATCTTTCTGTATCTTTGCATGTTTGAAGCAATAGTTTGAACTCCGTGTGTATCCAAGAAATATTTGCTGAGTATTTGCTCAGTGAATGTCAGATATTATGTATAGTAGCCATTAAATGCAATTCATGAAGCTGATCGTCGAGAAAGGCCCCTGATAATCTAGGCCACAGTCACAGGGGTGGCTGGGCAAAGTTGGGACTTTGAGAAGCCCCAAGAGGCCACCCAGCAGGATCCCCTGAGCCATGGGGCAGTGTCTGTGTTGAAATAGCCTGCTGGAGAATTCTCATTGGCAGGTTGGGGAAGAATGACTCAACTTCATGGAATCTTAGATAATCTCTAAGACAAAGGAGTTATTAAATATTCTAGTCCAACCTATTTATTTTATAGATGAGGAAAATAGGATCTGCAGAGGGAAATAAGTTCATAGCTTGGATCTTGTTTGGATCTGAAGTTACTACTCTTTTATATACTAGGTCTCTGACCTCCTTCAGTTTAGATTTCCTCGTTTTGGGGTGAGTATAATAATAGGACCTATCTCATTGGGTTTTCATGAGTATTAAATGACAGAACGTCTGTAAAGAGCCTAGAAGAGTATTTGGCATTTTATAAGCCCGCAGTTAACTGTTAGCAATTACTCTTTTATTATTTCTTATTATTATCCTTATTTCTGTGTGATTATTTCTATCATTGCCTGACTTAGAGGGTGGTTTCACTGGGAACTTTTTCCTTTTCAAAAGCCATGGCTTTTTTTTTTTTTTTAAAGATTTTATTTATTTGACAGAGAGAGACAGAGCGAGAGAGGGAACACAAGCAGGGGGAGAAGCAGGCTCCCCACTGAGCAGGGAGCCCGATGCGCGGCTCGATCCCAGGACCCTGGGATCATGACCTGAGCTGAAGGCAGATGCTTAATGACTGAGCCACCCAGGCGCCCCAAAAGCCATGGCTTTTTAAAAAATTGAATTTTTGATGAGCACTAGGGTCTATTGATGCAAAAATACACCTATCCTTCAAACCTTATGACCTTTTAGTTAAAGTAGAATTCAGAACTGTAAGCCTTCATGAAAACCAAAATGCCTGTGCAGCTTCATGAGTGTGAGCCCAGCCTGGAAACAGTTGTTTCCTTCAGGCCTAGCTCACATGTGGCCATCTCTGGAAAGCTTGGGTTTCTGCCACACTTCTCTCCTACCTGACTGTAGCACCTAGCACGCTTTGTTGTAATTTCTACCGTTTGTCTGCCTGGTTAAGACGAGGAGCCCTTTGAGGAAAGGGGCCATGCCTTATTAGTAATTATTATTGTTATTATTATTTTACTTTATTATTTTTATAGGCTTGATGCTGATCTCAGTGCCTGGCATATGGTGTGCAATCAAATGTTTTGTTTTATTGCAGGTTTCTATAACTTTATTTTATTTATATCACACATAATTAAAGAATATAGCACATGTCTACATGATGTTTAAACCTTACCAAATTGAATACTCTTGTGCCACCACCCGTGAGAAGGAGTATTATGGAAGAGAATATTTCCAGTACCTTTTAAGTATGAAGGTTGAACCATACGATTCAACAAATGTTCACTAGTTTCTTGTATTTTGCTTAATGTTCTAGCTCTTGGAAGTAATTTTGAATCTTGATTTGGACATGCTCCATCATATGGAGCATAATATCCTCCCACGTTTATACTGTCTGAAAATATGATAAGCTTTACTTCTGTATCATGGTCTACTTCATTGTTAAGAATATTGGCTAAATTAGACCATGGGCAAATCTAGAGACCTTCTTACCGGGTCGTAATTACTTTTGGCTGTGGTCGTTCAATCTTTTCCCTGACTGTTCCATCACAAGCTTCATTTCAAGGAGAACCAGCGTGTATTTGGTATTGAACATATAATAAGCTGTTTGTAGTTGACGGCTCATTCCATCTTCACCAAAGTCCTCCAACATTTGTATCAATCCTCCCCTTTTTGAACTGAGGGAACTGAGGCCCAGAAAGATGAGCTTGTGTGAGATCACCTGGCTGGAATCCCACAGGCTGGAAGAGATAGGTCTTTGACTCAACCCACACTCAACTCCCTCCGCTCTTCACAAGCCTATAGGGGAAAATTTTCCAAAAGCTTTTTAGAAATGCAGATTCCCTAACTTGTTATCAGGGCCAGAAGGTTTGTTCCATTTGAATGAGTCTATGCTGGCTGTGATGGCCCTTGCTTTCTGCCCTTGGGAGCCAAAGAAGGATTCAAAGAAGCAATGGTAGCCTAAAAATAAGACCATACTTTGGCAGAGACAAATTTAGAACCTGCAGAGTGTGGTGCCTGGCTGCTTTGCATTTTTATAACCTTGGACATGGAATTAAACTCTCTCTGCTTTAGTTTGTACATCTATATAATAGGAATAGTGGTGGAATCTTCCTTCAGGGTTTTTATGAGGGTTATGTGGTTTAATTCCGATAATATGCTTGGAATAAGGCCTTTAGTAAGTACCCAGTCAATCTTGACTATTGTTGCCAACAGCATCACCATGACTGGAAATCAACGTCCTGTACAGACAGTTGTTATCAGTGGAATAAAAGGGACTCCCTTCTTTGGGTAACAAAGCAGCCTCCAGGCCAAGATATCCATCAGCATGGGAAAGAGCTTTCACAAAAATATCTCTAAATATTTAGGTTTACTGCAAAGAAGTAAAGCACACAGAAACATACAGATATGCCTCTCTCTCTCTCTCTCTCTCTGTCAAAACAAACTATTACTTGTTTTCTCCAAGAGCACAGGGTTTAGAAGTGATTGGAAATGCTCTGGGAAACATACTTCTGTGTGTTGGTTTCCTTGCTTTACTCAGATGTCTGATGAGAAGCATGTGCCATTTCAAACGAGTGAGCACAAACAGGAATCAGCTCAAAACTTTCTCCCTGGACAGAGCCAGGCAAAGCCTTCATCTGACATTTCTGAGCAGCAGACCCTCATCTTCCAGGGAAGCTCTGCCGCAGCTGACTCAGGAACAAGTTTAAATAAATTGTGAGATGGGGTGGACGTGGGGGGTGATACATAACCTTCCAAAGCAATTTATGTATAAAAAGTTAAGAATAAAACATACCATATGATTCGAGTCCAACATCTGCCTGGGTTCAAATCCCACCTTGGGTGGTTACTGTGTGACTGTGGATGTCTTATACAACAAGCTCACTGAGACTAATCTTTGAAACAGGGCTAAGAGTTCTGGAAGGGAAGGGGTGCAGGGCATGATAAGAGATGATTTGACTTTGGCAGTTATCCATGTACCTGCCCAAACACTGGGTCCTAAGTGATTGTGAACATGGGCTTTCTTATTCACCCCAAAGCCAATCTGGGATGAGTAGTGTCTAGGCACGGCATGTGATAAATTTTCATGGGCAAAGACAAAGTGACGAAAACGAAGACCATTTAGTGTGTGCTCCTTCTGGTGGGAACCGTCTCCATATCATACACACATGCACAAACACGCACTTACACACACTTACACATGTACTCACACAAATACCCTCACACCTACTGAGTGACTTCTGTGTGTAGTTTACATCTTAATTCAAATACTGCCTCCTGAAAAAAGCCTTCTGAAACCCCTAAATTAGGTACCTCACTTATTTGCCCTTGTAGTACCTTTTGATTTTCATTCATTTATTTATCACAGTTTATAATTACACATCTGTGCAATGATCTAACTAATATCTATCTGAGGGTGCCCAGTGATTTGTCCCGTTTGCCCAGGACTGAATGGTTTTCTAGGACACAAGATCTTGACTGCTAAACCTAGGAGATTCCTGGCCAAACTTGAAGGATTAGCCACTCTCATCTGACCCCATCTCAAGACAGAATGCTTCATGAGGGCAGGGACCATGCTGTTTTATTTCACATTCATTGCCAGTGCCTGGCACAGGCTTATACCACATAGGGAATTCAGGAAACATCTGTTAAACCAATAAGGAAATGAGTGAATATGTCATTGTAAGCCAAACTGTCTTTTCTTGTAAAAGTCTTTCCTTTTTCCCTGACATTATTCCTATTTTAGGTGCTAAATGTCCCTTTTTATAGGTTTTCTTTATTTCACAAAATTTAAAGTTGACAGTGTTGTGTAGTTCCCTCACTTTCTTCATATTTGAGGGATGGAAATCCCACTGATTTGAGGACTCACTAGTTTAGTGAAAAGGGAACTGGAATAGTGGGGGTCAAGACATTTAAAGAAAGCTTGTTCCTGTGCTAAAATGCTGGGCTATAAATTTCATGGAGGTAGAAATCATGAATATTCAGTTCAATTCTATATCCCCAGGATGTGACATAGTACCAAGTATATAATAAGGGCTGAATAAATATTTGTAGGATAAATGAATAAATAGATTTCCTACCTGTCCAGAAGACATGTGGGACTAGACCTGGTATGCTTCACTCCCTTTTCCTCCCCACCCTCTAACTATACCTCTCCACAACCAGAAATATGACTTCAGCATGCATCCCTACTAGATGGATGAGAAGCATGTGCCATTCCAGATGAGTGAACACATGGTCCTTCCTTGTCTGTCCTGGTTCATGTTTTGGTATATTCTCCTAACACCTGAAAGGACTTCTGTGGAACATAGTGTCTTAAATCCTAAGAGCACCTCTCCCTCACCTACATGGCTTTGTTCAGGCCATTCCCTTGACCTATCATGCCTGGCTCAATCCTACATCTATGTCCTGTTCTCTCAGACCATTCACGCCTTGCCCCCTCTGTCCCTCCATAACATTCTATGTTTTCTCTTTATCATCCCGTGGACCACACTGTATCCTATTTGTCTATTTACTTGTAAAGCTCCCCTATAGATGAGTAGCTGCTTGAAGATAGGAACTCTGTCTGATTCATCTCTTTATCTCCAGCACCCAAGAGAGGGAGATGGCATGCTAATAGTTGTGACTAGTAAGTGTTTGTAGAAGGAAGGGAATGAATCAGTTATCTACCACAGAAATGCTAGGTGACAAACACACAATCTTAGTGACGTACAAGACATGAATTTTTGTTTACAGGTCTGCCAGTTAGCTGGGTGATTCTGTGATCTGGGCTTGTTAGTGCTTGTTGACTAGGATGATTTGCTGATCTTGTTTGGTCTGTCTCTTATATGTGAGACGTCACTTGCTACATTTGGGCTGACTCAGCTCTGTTGCTTGTCCTTCCATCCAGCAGGTTACTCTGGGCTCTTCTGGCAAAGGTGGAGAACCAAGGGAAAGAATAGAAGCACACAGTCCTCTTCAGGCCTAAGCCTGGAAAACCGACACAGTGTTACTTCCATCTCATTCTGTTGGCCAAAACAAGTCACAAGGCTGACCCAGATTCAAGGGGTGGGGACTCCACCTGTCAATGAGAGGAGCCGCAAAGTCTCCTTACAAAGAGGTTGGATTCACGGAGGGAGGAGAATGGGGACCATTTTTGCAATGAGTCTACCACAGAGAGGGAGCCAGCAAGGAAATGGCTCATTAGTTTCTTTCCAAAATGATCTCTTTTGCTACCCTGACATCTAAATGAATTTATCAAGAAGGCCTCCAAAGATGAAGCCATGCCCTTCCTTTGGAAGGAATGACTTTCTTACCAAAGAAGGTATTTAATGAGAAGTTGAATTTCACGGTCATAGAAACCGGATGGGAGGAGGTTAAGGCTTCTTCTAGCCCTGAGCATCACTTATTTTCATCTATTTTGCCTCTTTCTTTTCAGATCAGCAAAGACCCAATTTTTGTACCAGGTGTCTGGGGCCCTTATTTCTCAGCCATGGTCCCTGGGTTCTGGCTGAATGAAGGTGGTCAGAGCGTTACTGGAAAACTGGTAAGTTGACACTTTCTTAATATGGGTCTAAATTTTTTTTAAAGTTTATTTTATTATGTTATGTTAGTCACCATACAATACATCATTAGTTTTCGATATAGTGATCCACAATTCATTGTTTTCATATAACACCCAGTGCTCCATGCAATACGTGCCCTCCTTAATACCCACCACTGGGCTAACCCATCTTCCCCCCCTCCTCCCCTCTAAAACCCTCAGTTTGTTTCTCAGAGTCCATAGTCTCTTATGATTCATCTCCCCCTCTGATTTCTCCCCTTCATTTTTCCTTTCCTTCTCCTGATGTCCTCCATGCTATTCTTTATGTTCCACAAATAAGTGAAACCATATGATAATTGACTTTCTCTGCTTGACTTATTTCACTTAGCATACTCTCCTCCAGTCCCATCCATGTTGATGGAGAAGTTAGGTATTCATGCTTTCTGATGGCTGAGTAATATTCCATTGTATGTATGGACCACATCTTCTTTATCCATTCGTCCATTGAAGGGTATCTCAGCTCTTTCCACAGTTTGGCTATTGTGGACATTGCTGCTATGAACATTGGGGTGCATATGGCCCTCCTTTTCACTACGTCTGTGTCTTTGGGGTAAATACCCAGTAGTGTAATTGCTGGGTCATAGGGTAGCTCTATTTTTATCTGAGGCACCTCCACACTGTTTTCCAAATGTTTTTATAACCTTGACCAGCCCATTTTGTCGCACTACCCATATACCCAGGATCTGGAAGATTTGCAGGTTCCTAAATCAGAAAACTTAGCTTTGTCAACATATGGTGCATAGTCAGCATGCATTTGCCAAAGGAATAAATGTTGGTCCAGGCAATGATGACTAACCCATCTTGTCACCTATCTTTCACACAAAAGTCCTTTTTTTTCCATGGCAGTGAAAGTGATATTTTACTTTGTAAAAAGGGCCACGTAAGTCACCAGCTGAAATCCTTTAGTGGTTCTCCATAGCCTTGAGGACATCATTCAAATAGTTTTCTGGGCACGTCATACCTCTCATGGTCCATCCCCTCAATCCCACACATGTACTTGTCACTGAGGCTAGATTACCCTACCCACAGCTTCCCCATGACTTATGTTATTCTACTCTTCTGCCTTTGGATGTGTTTCTTTCCCTGCTCAGAGAGCTCTTTACCACTTCGATAATTTTACTTGTCCTTTAAGACACAACTCTACTTATAATATTCTGTGTTCTTATTGGTTTACTAACGTGCTATTTCCAGAAATCTATGAGCTCCTTAAAGGTAAGGGCCATATCCTACTTTTCTTTGCATCCAGCTCAGTGCCTGGTTCATAGAAGGTAGTTGATAAAAATTTGATGAATTCATGGGGTTGTCTAATAGGGAAGATAGAAGACCCATAAAAGTGAGATGAGTACTCTACCAGGGGGACAAAGCACAGAACTGGCGTAAAGCTAGGTTAAAAAAAACTTTTTGCAGGGGAGAAAGCAGTTATGTTGAGTCTTAAAAGGTAAATAGAGACCAACCAGGCAAAGAAGGGTAGAGATACTCTTCTAGGCAGGAGAACTGGCGTAGGAACAAAGATATGGGAGTGACAAATAACAAGGCTTATTTGAGGTGATGGCACATAGTCCAGCATCTCAGCTGTGGCATAAACTGTTCTTAGAAGAAAGACTGACAATAAAAGTTAGAGAGCTGGGTAGGGACCACATCATAAGAAGTCCCTGGAGGGGCGCCTGGGTGGCTCAGTTGGTTAAGCAACTGCCTTCGGCTCAGGTCATGATCCCGGAGTCCCGGGATCGAGTCCCGCATTGGGCTCCCTGCTCGGCAGGGAGTCTGCTTCTTCCTCTGACCCTCCTCCCTCTCATGCTCTCTGTATCTCATTCTCTCTGTCTCAAATAAATAAATAAAATCTTTAAAAAAAAAAAAAAAAGTCCCTGGAGAACAGGCTAAGGAACTGATCTCTGTCTGGTAGACCAAGGGGAAGCAGTGCATGTTCAGATCTCAGTTGTACAAACTCTGGCTAGCAGCCGTGAGGAAGAAGGCCTGAGGGCACACGGCTGAAGATGGGGAGACCGGTTTTAGTCGGTTAGTCCACAGACAGAAAGCCATGGGGGCTTGAATGAGGAGGACAGGGGCAGTGATAACTGAGAACTGAGGTCAGGAGATCGACAAGCCTTGGAAGGATTGCATGTGGAAGGCAAGAGAAAAGGAGACCTAGGCTCAGTTAGCCAATCTCACATCATCTGTTTGTGGTCTCGTTCCCATACCAGCTCTTCCAAATGTTCAACCGAATGATAACCGATCGGATCCAAAGCTGGCTCTGGATGCAAATCCCCATTGTTTCTGTTTCTTAGTATGTGGCTGTTTTATACCTAGCTGCCTCAAGTTCTCTTTCAAAGTTGGTGGAAGCATAGGTGGCTGGCTGGCTTTGAAGCCCATGTTCTGTGCGCTTGCTTTTGTGCCAGGCTGCAGAGATGCATTCAATGAGCAAGACCTCCATCGGGCCCTGGTTTTGAGGAGCTCGTTGTCTAGTAGACAGTGCCTGTAAAAGAAAGAATATCTGGTTGGTCTGTAAGAACCCAATGCTAGAGAAGCTACGACATGGCTGTATGAAGGTGCCAGGGGATTCAGACTTTGCATTCTCCTACTGAAATGAGTGTTGTGTGTATACACGTTTCACTTAACTATCCATTCCCTTTCTGTGACGTATTGAAAGCCCGTTACTGAAATATAGCCTGTTTCAACCCTGCATCGTGGTATAATCACCGTTTGCAGACCCAGAACTCATAGAGGACACAATCCAGAGGCTTTTTTTTTTAAAACAAGGATAATGATCCAGTAAACCAACTCTTTGTGCAGAATGCATTGTCCACAAAGCTGCCCATCAACAGGTTTTCAGAGCCTTAGTATGCAAATTGAACATCTGTGTCAGTCTGGAAATACTTTTCCAAGTATTTGGCTCAAAGTTCGCTCTGTTGCTATGGATATAAGCCATCTTTACCCAAACATTATGACATATCTTTATGGATGAGAATTGGTTATGCCTGTTTCAGGATCCTGAATTTAAATAAAAAATGTGACCTCTTTTTGGCCATTAATAAAATCTTCATAATAGTCTACTATGACTTTCGACAGGAGTCATGGGAATTGTTAGCCTTTCTCTAGTTAGTGATTTTGCACTGTCACCAACCAAGCTGCACTTGGAGCCCGACTTTGGGCTATTCTACTTATATTTCATTGTCCATACAAGTGGGGCATGATTGACCTGTGCATTATAGAGAGCAAAATCTTAGGAAATCCAAAAGCTAGCATGATGGGGCAAAATGTGAATCAAGAACAGAAGAGACTGCCCAGTAAAGCAACAGTCCAGTCCGGAGGAGGCAAGCAAAGAGACAGAAACAACCTATAAAATAAAGAAATGAAATAAAAATAATAATGATGTCATATGATCTCACTGATATGAGGAATTCTTAATCTCAGGAAACAAACTGAGGGTTGCTGGAGTGGTGGGGGGTGGGAGGGATAGGGTGGCTGGGTGATAGACATTGGGGAGGGTATGTGATAGGGTGAGCGCTGTGAATTGTGTAAAACTGTTGAATCATAGACCTGTCCCTTTGAAACAAATAATACATTATATGTTAAAAGAAAGAAGAAGATAGTAAGAAGGGAAAAATGAAGGGGGGGAATCGGAGGGGGAGATGAACCATGAGAGACTATGGTCTCTGAGAAACAAACTGAGGGTTCTAGAGGGGAGGGGGGTGGGGGGGTGGGTTAGCCTGGTGATGGATATTAAAGAGGGCATGTACTGAACAGAGCGCTGGGTGTTATACGCAAACAATGAATCATGGAACACTACATCAAAAACTAATGATGTACTGTATGGTGACTAACATAACATAATAAAAGAAAAAAATGATAATGATAATAATCCTACTTTATTGAGAATGTTTTTCTGTGAAAAGGATTTATATACATAATCTTATTAATCCTTGAATGATATTCATGATAAGCACAATGCCTCACATTTATTTTGAAGGCTTATTTCCCAGTCTCGATGCCGAGAGCTTGGCATATACTATCTCCTTTAATTCTATCAAAATCCCTGTGAAATAGGTACAATGGTTATCCAAATACACAGATGAAGAGTGCACACTCAGGGTAGTAAGCACAGCCCAGAGAGATTCCTGATGCACCATCAGTGGCCTTTTTATGTGGCTCCTTTGCCGTTCATCGTTCCTTTCCATTTACTTATTCTTGTTTATTCTGTTGTGAAATTCGGGTCTCTGGTTTTACAACACATTGTTTTCATGTAGGACTCTGTGAGAGGAAGTTGCATGTTTTATGTTCTTTGTTTCAAATACACATCTCTGATATGCTGTGTGTGAAACTGCTCCATTATTACGTTGTCCAGAGTATATTCTAAACACGGTCACAAACATACCATCTGAAGCAGAAGAGAAGAGAAAGGAGAAGAGGGAAGGGAAGGAGGAGAAAGAAGGGAAGAAAAAAAGAAAAAAATTACCTAAACACTAGATTGGGGGGGGGAAGCTATTTCGTCTCATTTTTACAATTAAAAAAAAAAATCTTCCATCCCAAAGCAAGTCATTCCAAGTGTGTGAATAGCTTGGTACTGGAAAAAAAAAAAAAAAAAATCTCCATCTGGTTAACTTCAGGATGAAGGAAAAAAAAAAATAGAATAGGATCTTTTCTTGTTCTGGACCTCTTACAGTTTCATTTGACTGAGATTTGGATTCATTTTTCACTCGTTTCAAGCTTGTGCCACTGATACTCATTTCCTTTTAGAAGGGCACATGCCTCCAGCCCGTGGATGATTGATTTTAGTTGCATCAATCGGGCACGCAGCAGGGCTTGCCTCGTGCTTGTCAATACTCTCTCCAGAATAGCTGTGCAAACAACATTGCTTTTTTGCCCAGACCTTTTCCATAGAACACCAGCCCATACAGTCACTGCATCCAGATGCTGAAGCTGGTTTCCAGCTGGCCCTTGGCCATCCCTTTCTCCAAGCACTCTTGTCTGTCTTAAGTTGGAGTCATTTTCATTGGGGGAGGTGTGGAGTAAGGGAGGCTAAGTCAAATTCCTAAGCTGCCTCTCTGGTGGCTTTGGCTTTCTGGGATAATTGGCCTTGGGTGGGGGTTAACTTTGAATTGTTTTTGTTTTTGTTTTTTAAGATTTTATTTATTTATTTGACAGAGAGAGAGCACAAGCTGGGGGTAGTGGGCAGAGGGAGAGGGAGAAGCAGGCTCCCCGCTGAGCAGGGAGCCCGATGCAAGACTCGATCCCAGGACCCTGGGATCATGACCTGAGCCGAAGGCAGATGCTTTAACCTACTGAGCCACCCAGGCGCCCCACCTTTGAATTGTTTGAACCCAGAATTTAAATTTATGAACTTGAGCCCCAGGGTCACCATGTAGCAAGATGCTGTGTGCTCAGAATTTTAGCATTTGTGCATTGGGGGGCCTCTCTCCCGGACCTCTATCCCCAGTGCCACTCAGCCTGGGGCTAGCCTCAGGAAGTCCATCAGTGCTCCACAAGTGGGTGTATGAAGAGCTCGGGTTGTACACATGCTGTGCGTGGATGGAGATAGTGATTTCACCCCTTTATTCGTTCATTCTTTCCATCATGTGACAGAGATGACTCTGGGCCAGGCAAGAATACAGTCACGTGATTCCTGTCCTCCAGTAGCTTATCATCTAATGGGAGGGTTAGATATAGGCCTGATAATTATAAGTTAGGGTAGCACATAAAGTAGATTGCATGACCCCTGAAGCCTACTTAGAGTATCTGTTATGGGATAGACACTTTCAGGCCCTTTTTAAGATTTAGTATTCTGTCTGATCTGCACAGCATGTCTGTGTGGTCAGTGTTGTTACGTTAGTTTTACTAGTGAATAAATAGGTTCAGAACAATGAGGTAGCTTCATCAAGATCTTAATAGTTATAAGTGGGAAAGCCTTGATTCAAACCCAAGTCTACTACCGGAAGACCCAGATCTCTCCAGAACTGGACCTGACTTTGGTGGAGCTACATTTTTGAGTTTGTCTTATACTTGTCTTGTACAGTCCCTGGAGAAGCAATTATTGGGGATTAGTGTGACTTTCTTTTCAAGTACATCGAAGCAAATTCAGTTGGCAGGCTTTGTAAGGCCATGAGAGAAAAAAAATGTATGTGTATAGTATTGACAGAATCTGTGTATAGACTTAGGTGTGTCCCCAGCATTTCTCATTGGCTAATTGGAATGACTTCATGGATACAGAGACCAACTCTGCATAAACAAATGTTCCTGTGTTCCCTCCCACCCAGGCTTGCACTGTATTTTTTGTATACCCACCCAGGTCCCTGCACAGCTCCCTAATTACCTTCTTTTTTCTAATCCTTCCCTCTCTAACCTCTCTGTCTTAGTTTGGCCACTCTAACAAACTACCATATACTGGGGGGGGAGGGGGGGGGCAGGGGCGTCTGTACAACAGAACTTTATTTCTCACAGCTCTAGAGGCTGGAGTCGAGATCAAGGTAGCAGCATGGTTGGTTTCTGGTGAGGTTTCTTTCCGGGTTGCAGAGGGCTGACTTTTCCTTGTAGTTTCACATGGTGGAAGGGGAGAACTCTGGTCTCTTCAGACCCTTAGAAGAGTGTTAATCCCGTTCATGAGGGCTCCACCCTCAGACTTACTCACCTCCCAAGGGTCCCACTTCCCAACACCATTACCCTGGTGGTTAGGATTTCAACATATGAATTTTGAAGGAACGCAAACGTTCCACAACATCCTCTTTAAAGATTGTGGTGAAAGCACATAGACATGACCCTGTCACTCTTGATACCTCTCCAGTTACCTATTTAATAAAAGTTTAAACTCTTTAGAGTGATGGTTATTTACACTACGTTCATGGTACTGTTCTGAGTGAGAAATAGGCAGAGAATAAAACAGCCCCTCCTCTACCTCACTCCAAAAATCTGCCCCCTTGTCAAGCTTACATTCTAACAAGAGGAGATAGAACCTACAAAATAAATAAAATGAGAAAGCAGTAAAGTTTCTTTTATGGTATAAGTCGTTAAAAATAAAAGAGGAAGTAAGTTTATGGGTTCAGGTGAGCAGTTTGCAATTTTAAATAAGGTGGTTACACTAGGCCTTTTTGATGTGACGTACATACATAACAAGGAAGGGAAGGAAGTTAGCCATTTGGAAACCTAGGGGAAGAACATACCAGGCCAAGGGAAAAACCAGTGCAAAGGTCCTGAGGGAGGATGGCCTGCCTGCAGTATTACAGGAATAGCAAAGAAGGCCACAAAGATGGAGCCGAGTGAACCAAAATGAGAGTTGTAGTGAATCAGTTCATGAGGTAATTTGGGGCTATATTATTGGCCACTGTTAGAATTTTGGCTTTTACTCTGAGTGAAATGGAAAGCTACTGGAGAATAAGGAGCCCAGGACAGATAGGACTTAGTTCTTAAGGGATCATTCAGACTGCTGCCTGCTACACTGGGAATAAACGATGGGGTGGGTGTAGGCGTGGGGGAGATGGAAGTAGGGGCCCCAGAAAGAGGCCACTGCAGTAAACCAGCTGAGACGTGAGGATGGTGGCAGTGGAGCTGGGAAAAAGTGGTCGTGTTTTGGGATATATTTTGAAGGTAGAGCTGATGCAGTTTCTTGATGGATTGGATGTGAAGTGTGCAAAAGAGAGAGAGGTCAAGGTTTTTGAAGGATAACATTGCTATGAATGGAGAGAAGATGGATTCAATGTCAGGGAGACAGGGGGAGGAAGGATTCCAGAATTAGTTTTCTGACTCTAGTAACTGATACATTCTCTAGGTTGATCCTCAATTATTTGTCTTCATTTGAGTAAAGACCACCATCATTTATATTTTTATTAAAGCCAGAAAATTAGGATTAATTCCTTACCCCTCCTTTCCCTTCTCTGCCCACATCCAGTCAGAAAGTCCTATGGATTCTAACTCTAAAATGTATATGACCACTCCATCTGTTTTTTTTTAACCTTCACTCCCAACACCATCAGTCAAAGCACCGTCATCTCTGTCCCAGTCTATGTAAAGTGCATCTTTTATACATAGTATATAGTTGGGTCTTGCTTTTCTGCAGTCTTGTAATCTTCGATGTTTACTGAGAGTGTTGAAACTATCCACAATTCAGTGTGAAGATGCATATTGTTGCATAGGTCTTCCATTTTGCTATTTGTTTTCTGTGGTGATTCTGTTTTTTGTTTCTCTGTCTCTCCTTTTCTTCCATCTTTTGGATTACTCAAATATCTTTCAGTTTTCAGAATTCCATTTTAATTCTCCTGTTTGCTTTTTAGGCATGATTTTTTGAATTCCTTTTTTTAAATGATTTCTTTAGGAATTACATACAATAAACGTCCTAAATTTTTCAGCCTACTTAGACTGTATGTTATATAACGTCATGTAAAATATAAAAACCATTCAACTCTATAGTTCCCTTTGCCACCCCCCCAACTCTTTATGCTATAGTCATAGTATGTGTGATGCCTACATATGCTCTACGTCCAAGAATATAGTAGTTGCCATGTTGTTTGCTTTAAATAACATAGTAGTCTGTCCAGCGTGCCATAACGAAATACCGTCAACTGGGTGGCTTAAACAATAAACACTCATTTTCTTACAGTTTGGAGGCTAGAAGTCCATGATCAAAGTGCTAGAAAGTTCAGTTTCTCATGAGAGCTCTCTTCTTGGCTTGTAGGCAGCAGCCTTTTCACTGTGTCTTCACATGGCCTTTTCCAGGTGCATGCATGTAGCAAGAGAGCTTTGGTGATCCTGGCTCTTCTTATAAGGACAGCAATTCTATTGGATTAGGGCCCAACCCTGACGACCTCATAGAACCTTATTTCCTTCATCACGTCCGCACTTCCAAAAACAGTCACAGGGAGGGTCGGGGCTTCACATTGGAATTGTGGTAGGATACAATTCCATCTGTAAGAGTCCTACATATTTCAAAGAGATTCTGAGAAATGAACATTATCTTTTGTATTTACCTACATATTTACCATTTCCATTTCCATTTTTTTTTTATTTCTTTCTGAAAATTTAAATTTCTGTCAGGTATTTCCCCTCAGCCTGACGAACTTCCTTCAGCATTTATTCATCTCTTATAGCTATTGGCAAAAAGAAAAAAAAATTCTTAGTTTTTTTTTTTAATGAATTTATTTTATCTTCTATCCTGAAAGATATTTTTGCTCAATCTAGACTTCTTGGTTGATAGTTTTTTTTTGTTTGTTTGTTTTCCTTCAGCGCTTAAAGATGTTACTGTTTTGTATTCTGGCACCATTGTTTCTTATGAGAAGTCAACCATCATTTGTATTGTTTTTCCCATGTCTACAGTATATGATTTTTCTCCTACTACTTTCTTGATTGTTTCTTAATCTTTGATTTTTATTGTGGTATGTCCACATGTGGTGTTCTTTGGATTTACCCTCCTTTTCCCAGGTTTGCTAAACTTCTTGAATTTATAAATTTCTGTCTTTCACCAAGTTTGGGAAATTGTCAGTATTTATTTATTTAAATATAAATAAATATTGCATCCATATGCCACAGTAGCAATATAAACAGCAACACAAGATTAATATATCCATAAGACAAAAGAAAGTACTTACAAATATGGTTCCCCAGTTACCCAGGAAGAGGTCCTTTCCATAGACCCACCACCTTCAGCATAGGTGGTGGCCCATGACAAGAATACATCCCTGATACAGTAGTAAGAAACATCAGCTTTGTAAAGCTAAGAGCAATAAGACAAATGTTTTACAGGCAGGATATGGCAGATCTTCATGTATCAAATACAGTAGAGTTTGGTCCTCATGAGCCAGTACCACCCTGGCTTAGGTATTTTCCCTGGGGGATGATACCATATATTTGCCCCTTAATATCATCAGAGGGTGTGTCTATATTATACATGGGCCTGTGAGGGATTTTTTTTTTTTCATTCTCTCTACTTCTCCCACATCTCTCTCTGTCTCCCTCTCCCCCCCTCCGTCCATCAGCCCCTCCCTCCCTTCTTTCCTCTCTCCCTTCTCCCCCTTCTCTCTCACAATTAGATACTGTGTCTATTGGTCTATTTTCAAGTTCATTGCCTCTTTTGTCTATGATCTTCAATTAGCTGTGAGGCCTGTCCACTAAATATTTCAGATATTATCTTTTTCAATACTAGGATTTCCATTTTTAATAGTTTTTGTTTCTTATCTATTGATTGATTATGAGACTATTATCCTTTATATCCTAAAGCATTATTAAACTACTGAATTCATTTTTTAAATTTATTATTTATTTAAGTGTTTATTTTTTAAGGTGAGCAATGATATTTAAGCAGTATTTATTGACATTCAACAATGTCAAAACATACCAGTGCTCAGATCAAGGAACAATTTTATAGAGTTCTTCTCACCTCCCCCCCTTTTTCAGATATATGATGATTTTATTTTTTTATTTTCAATATAATTAACATACAGTGTTATATTAGTTTCAGGTGTACAATACAGTGATTCAACAATTCTGTATATTACTCAGTGCTCATCACGATAAGTGTACTCGTAATCCCCTTCACCTGTTTCACCCATCCTCCCTCCCACCCACCCACCTTCTTTCTGGTAACCATCAGTTTGTTCTCTATAGTTAAAAGTCTGTTTTTTGTTTGTCTCTTTTTTTCTTTGTTTTGTTTCTTAAATTCCGCATATGAGTAAAATCATATGATATTTGCCTTTTTCTGACTGACATTTCCCTGACATTATATGTATATGTTCTTTATTTTATTTTAATTTCAGTGTAGTTAACATAGTTAACTATTAGTTTCAGGTATACAATATAGTGATTCAACAATTCATATATTACTCAGTGCTCACCAAGATAAATGTACTCTCAATCCCCTTCACCTATTTATATAAGTTCTTTATATATTTTGGATACTAATCCCTTATCAGATATGTCTTTTGCAAATATCTTCTCCTGTTCAGTAGGTTGTCTTTCAGTTTTGTTGATTGTTTCTTCTGCTATGCAGAAACTTTTTATTTTGATGTAGTCCCAAGAGTTTATTTTTGCTTTTGTTTCCCTTGCCACAGGAGATAAATCTAGAGTAAACTACTGAATTTTTGCCTTCTAATTCCATCATCTGTGTCATCTCAGGGTCATTGGCCATTAAATGGCTTTTCTTTTAAGTATGGGTTACATTTTCCTTCTCTCTTATATGGCTAGCAATTTGGGATCATATCTTGAACATTATGATTGATATATTGTAGAGAGACTGGATTATTCTTATTCCTCTGAAGAGTATTTTTTTTAACAGGTGGTTAATTTGGTTGAACTCAAACTCTCAAGTTTTGTCTTTCCTGTGATGAGCACCTACTGAAATCTCTGTTGAGTTCTTTCAGCTTTAGCTGGGCTACTTATAATGTAACTCAGAGATCATCCAGAAGTTGGAGTAGCATTTGGATGAAGTCTTGAGCTACCTTTCTATGGCTACTGACTCCCCTGTGCTTACTATGACTAGAGCAGAGGAAATGTTCAGTAAACATTAGTGAAATCTATAAAGAACTTCATCAGTCGAGACCATATTTGAATATTGGTATGCTCATTTTCCATTGACAGGCAGGGCTTTGTGAGAGCAATGACTTTTGTTTATCTTTGTATCTCCAATTATTAGAGTGATGCCTAACACAGGGTAGCCATATATCATCTTAGTTTCCTGAATAAGTGAATTAATTAACAAACTATAAAAAGACACAAAGCTATTAACTTTGATGTTGAATGATGTTGAATGAAACTGACTAAACTAGCTCTGGATTAAATCAGCATTTGTCCACTTGTAAGAGAAGTTGTTCTATCTCAAGCTAATATTAAAGTTGTGGGAGAAAAAAAAAAACAGTTTACGTTTTCTTTCAGGAATGTTTGTCGTTCTTAGGAACCGTTCAGTATTGAAACCCACAGTTCTTTCCAGCAACATAAAAGAAATTGTCTAGGCTGGGCTTTCTTCTTTCATTAGATTTTTATGAGAATTTCAACGCTGGGAAAAATTAGATAAAATGTTTTCGCTTTAAGATAAGAAAATGAAGTTAAATAAAGAGTTGGAAGAACTGAGATGAAAAAAGTGACTTTGCAGGTAAATACAAATGGCAAAAAGGGAGTTGTTACAAGCAATAAACATATCCTTGAGCCTAATGATTTCATTATCTGCAAAGCAAGGTGAACGCCTCAAGACTAATACATAAAATTGGTTTTAATAGAGAAAAGCCCATCATGCCATAAAATAGCTTTGTCTCAGCAAAATGATCATAGAACCTAAAATTCTGGGATTCTGAATTTGGCTTTGTCGTGTGTTTTTCTTGCCTATGGACTCTGTGCGCACAGTTTTGAGATCTCAGGCAATTGCAGTCCTCTGTCTAATTTTCCAAACACTTGGCTATTTGTCATGTTAATTTATTAAATGTTGTAGAGAGAGAACTAAATCTCTTAGGAAAAATAAAGAATAAATCTAACAAAAAAAAAAGAAAGAAAGAAATGGTCTTGTTTAAGGTCATTCCCTGAGCCAGAACTGACTCAGGTCTCAGGACTGCCTGTCTGTGTTCTCCCTGTCATTTCAAGAGTCAGAAACTCAAATGCCTAAAGGAGTCAGACAGATAGCATAAACAGATTAGGCAAACAAAATTTTTTTTTTTTTTACTTTGATAGAGAAGTTTTTCTTTCAACTCATGGCACTCTAGGGAATGATTTTATGTTCCTTCCTTTCATAGAGAGATGGGCGTAGAGAAATAGATCTCTCCTACAAGTAAAACATTCGTGCAGTCATGGTGAGAAATTGGTGAAATCTGGTGTCTGTTGTTGGGGCTGGAGGGGTGGGGAGCGGTGGTGTCTTCTACATACTGAAGGGTGCAGTCCTGTCTGAAGGGATTAGTCATCACTCGGCTCCAGCTGACTCTTGCCATGTGGGAATATGGGTGGCCCAGTGTCCTGCATATGCTGGTTCTTTGGGAGAAACCAAAATCTGGATTTTAAGTGGAATCTCCCAATTTAAAAATATTGGCTGATTTTTTAAAACATTATATAACCCAAATAAAATACATCTGTGGGCCAGATGTCCCCTCATACTACCCGTTTATGATCTCTGTGTTACACTGTGTTGTGTTTCTGTTTCTCCCGTGTTGCAAATGCAGATGCCAACTTTATAAGGAAGGACCTAAAAATCCAACCCTAGGTGTATATCATAAGACGGCTTTTCCCTCTTGATTTAGAAAGCCATCCTGAAGAAGATCTGACTCCATCCAGCTCAGGCTTCCTACCTATCCATATCATTTGTAGACTTTTCTGCTTGCTCTCAGAGCTGAAATCTGAGAAGATGGAGGAAATAAGAAAGTAATCATAAAGTTAGACGAGCTCTGTCTATATATTTCTAAGGCAACCAGTTGGCAAATATGGTCATTGTGGTTAAACTGGTTATTTCACTGGGAAACAAATAACCACTAATAGGACACTGTGTTCTATACCATGCTAAATGCATTTGAGAATAGAACATAAATAGAGAGATCAACCCTAGGATCAGGCATTCCAGGTTTTTGAAATGAGTGCTCGATTATTTGAAAAACTGGCTTGGTCTTTGCTAACCAGAGTGGGCCTTTACTACCAGATGCTGTTGGGGGGAAGAAAAAGGCGCAGCTGACCAGTTGAGATTCTGTTCTCCCAACCATTTTTGCTCTTTTGGTCGCATGCCCTTCTTTTTAATAATAGATGTTATGAACTGAGAGCCACCTATATACCAGGCACCCCTGCAATGCGAATTTTATTATCACCATTTTACAGTTATAGGAGATGAGTCTCTGAGAGGTCAAGTAGCTTTTCCTTGGTACCACCGAAGATGAGTGTAGACCATGAATTTGAACCTGAGTCTGTCTGTTTCCAAACCCTGTGTTCTTTTCACTAAGCCACTGTTGTAAAATGTAGATTTTTTTATTATTACCATATGATGAGGCCAACAGATTAGGGGATGATTGCCACTGAAAAGATAGTTTGTTGCTCACAGTTCTCAAGAGGAGGGGGCACGCCATACCATCATGCAGGGCCACATGGGAAGCCCCAGAGTTGTCCCTAGCTCTCTGATACCCAGCCCTGGGGTGCTTAGAGCAGGGAAGCAGTAGTCCATAGAGGAGGTGGGGGTAGGTAGGCTCTGGAGTAGTTAGCTTGCACATGAAAGGCATGCTAACAGATAAGTTGAGTCCTTTGCTATCTCTAGGAATTGCCAGCCCTGCCAGGCGCAGTCTCTCCAGGGGCAGTAAGACCACAGACTCAAAGCATCAGAGGTACCAAAAATAATAAGATGTGATTCATACGGCCACATTGCCTTGTCTTAGAGCCCAAACATCTTTCTCGACTGATTTTCTTACATTCTCTAGTTAGCCACTAAATTTGTTTTGTTTTCTTCCAAATATATCTCATTTATTCATTCAGGGTGCCAGGCCCTAATGTAGACACTGAGGATTGGGAACTAATGGGGCTCTTGATTTAAAAGAGCTCACAGTGTAGGGTAAAGACAGACATAGAAGCTAATGATTATTAAAAAACAAAACAAAACAAAACAAAAAAACTTGCTAAGTGCTACAATGGAGCAAGAACAGGAAATATTTTTGCCTTGTGTTCTCACAGTCAGCCTCTGAGCCCTGTCTACATTTCCTGCCCTCTACGCCTAGCTATCTCTCCGTCCTGCATACCCTACCGGGCTCATTTTCCTTAACTTCTCATCATCCTGCTCCCCAGATCAAAATAATTTCATGGCTTCTAATCCAATAAAACTATAAACACTTACCTGGCTTTCATGACCCGCTATCTGCCCCCACCCTCCCCATTCATCCACTATCTTCACTACTCTATTTATTCTCTAATTTAACAGTTAGATGTGACCGAAGTGTGCCCCACACAAATAGACACAAATGTCAAGTGTGTGATCACGTCCAAGAAGTACCTGGTCCTGTGTGAGCCTGTGGTTTGCCTCCATTATGCTTGGTGCATCCCACAATCATCCCAGAAATATTTACTGAGCAGCTCTGATATGCCAGGCATGGGGCTTGGCCAATCTCCTTACTGTCTGCACCCATATATGTCTTTCCATCTCAGCCTCCTCTCTGGCATGCCTTGGCTGTAGCTTCCTGCTCCTCCAAGCTACCTGTTCTCAGCCTCTCAATTGAAGCCTCACCTGCCCCAAATTATTGACCTCTTACTTTATATAACTATGTATTATACGTCTTGTATTTCTTACTTTCCACTGTATTCCCAGAGCCTAGACACAGTGAATGCATTAGGCATTTAGTAAATACAGAAAACTACATTCATGCACGCACCGCACAGGCTAGGTTCTGAGCTTCCCGCTGGATGCTCATGTAAATCTCCCTGCTCTGAACTCTGAAAGTGCTTCCCACAGAAATCAGCATCAAATCAAGGAATGCCTTTAATTATCCACTACTGATGCAAACTCTTTATGGTCCAGACTTGCCTCATCACAGTCACCTAAAACTGAATCTGTAGGAAGTTAACATTTCAAACCTGCATAGCTTTTTCTCCTCGAAATGACCAGTGGCTTTGGTATCCTTTTGAGCATTTCTGCATAACTGTACCAATGGCATTCAGCAGCTTTTACCTACAAGTTCAGTACACGTTATGGCATAGTAGTGAAGAACCAAGGACTTTAGGCACAGAGAGACCGCAGCTGAAAACCTAGATCTGTCACTTACCCCTGTGACTGACCTTGGACAAGTTGCTTACTCTCTTTTGGTCCCAGTTTTCTCATCTCTATAGTAGAGAATAGTATCCTTTTCTTAGGAATCGTGTAAGGAATAAATGGGATCATGTATGTAAAATGCTTAGCTCAGTGTTGATATATGGTAAATGAGTCAGGAAATTTTAGGTGATAGTATTTATACTGTTGTTGGCATTATGGCCGACACCTTCTACAGCCCAGCAATCCTGTTTTAAAGGGAGCCTGGGGGAGGGCTAAGGAGACTATTGAGGCTCAGAGTAAGTAGTTAAGTGATTTACACAGTCACACAGCATATTAGTATCAGAGCCAGAACCCAGACCTGACCTCTGTGGCTCCAGAAAAAAATTCGCTTCCCCTTTACACAGCCCCGGCTGTCAGGAAACACGCTTAGAGAGACTATCTCCAGGAGGCCCAAATAACCAATTGGTTCATAGTCTGAATGAAAAATGGCTTTGGAGTCCTAGAGACTCATGTGAACATTGGGAAGATAACCAGATTAGGTTCAGGAACACAAGCGGTGTGTTGGGTGTATTTTAGCAAGCAGGGGAGCATCATGGGGAAACATTTCCCTTCCTGATACTATTACGTATTATTTTGTTTAGAGCTACCAAGTAGATTTAGAAATAAAATCCTAGACATGGGATTTCAAATGAGAAGAAGATAGTTATCCACAGAGCTTAGACATTTCTGTCCTAGGAGAGTGATGCCCCAGTTTCTCCTGTGATAACTTGTCAATCAGGAGAGGTCCTCTGAACAGCTCTAGGGCAACTTTTTGTTGGTGGTGGTTTTTGAACTGGTAATCCCTCCTCCTCGTCTCTTTCACTCTGCTTCTCCATTAGTAAGACAGGGTGAGTAATTCAAGGTCTGACATTGCCCTGGGGTAACAGCCTGGATCAGGAGGCTGACATGGTGTGATCCAGAGCTTGGTGCTTTAACACCCAGGCCCTTCACCACATACCTGGAGTTACTCCTTCTCACTCCTGTCCTCACGCCTCCGTTTTGGACCTGTTGCTACCAGTTTAGCCTTGAGAGTTTCATTTCCTGCACCTTTTTCTTTAGACTGCTGTGTTTTGTGGATCAAGAGGCCAGCACTAGGTGAAGCAAAGCTAAATTTCTCAAAGAGCTCAGACACTCTAGTGAAGTTAGCACTTTAACATTCCTAGATCCTCTGTGGACAGAGTTGAAAGAAACCGACATTTTAATATATCTTTTTCTGGCTTAAACATAAATCAGAGAAACTGTAAGATTGACCCATCTCTCTTGTTTTTCAGATAGACCACATGGTGCAGGGCCATGCTGCCTTCCCTGAACTACAAGCCAAGGCCACAGCCAGGTACCTGCTGCCCCCCACACCCCCTACAACCTTACCTGCGTTCCTCCATGAGGGCATTCACCTTAGGCAGCTAGGTGATTTTCAGTTCCTTTGGGCAATGAGAATGCCCGGCAGTGTTGGGTTATAAGACAGTCATCCAGATGATCCAGGACATACATGTATTAATTTTCAAACAGAGAACTCAAAGAAACTAGAGGTCCCAAAGAATATGCCAGGAACCGTGGATGAGGGACTCCGATGTAGTGGAAGGAATGTGGATTTTGGAGTCAACACTTCTTGGGCTCAAATCCAGCTTTGCTCCTTACAAGGGGTGTGACCTTGAGCAAGTTATCCAACCTCTTTACACCCATCTCTTCATCTGTACAACAGAGGATAATAAGTGATATGAAGTGATTTCTAGGATATAGTGTTAAGAACGTAAAGGCGTGTTTACAGTATGCTCCCTTTCATGGAGAAAGAAGGTGACAATAAGAAACTATATGTGTATTTACTCATTTGTGCAAAAGAAATAGAGGAAGGTCAAACCAGAAACTGGTGAGACTCGTTACCTAGAGGTGGTGGGTAGGAATGGGATGGAAAAAAAGGGGAGTGAGAATAGGGTAAGAGGTGGAAATAGTACTTTTCTGAGATCTTTTTATATAACTGTAATTCTTAGAACCATGGTGATGTTTCACGTGCCCCTTGAAAATATATAGAAGGTAGGTTGGTAAGTAGATTAGATAGTAAGTAGGTAGGTTGGTAAGTATGTTAGATAATAAGTAGGTAGGTAGGTAGGTAGATAAGTAGATAGGTAGGTAGGTAAGTAGGTAGATAAATAGATAGATACCAGGATGTATGTATGGTGGGAGTGGGCAAAATGAAATACAGTTAGCAAAATCTAAACCTATTGTATTAATAATGAATAACATAACCACAGTAAGAAAGATTTGGGAAAGAAAAAAACTAACCTAGTAACTTTGGGAAAGAATATTTTGATAGTATAATGTCTGGCTGAAGATAAAATAACTGTATATGAGTATTATACTCTGGGGCCCCTGGGTGGCTCAGTCAGTTAAGCATCTGCCTTCAGGGCATGATCTCGGGGTCCTGGGATCGAGCCCTGCTTCGGGCTCCATGCTCAGCGGGGAATCTGCTTCTCCTTCTCCCTCTGCCCCTCTCCCTCCTTCTACCCCTCCCCTTCCTTGTGCTCTCTCTCTCTCTCTCTCCCCTTATCCCCCCCTCCTTCTCCCTTTCTCTCTACCTCTCTCTCTCAAATAAATAAATAAAATCTTAAAAAATTTTTTAAGTATTATACTCTAATTCCTAAATTTGTTTTTCATAAATGTCTGCATTAGCTCTTCTGGAAATCCTTTATGTGTATACTACAGCTAACCAAATAAATAAATATGTTGTAGATAATGAGAGCCAGGTTTCTCTTAAATAGGGAAAGGGGAAGGTTACAATGAACCCTATGGTAGTGGGTGGAAGTAGGAGGTATTAGAATCAACTTGTGATTTTGTATGTATGTGTGTAGGGATAGCTGTATACAGATAGAGCTGTAGCCACAGAGAGAAACAAATACAGTGTGTATATCTGTGTGTGAGTACACATACATACATTCCCTGTGCTCTCTGCTGAGATGGTCTGGAAGGAGTGACCCCTCGTAGCAGTGTGCACACCTAGCACCAGATCCTGGTTTTTAAATACTCTCCTCTGCTGAAAAGGAATTAGGACTTCTTGGGAACATGGCTGATTCCAGGGCGTGGGCAGGGAACATACATGGACATTTTGTGAAAAGGTGAAAGTAAGAAACTACTCGAAGAGGAATTGCCAAAGTGCATGGGAGCCAGCTTTAAGAATCTTTCTGTGGCCTTTGGGGACAAAAAAACTTAGATCAACAGAATAAGTAATGATGGAATAAAGTGACTCCCCAAGGCCATTCTGATAGAAGTAAATAAATGGGAATAAATATATGAAGAAATAAATGAAGAAATAAATGGGAAGAAAGGGCAGATCTTCCTATCTACTGCAAGGACCATATACTTGAAATTAATAAATGTGGAGCAAATAATGGAACTAGAATATTATCATTAGGCAAACACCACAGTAATACTTGTTGCAAAGGAGAATCACCAGTGGATGCTGAAATTAGTGAAAGTATGATGCAAAGCGGGATATGTGCATAGTCTCAGAGTATCTTGCTGTAAGATACCCATTATTATCAAAGGAAAAATAGTAACTTCCCAGTGGAGAGATCTGGCAGACAGCACCTCCCCCACATGATCAAAGTCAACAGTACCAGCAATGAGATCTCTCTCACCTCTTTTCATGAGGTACCAAGAAGGACACGACATCATTTCTATAAGGCTCTTGCCAAAAATGGATCACCTCAGTGTAAACATGAGAACACATCAGCCAACCCCCAACCAAGGCGCATTCTACAAAATTATTAGCCAGTATGCTTCAAAAGATGATGAAACTTCAGGAATTACTAAAGAACTGTCCCAGATTGGAGGAGACAAAAACAATGTGTGATCATGGTTTAGATCCTGGACTAAAAGAAGGACATGAGTCAGGGAAAACTGTCAACATTCAAATAAGTCAAGGAAAACTGTCAACATTCAAATAAACTATTTATAATATTGTATTTAGATGATGAGTATAAGGGAAGTCTGTATACTCTTTGTAACTTCTGAAAATCTAAAATTATTTCAAAATGAAATCCATTATTTTTCAGACTCTTTATGATAATTATGCTTCATTGCTGGGCTTTTTAGAAAAGTAAGGTATTTTATAATATTAACAGAGAAACCCCACATAGCCAGTACACGGAAAATGAGAGATAGTCTAAGGTGGAGGTTAATATCCTAGACTCTGGGGCCAAACTGCTGGTGTCTCAGCTTCACCCCTTAGTAACTAGGTGACCCTAGGCAATTTACTTAACCTCTTTGTGCCTTAGTCCCTCACTGTAAAGGGAAATAATAATAGTAAACACCGCATAAAGTTGTTGAGAAAATTAAATGAATTTGAATAGTGGGTGGCACATGGTGACAATTAAGTGTCAAGCTGTTATAAGTGTTCAATGAGCGTAGTCATGATAAAAGTTATTGTTATGGTTGCTGTACTTACTTATGTTAGACATTTCCATCCTAATAGAGGAGACACCTGCACAGAGCAGAATGAGATGCATACTGTACTAGAATATAAGCTATTTATTACTGGGGTGTAGAGAGGACATGATCCTGACCAGGAGTTTGAGAAAAGCTTTGTAAGCTTTCCCTTCCAGGAATCTCTAGTTAAAACACCATTACCGCTGAGAGGGATCATACATGGAATTTCAACAACTAACACTTTATTTGGCTTAGAGACCACATAACCTATGTACAGCAGGGGTTCCTACATCTAGATCATCCATGAACCCCTTAATTGTGTGCAGAGTTTTGTTGATTGTATACTGACGCATAATTTTCTGTGAAGAGAGGCCATAACTTTCATCAGATTCTTGAAGGGATCCAGCATTTATAAACCATAAACACGAACACTGGATTCAGAGTTCAGAGATCTGGTTTCAAATCTCAGCTCCAACATGCATCATTGTATGAACTTGTGTCCTCATCAGAACATGGAGTAGTAGCTCTGAGAGAGCCAGCCCCGGGTACCTCTGAGAATTTGTATTGATTTTAATGAGGTAATATATTTGGCAAGGCTTTGTAAACTCTACTGTGACAATTACAACAGGCACCACTGCTCTTTCTGCCACTATTACTAATGGTTTTATTAAAGAGGAGAACATTTTGGTGGTGGTGGTTCTAGGGGTGAGACCTTCTTGTGCAAAGTGTGGTAAAGTAGCAAGAACCCTGGACTGTGAATTAGAGGTCTTGGATTCCTGTGCCAGTTCTGCCATAAATGTCTTAGTGACTCAGTTCCCTCACCCATAAGACCACAATAAGACCCACCCTGCTTAACTCATTTTACAGGTATTCTGTGGAGGAAAGTAGATTGTGGAAGTGCCGGTCTCTGGAGATCTTAGAGCCCAACACAAACCCAAGGGATAGTTAGATTTTGCATTGAAATACTCAAAATTTCCAGAACTTTCTTCTATAGATGAGCCTCATGTGAGTAGTTTTTATTGAGAAGAGGAAAGAGATTTATGGATTACCAGTGTAGACTCAGAGAAACAACAGCAGGGGTGGTCCAGAAGCAGCGATTATTAGGACTCAGATGCGGAGTCAGAACTGGATTTAAATCCCAACTCTTTCCACATACTAGTTGACTTCATACCACCTTCAAACTATCTCCCTGTATTTCTCCCCTTTAGAGCTGAGTTTCTCAAAGGATGGCCTACATTCTTGGTCACTACTTCCTCATTTTGCACTCATCCCTTGCCCGCTTGAATATGAATTCTGTCCTCACTGGCCCCTGAAACAGTTAATGATAAGGTCCTCAGCAGCCTCTGTTGATGAGTCTTTCCAGTCCCCATCCTTGGGCTCTCAGCAGGATGTGGCAGCAATGAGCACACCTTCCTCTCCTTTGTAACACTCTCTTTCCTTGGCTTTCTTGCTGGAATGTTGCCTCCTCCCGGTTTTCCTCCTATTTCTCTGGCTTGTCCTTCTGAGTCTCTTTTTCAAGCTCAAGATTTCTTTCTTTCTCTCTCTTTCTTTCCTTTTTCTTTTCTTTCTTTCTTTTTTCTTTCTTTCCTTTTTTTCTTTTCTTTCTTCTTTCTTTTCTTTCTTTCTTCCTTCCTTCTTTTTTCTTTCTTTCTT